>NC_140999.1:7630248-7920248 GCF_052327205.1 Somniosus microcephalus
CTGCCCTGGGAGTGTTTGATGGGACAGTGTAGAGGGAGCTTTACTCTGTATCTAACCCGTGCTGTACCTGCCCTGGGAGTGTTTGATGGGACAGTGTAGAGGGAGCTTTACTCTGTATCTAACCCGCGCTGTACCTGCCCTGGGAGTGTTTGATGGGACAGTGTAGAGGGAGCATTACTGTGTATCTAACCCGTGCTGTACCTGCCCTGGGAGTGTTTGATGGGACAGTGTAGAGGGAGCCTTACTGTGTATCTAACCCGTGCTGTGCCTGCCCTGGGAGTGTTTGATGGGACAGTGTAGAGGAAGCTTTACTCTGTATCTAACCCGTGCTGTACCTGCCCTGGGAGTGTTTGATGGGACAGTGTAGAGGGAGCATTACTGTGTATCTAACCCGTGCTGTGCCTGCCCTGGGAGTGTTTGATGGGACAGTGTAGAGGGAGCTTTACTCTGTATCTAACCCATGCTGTACCTGCCCTGGGAGTGTTTGATGGGACAGTGTAGAGGGAGCTTTACTCTGTATCTAATCCGTGCTGTACCTGCCCTGGGAGTGTTTGATGTGACAGTGTAGAGGGAGTTTTACTCTGTATCTAACCCGTGCTGTACCTGCCCTGGGAGTGTTTGATGGGACAGTGTAGAGAGAGCTTTACTCTGTATCTAACCCGTGCTGTACCAGCCCTGGGAGTGTTTGATGGGACAGTGTAGAGAGAGCTTTACTCTGTATCTAACCCGTGCTGTACCTGCCCTGGGAGTGTTTGATGGGACAGTGTAGAGGAAGCTTTACTCTGTATCTAACCCCGTGCTGTACCTGCCCTGGGAGTGTTTGATGGGACAGTGTAGAGGGAGCTTTACTCTGTATCTAACCCGTGCTGTACCTGCCCTGGGAGTGTTTGATGGGACAGTGTAGAGGAAGCTTTACTCTGTATCTAACCTGTGCTGTACCTGCACCAGGAGTGTTTGATGGGACAGTGTAGAGGGAGCTTTACTCTGTATCTAACCTGTGCTGTACCTGCACCAGGAGTGTTTGATGGGAGAGTGTAGAGGGAGCTTTACTCTGTATCTAACCCGTGCTGTACCTGCCCTGGGAGTGTTTGATGGGACAGTGTAGAGGAAGCTTTACTCTGTATCTAACCCCGTGCTGTACCTGCCCTGGGAGTGTTTGATGGGACAGTGTAGAGGGAGCTTTACTCTGTATCTAACCCGTGCTGTACCTGCCCTGGGAGTGTTTGATGGGACAGTGTAGAGGGAGCTTTACTCTGTATCTAACCCGTGCTGTACCTGCCCTGGGAGTGTTTGATGGGACAGTGTAGAGGGAGCTTTACTCTGTATCTAACCCATGCTGTACCTGCCCTGGGAGTGTTTGATGGGACAGTGTAGAGGGAGTGTGATGAAATATTCCATTCATCACTGCCTGTGACTGTGGTCGGTTTCAGTTTCATTTCCCTTCCCCCAGTTCCGTTTCCTCACCATTGTATTGTATATTGGAATGTGTTGTGTGTAGGGCTCCGCCCATACCTGGCCCCTATGTAAGCAAGCTCAGTCTGGCCTCATATCCAGCACTGCAGCCCTCCGGATGGAAGATACCTCTCTCCACTACGTGTTACCTTCTAAGTTAATAAAAGCCTTGTTTTCTTTCGCTAACATCGAGTCTCGGAATTATTGAGGCACATCAATTTTATTAACTTATTTTTCAACACAATGGATCAACTCCTGAAACCCGAACGTTTGGATTTGGATCAGCATGCTCCGGACGCATCAGCACGCTTCGGACACTGGTTTATGTGTATGGAATTCTTCCTGGACAATTCCGCAGCCGTCAAAGACGCTACGGACGCTGCGAGTATGAAACTCGGAATTCTGCGGAATTGGGTAAGCCACCGGGTTTACCCCCTCATCCAAGACGCCGACACGTACCTGGCCGCCTGCGACATCTTAAAGGCGCATTACCAGCAGCCTACGAATGAGGTGTATGCTAGGCATCTGCTCGCTACTCGCGCACAGCGACCTGGGGAATCGGTGGAGGAGTTCCTAGGCACCCTGAAAATGCTTGGCAAAGACTGCAAGTGCCGAGATGTAAAAGCCGCAGTGTACACTGACGAGCTTGTTCGCGATGCCTTTATCACAGGCCTCAGCTCCACTTACATCCGGCAAAGACTGCTGGAAAAAACGGGATTGGACCTGAAACAGGCTGCGGACACCGCGCGATCCCTGGATGTGGCCCAGAGAAACTCGGACGCCTACTCTTCAGCCCGCGCCATCCACGCCGCCACGTGTGCACCAAGGGCGCCGCCATCTTGGAAGGCATCTTCCCCGCCCGGCAGCCCGACACCGTCGGGGCCCCGCTCTCCCCCCAGAAGCCCTACGACAGCCGCAACGCGTCGGGGACCCAACTGCTACTTCTGCGGGCAGCCAAAGCACACCAGAAACCTGTGCCCGGCGAA
The DNA here is from genome assembly GCF_052327205.1 of Somniosus microcephalus. Taxonomy (NCBI): domain Eukaryota; kingdom Metazoa; phylum Chordata; class Chondrichthyes; order Squaliformes; family Somniosidae; genus Somniosus; species Somniosus microcephalus. Next base: position 7,632,687 of record NC_140999.1, read on the forward strand.
AGGCACCACCTGCTTTAAGTGCGGTAAGAAGGGGCACTTCGGGAAGGTGTGCAGAGGGAACCCCGCCGGAAAACCAACCGCCGGAAAACCCGCCACCGCCGCGTGCGCGCCGTGGGAGCGGCCATCTTGGACGCCATCTTGCCCGACCTCGTGGGGTCCGCCATCTTATGAGCAGACAGCGTGGACACCATCTTGTCTCGATCAGGGCCCTACAGTGGCATCGGTCACAGTGGACCAGACCAGGCCGCACCCGCTATCCAAATCAATGGTGGACATCGAGGTAAACGGGTGCAGGGTTAAATGTTTAATTGACAGTGGAAGCACGGAGTGTTTTATCCACCCTGAACTGGCACAACAACTCTTCCTAAAGGTGGTCCCTACTCAGGGTACCATCTCTATGGCTGATAAAACCCAGACATCGACCATTCTGGGTTACTGCACGGTACAATTGTCCGTTAACGGAACTGTATATGATAATTTTAAAGTATTAATCATGAAGAATCTATGTGCGAGCGTAATCTTGGGCCTGGATTTCCAGTGCAACCACCAAAGCATCACGCTCAAGTACGGTGGGTCCCAGCCGCCCCTCACAGTGTGCGGTCTGGCTACCCTGAAGGTAAAGCCGCCCTCGCTATTTGCGAACCTTACCCCTAACTGCCGGCCAATAGCGACCAAAAGCAGGAGGTACAGCTGGGAGGACAGGCGGTTTATCGCGACCGAGGTAGACAGGCTCCTGAAAGAGCGCATTATTGAACGCAGCAACAGCCCGTGGCGCGCCCAAGTGGTAGTGGTAAGGGGTAGCGAGAAGAAACGGATGGTGATCAACTATAGCCAAACGATCAACAGGTACACCCAACTAGACGCCTACCCGCTACCCCGCATATCAGAAATGGTGAACCAAATCGCCTAATACCGGGTGTTCTCCACCATCGACCTTAAGTCAGCGTACCACCAGCTCCCTATCAGACCAGAGGACCGCCCGTACACCGCCTTCGAGGCGAACGGATGCCTCTACCAATTCCTCAGAGTCCCCTTTGGGGTGACGAATGGGGTCTCGGTCTTCCAGAGGGAGATGGACCGCATGGTCGATGACCACCACTTGCAGGCAACCTTCCCCTACCTCGACAACGTCACCATCTGCGGTCACAACCAGCAGGATCACGACTCGAACCTCGAGAGGTTCCTGGAAACCGCACAAAAACTCAACCTCACCTACAACGAGGACAAGTGCGTTTACAACACCACGCGCCTCTGCATACTAGGCAGCGTGGTGGAGAATGGGGAAATCGGACCAGACCCCGACCGATTGCGCCCCCTATGGGAGCTGCCCCTGCCCAACACTCCCAAAGCCCTGAAAAGGTGCCTGGGGTTATTTTCTTATTATTCCCAATGGGTCCCCAACTACTCCGACAAAGCCCGCCCCCTCTTGAAAGCATCCTCTTTTCCGCTCTCTGCTGAGGCCCACGCCGCCTTCAAAAGCATTAAGCAGGATATTGAGCGGGCCACGCTACAGGCAGTGGACGAGAACACTCCATTTCAAGTGGAAAGTGATGCGTCTGACTTCGCCTTGGCGGCCACCCTCAACCAGGCGGGGCGGCCCGTAGCTTTCTTCTCGAGGACCCTCCAAGGGCCCGAGATCAGACACTCCTCCGTGGAAAAGGAGGCCCAAGCCATCGTGGAGGCAGTGCGCCACTGGCGCCACTACCTAGCCGGCAAACGCTTCACCCTACTTACCGACCAGCGGTCGGTAGCGTTTATGTTCAATAATAAACAGAGGGGGAAGATTAAAAATGATAAGATTCTTAGGTGGCGGATCGAGCTCTCCACCTTCGAGTATGACATCATTTACCGGCCAGGGGCCCTTAACGAATCCCCTGACGCCCTCTCACGAGGGATGTGTGCCAGCGCCACCGGGGATCGGCTACAGACCCTCCACAACGACCTCTGCCACCCAGGGGTCACGCGGCTGTTCCACTTCATAAAGTCCCGTAACTTACCCTACTTGATTGAGGAAGTTCGGTCTCTGACCAGGAACTGCCGCACTTGCGCTGAGTGCAAGCCTCGGTTCTACCGCCCAGATAGAGCCCACTTAATCAAAGCTACACGGCCCTTTGAGCGGCTCAGCTTAGATTTCAAGGGCCCCCTCCCGTCCGTCGACCGCAATGTTTACTTCCTGAACATTGTGGACGAATACTCCCGGTTCCCATTCGCCTCCCCCTGCCCAGACATGACCAGCGCCACGGTCATTAAATGCCTCAACAGCCTGTTCTGCCTGTTCGGTATGCCGAACTACATCCATACGGATAGGGGGGCGTCCTTCATGAGTGAAGAGCTACGCCAGTACATGCTGTCCAGGGGGATCGCCACGAGCCGTACCACCAGGTACAACCCCCGGGGTAACGGCCAAGTGGAGCGAGAGAACGGGACAGTATGGAAAGCAGTCACTCTAGCTCTAAGGACCAAGGGCCTCCCTATCTCCCGCTGGCAGGAAGTCCTCTCGGATGTGCTCCATTCGATACAGTCGCTATTGTGTACTGCCACTAATGCCACGCCTCATGAATGAATGTTTGTCTTTCCCCGTAAATCCGCCTCAGGCGTATCCATGCCGTCATGGCTCTCCACCCCTGGTCCGGTATTCGTGCGAAGGCATGTGAGGGGCCACAAGACGGACCCTCTCGTGGAGCCAGTGTACCTACTCCACGCCAACCCCCAATACGCATATGTCCGGCACGCCGACGGAAGGGAGGACACCATGTCCATAAAAGACGTCGCCCCAGCCGGTAACGACAACAACCACGGCGATAGCAGCGACAACGATCGCAGCAACTCTTACCCACCCACTACTCTTTCATCACCCCCGGAAGAACATCGACCAACGGCACCCCCACCAACTACCCCTTCAACAACCCTGGCGGCACCCCCGGCAGAGACCCAGGAGGCTACCGGGGACACCCAGCCGACACCCGCGGCACCGCAACAGCCACGTCGGTCGCAGAGGACTATCAAACCCCCGAACAGACTAAATCTACAGAAGGGGTGAATGTGATGAAATATTCCATTCATCACTGCCTGTGACTGTGGTCGGTTTCAGTTTCATTTCCCTTCCCCCAGTTCCGTTTCCTCACCATTGTATTGTATATTGGAATGTGTTGTGTGTAGGGCTCAGCCCATACCTGGCCCCTATGTAAGCAAGCTCAGTCTGGCCTCATATCCAGTACTGCAGCCCTCCGGATGGAAGATACCTCTCTCCACTACGTGTTACCTTCTAAGTTAATAAAAGCCTTGTTTTCTTTCGCTAACATCGAGTCTCGGAATTATTGAGGCACATCAGGGAGCTTTACTCTGTATCTAACCCGCGCTGTACCTGCCCTGGGAGTGTTTGATGGGACAGTGTAGAGGGAGCTTTACTCTGTATCTAACCCATGCTGTACCTGCCCTGGGAGTGTTTGATGGGACAGTGTAGAGGGAGCTTTACTCTGTATCTAACCCGTGCTGTACCTGCCCTGGGAGTGTTTGATGGGACAGTGTAGAGGGAGCGTTACTCTGTATCTAACCCGTGATGTACCTGCCCTGGGAGTGTTTGATGGGACAGTGTAGAGGGAGCTTTACTCTGTATCTAACCCGTGCTGTACCTGCCCCGGGAGTGTTTGATTGGACAGTGTAGAGGGAGCTTTACTCTGTATCTAACCCGTGCTGTACCTGCCCTGTGAGTGTTTGATGGACAGTATAGAGGGAGCTTTACTCTGCATCTAACCCGTGCTGTACCTGCCCTGCGAGTGTTTGATGGACAGTGTAGAGGGAGCTTTACTCTGTATCTAACCTGTGCTGTACCTGCCCTGGGAGTGTTTGATGGGACAGCGTAGAGGGAGCTTTACTCTGTATCTAACCCGTGCTGTACCTGCCCTGGGAGTGTTTGATGGGACAGTGTAGAGGGAGCTTTACTCTGTATCTAACCCGTGCTGTACCTGCCCTGGGAGTGTTTGATGGGACAGTGTAGAGAGAGCGTTACTTTGTATCTAACCCGTGCTTTACCTGCCCTGGGAGTGTTTGATGGGGACAGTGTAGAGGGAGCTTTACTCTGTATCTAACCCGTGCTGTACCTGCCCTGGGAGTGTTTGATGGGACAGTGTAGAGGGAGCTTTACTCTGTATCTAACCCGTGCTGTACCTGCCCTGGGAGTGTTTGGTGGACAGTGTAGAGGGAGCTTTACTCTGTATCTAACCCGTGCTGTACCTGCCCTGGGAGTGTTGATGGGACAGTGTAGAGGGAGCTTCACTCTGTACCTAACCCGTGCTGTACCAGCCCTGGGAGTGGTTGATGGACAGTGTAGAGGGAGCGTTACTCTGTATCTAACCCGTGCTGTACCTGCCCTGGGAGTGTTTGATGGGACAGTGTAGAGGGAGCTTTACTCTGTATCTAACCCGTGCTGTACCTGCCCTGGGAGTGTTTGATGGACAGTGTAGAGGGAGCTTTACTCTGTATCTAACCCGTGCTGTACCTGCCCTGGGAGTGTTGATGGGACAGTGTAGAGGGAGCTTTACTCTGTATCTAACCCGTGCTGTACCTGCCCTGGGAGTGTTTGATGGGACAGTGCAGAGGGAGCTTTACTCTGTATCTAACCCCGTGCTGTACCTGCCCTGGGAGTGTTTGATGGGACAGTGTAGAGGGAGCTTTACTCTGTATCTAACCCGTGCTGCACCTGCCCTGGGAGTGTTTGATGGGACAGTGTAGAGGGAGCTTTACTCTGTATCTAACCCGTGCTGTACCTGCCCTGGGAGTGTTTGATGGGACAGTGTAGAGGGAGCGTTACTCTGTATCTAACCCGTGCTGTACCTGCCCCGGGAGTGTTTGATGGGAGAGTGTAGAGGGAGCTTTACTGTGTATCTAACCCGTGCTGTTCCTGCCCTGGGAGTGTTTGATGGGACAGTGTAGAGGGAGCTTTACTCCGTATCTAACCCGTGCTGTACCTGCCCTGGGAGTGTTTGATGGGACAGTGTAGAGGGAGCTTTACTCTGTATCTAACCCCGTGCTGTACCTGCCCTGGGAGTGTTTCTTGGGACAGTGTAGAGGGAGCGTTACTCTGTATCTAACCCGTGCTGTACCTGCCCTGGGAGTGTTTGATGGGACAGTGTAGAGGGAGCTTTACTCTGTATCTAACCTGTGCTGTACCTGCCCTGTGAGTGTTTGATGGGACAGTGTAGAGGGAGCTTTACTCTGTATCTAACCCGTGCTGTACCTGCCCTGGGAGTGTTTGACGGAACAGCGTAGAGGGAGCTTTACTCTGTATCTAACCCGTGCTGTACCTGCCCCGGGAGTGTTTGATTGGACAGTGTAGAGGGAGCTTTACTCTGTATCTAACCCGTGCTGTACCTGCCCTGTGAGTGTTTGATGGACAGTATAGAGGGAGCTTTACTCTGTATCTAACCTGTGCTGTACCTGCCCTGGGAGTGTTTGATTGGACAGTGTAGCGGGAGCTTTACTCTGTATCTAACCCGTGCTGTACCTGCCCCGGGAGTGTTTGATTGGACAGTGTCGAGGGAGCTTTACTCTGTATCTAACCCGTGCTGTACCTGCCCTGTGAGTGTTTGATGGACAGTATAGAGGGAGCTTTACTCTGTATCTAACCCGTGCTGTACCTGCCCTGCGAGTGTTTGATGGACAGTGTAGAGGGAGCTTTACTCTGTATCTAACCCGTGCTGTACCTGCCCTGGGAGTGTTTGATGGGACAGTGTAGAGGGAGCTTTACTCTGTATCTAACCCGTGCTGCACCTGCCCTGGGAGTGTTTGATGGGACAGTGTAGAGGGAGCTTTACTCTGTATCTAACCCGTGCTGTACCTGCCCTGGGAGTGTTTGATGGACAGTGTAGAGGGAGTTTTACTCTGTATCTAACCCGTGCTGTACCTGCCCCAGGAGTGTATGAAGGAACAACATAGAGGGGTTTTACTGAAGTGGAAGAGTTTCATTGCCCAGGATGAACAACCCTCAGCTCGTTGAGTACACAATTCACACAAAGAGAACTCCATTGTTGATGTTAAATTCACCTAATGATTACGCACACTCCTGATCTTCTTCAAAGCTCAAGATTCAAAGTAAGATAATTGTTTACACTTCTCCAACCACTTCAAAGATCAACACGGAAAGATCTTTGCATCTGAGCTGGTACCAGAGTCAACTGATACACGGTGAGAAAGAAGGAATCCTAGATGAACTAAAAGGCAGGTGGCACTGGGATTTGCAGGAACAAAGGAAGGTCTTTTGTAAAGGTAACCTTTAATTGTGAGCCTATTGTTGAGGGACCACATCAAATAGCAGAACCACATTTGCGCAGTGTTCTCCCTCTCTGGAGGGGAATGAGGTACAGGCTGAAGAAGAGTATAGGCCGAGACTTTGCAAGTAAAGGAAAGCACTGAGGCACTGGAGCGCACAACTCCTCAGGGTGCAATTATACGCCAGAAAGTGCCTTTTCCTCACTGAAATAAAAGCAGAACATGCTGGAAATACACAGCAGGCCAATCTGCATCTGGAACGAGAATGGATACGTTCTTGCTTTGTGTCGGAACCTTTTCGCAGATCTGAGGGATTCCCTCTATGTGTATAAAATCAGGTGTTGACAGGATATTCTGTGATACCCGCTCTTGATGTGGCAACACTCCTTACTTAAAGAGAGAGGAGCTCTGTGATTGTGCTGGCCAGCCTTTCCTTTCCATGTTCTATCCAATTAATGGAAAAAATAACTCAAGGAAAAGACAGAGATTGCGGACGAGAGTAACAAGAACAACTTGCATTTATATAGCGCCTTTAACGTCGTAAAATATCCCGAAGTGCCTCACAGTAGCATATTCAGACAAAATTTGACACCGAGGCACATAAAGAGATAATGGGACAGGTGAGAGTGGGTTTAAAGGAGAGAGGGGTGGAGAGGCGGAGAGGTTTAGGGAGGGAATTCCAGAGCTCGGGGCCCAGCCAGCTGAAGGCACGGCCGCCAATGGTGGAGCGATGGAAATCGGGGGATGTGCAAGAGGCCAGAATTGGAGGAGCGCAGAGATCTCGGAGGGTTGTAGGGCCTGGAGGAGGCCACAGACATGGGGAGGAGGGGGGGGCGAGGCCATGGAGGGATTTGAAAATCAAGGATGAGAATTTTAAAATTGAATTTTAAAAGGACAAAATGGCATAGAAACAGGAGCAGGCCATTCAGCTTCTCAAGCACGTCCCGCCATTCAATTGGATTGCGGCTGATCTGTGTCTCATCTCAATTTACCCGGCCTTTGCTTCATATCCCTCGATACCCTTACCTAACAAAAATCGATCGATCTCAGTCTTGAAAATTTCAATTGACTCCTGGCATCCACACCCTTTTGGGAGTTCCTGTTTTTAACTACCCGAGGAGCACAGCAGATTGTTGTCACTGACAAGAGGGATCAAAATAATTAAAATTAGGTGAAGTTTTAAAGACTAGCTAGCACTTTTAAGAGGTAGTTTGGAGAGAAGCATCATAGGCAGAACAAGGAACTGGCAAATGTGTTAAGTTAACTTTTCACTCTGCCTTAACCAAAGACAGCTGTGTGGAAAAAAATCAAGATGCAGTTCAACTGGAACTTCTACTGTATATATTGGTCAATGAAGCAAGAACAACACTCAGGGCTTTCAAGGAGAGTTATTTTTTACATTACATCGAAGTACATAGAATTTACACCACAGCAACAGGTCATTCAATCTAACCAGTCCATGCCGGTGTTTATGCTCTCCAGAGTTAATGTTGAGAGATACAGAGATTCTTATCTCCGTATTTGACAACAAACACTGTTGCTTAGCAACAGCTTCTAAACACTCGGGTGTGGCCCTAAAGCTCTGTAGCTGAAGCTGTTGCTATAGCTATAGCTACAGACCTTGCACAGCTTGACTGTTCAAACAAAGCAAAAAAAACAAACAAAAAGAATAAAAAACGGCAGCTGATTTTTGCCGGTGGCTCCAGATTGCCGGATAGCTCACCTCCGGATTGCACAAAGTTTCCTGTATTACCTTTTCCCTCATATGCTTATCTAGCTTTCCGCTTAAATGCATCTGTGCTATTTGCTTCAACCACTCCCTGTGGTAAAGAGTTCCACATTCTCACCACTCTCTAGGTAAAGAAGTTTCTCCTGAATTCCCTATCGGATTTCTTGGTGACTATCTTATATCGATAGCATTTAGTTTTGCTCTCCCGCACTAGAGGAAACATTCTCTCTGTGTCTACACTATCAAAACCTTTCATAATTTTAAAGACCTGTATTATATGCTTCATCAATGATCTTCGCTTCATCAATGACCTTCCCTCCATCATAAGGTCAGAAATGGGGATGTTCGCTGATGAATGCACAGTGTTCAGTGCCATTCACAACTCCTCAGATAATGAAGCAGTCCATGCCCGCATGCAACAAGACCTGGATGACATTCAGGCTTGGGCTGATAAGTGGCAGGTAACATTCACGCCTCAGAAGTGCCAGGCAATGACTATCTCCAACAAACAAGAGTCTAACCACCGCCCCTTGACATTCAACGGCATTACCATCGCTGAATCCCCCACCATCAACGTCCTGGGGGGCACCATTGACCTGAAACTTAATTGGACCAGCCACATAAATACTGTGGCAACAAGAGCAGGTCAGAGGCTGGGTATTCTGCGGCGAGTGTCTCACCTCCTGACTCCCCAGAGCCTTTCCACCATCTACAAGGCACAAGTCAGGAGTGTGATGGAATACTCTCCACTTGCCTGGATGAGTGCAGCTCCAACAACACTCGAGAAGCTCAACACCATCCAGGACAAAGCAGCCCACTTGATTGGCACCCCATCAACTACCTTAAACATTCACTCCCTCCACCACCGGCGTACCATGGCTGCAGTGTGCACCATCTACAAGAAGCACTGCAGCAACTCACCAAGGCTTCTTCAGCAGCACATCCCTAACCCGCAACCTCTACCACCTGGAAGGACAAGGGCAACAGGGGTATGGGAACACCACCACCTCCAAGTTCCCCTCCAAGTCACACACACCATCCTGACTTGGAAGTATATCGCCGATCCTTCATCGTCGCTGGGTCAAAACCCTGGAACTCCCTCCCTAACAGCACTGTGGGAGTACCTTCACCACACGGACTGCAGCGATTCAAGAAGGCTGCACATCACCACCTTCTCAAGGGCAATTAGGGATGGGCAATAAATGCTGGCCTTGCCAGCGATGCCCACATCCCATGAATGAATAAAAAAAATTAAAGACGTTTTATTTATTTATATATATGAATATATCTATATAAAGGTTTATTCTTTTGTTTCTTTCTCTCTCAACTTGTTGAGAGTTAGTTACAAAGGTTTAGTATATTTGGAATAAGATGTCCACTCCAAATTCAGATACAAGTGTCCTGTTCTTTTTAAAGTGTAAAAATTACATTGTTGGGATGGCAGTAATCACCCAAACACAGATAAGAAAGAGACTACATGGTAGATGTCTCAATTTTCATTAGGAAGAAGTCTAAAGATTGACACGGTGGAGCCACGCCAGAAGCCTTACCGCTCAGTGTACTATCTTGTTGCTCTCACAACCTGATTGCAGCCAACGCGATAATCCGTCAATAGTGCTCCAAGGGTTACTGAAAATCCATCTCTTTTCTCATTAGAAGTTGGCCTGTTGACCTCTCAAATCCTTGGGATATCAAGGAAATGAAACATCAATCGGCCGGTCTGCATCAGTGTGAAGCGACTTAGCTTTTCATCGACACAAACTGTTTAGTGTAGCTCAAGTGTGCTGTCGCCTGAGTCAGATTTAGGCGGGCGGTGCAGGTCCACCTCCAGGAGATAGACTTGGGCCAGCTTAGATCTGCACTGCCACAATTTAAAGGTTTCTGGACTTCACTTTCCTCTGTATAATGTTGGTGGAGAACCAATGATGTCGTTGTATCACTGTTGACGTAAGAAAACTACTAGGCACTTGGTCTAAGCGTTAAACAAAGCTTTAATCAACTGTTTTACAACATGGAGGTCTGGTTGTGTCCTTCACTAGTTCCTGTTAAGAATGTCCTGCACAAGCTGGGCCCGTGCCCGAGTACTTATACTCTCCCTGGACAGTGCCACCCACAGGCCGCTCAGTATTATTTCATAAGTCTTTTTTTCATGAATGACTGATTCATGTCCACTGTTAATATTAAAACTTAATTGGCATTGAGATGGCAGTGAGTGGAACTCTGGGCGTGCGTGACATTTCTCTGGCTAGATATCGAGAGGGAGTCAGCAGTATAACTGCGATCTATCAGCCTTGTTTCACTATATAAATACACTTGTACTTATACTGAAACATCGTAAAGTGCTTCGCTCAATGAATTTTTGATATGTTGTCAAATGTGGCAGCATTCTGCGCCACAAGCAATGAAGAGATGGATGCCCTGCTGCTATAGGTGGTCCTGGTTGAGGGAGGAATGTTGGCCAAGACACAGGAAGAACACCCTGCTCGCTGACCTACATTAGCTCCTGGTTCAGCAACACCTTGATTTAAAAATTCTCATCCTTGTTTTCAAATCCCTCCATGACCTTGCCCCCTCCCTATCTCTCTAACCTCTTACAGCCCTACAACCCTCTGTGCTCCTCCAATTCTGGCCTCTTGCACATCCCCGATTATCATCGCTCCACCATTGACGGCCGTGCCTTCACATCTGGAGTACTGTGTATAGTATTGGTCTCCTTATTTGAGGAAGGATGTAAATGCGTTGGAAGCAGTTCAGAGAAGGTTTACTAGACTAATACCTGGAATGGGCGGCTTGCCTTATGAGGAAAGGTTGGACAGGCTAGGCTTGTATCCGCTGGAGTTTAGAAGAGTAAGAGGTGACTTGATTGAAACATATAAGATCCTGAGGGGTCTGGACAGGGTGGATGTGGAGAGGATGTTTCCTCTTGTCGGAGAATCTAGAACTAGGGGTCATTGTTTAAAAATAAGGGGGCGCCCATTTAAGACAGAGATGAGGAGAAATTTTTTCTCACAGAGGGTCGTGAGTCTTTGGAACTCTCTTCCTCAGAGGGCGGTGGAAGCAGAGTCTTTGAATATTTTTAAGACAGGGGCAGATAGATTCTTGATAAGCAAGGGGGGTTAAAGGTTATCGGGGGTAGGCGGGAATGTGGAGTAATCGGATCAGCCGTGATCTTATTGAATGGTGGAGCAGGCTCGAGGGGCCGAGTGGCCGACTCCTGCTCCTAATTCGTATATTTGTATGTATGCATACGTCCTAAACTCTGGACTTCTCTCCCTAAACTTCTCCGCCTCTCCGCCTCGCTCTCCTCCTTTAAGATACTCCTTAAAACCTACCTCTTTGACCAAGCTTTTCGTCATCTGTCCCTAATATCTCCTTACGTGTCTCAGTGTCAAATTTTTGTTTGATAATCGCTCCTGTGAAGCGCCTTGGGACATTTTACTACGTTAAGGGAGCTATTGAACAGTGCTGTTGGATCTTTATCATCCACTTCCACAGGTGGTTGGTTTGGGTCTCCTTTGAAGGTCTTTGTCCAAACAAGTACTCACCTCAAGCTGTAGCCTATGATATGACACCACCCTGAAAAAACACGGCGCATGGACAAGGCCCAAGCAGATCTGAGAACCTAAACTTGACTAAGGCAACAAAGCTTCTACTGCCCAAACTCTTGGAATGTGTTATTATTATGAGTATATATGATGTGTCAAAACAACAAGAATTGACAGGCAAGCTGGAGAAGGCACTCAAGATGTTGACAGCAAGTGACAGCTTTGTGAACAAGATACAGGCAATAAATTAAGACTTAGCGTTGAGCTGCTCACAGCCCAGGAGACAGAAATATAAATTCTAATGCTGGTGAGAGCCAGGACTTGCTTGCTTCTAAAGTCATACTGGTTTGTGATGATGCTTGAATCCCATTACTCTAGGGAAGGTGGGTGACACAGATTAAAATGCTGCCTGCTTACCTTGGTGGTGGGGAGGGGGGGTCCTGGATTGGGGGCCAGCTGTCACAGCAGGCGTGAAGGTGGTAATGGAGAACGTTAGCACATGGCGGTATGCAGGTGCCCTTGTTCCTTGTTGCATTACTGCAACATCTGGCGGGGCCTGTGCTGCTGTGCCCGGCTGGATGGCGAGTAATTATCAGGTGGTGAAGCAATTTACGAAGAATATTTTTTTTATTTTGTAAAAATGTCAAATGATTCTGGGGCTAAAGCCTTGCATCAGAACTGAGGTCGGTTAGCGTGAGTGAGGGGGGGTCGTTTATTATAAATGAATCTGGGGGGTTCTCCTCTGACAACTCTGCATTCCTCCAACTCTGGCCTCTTGTGCATCTCTCACTTCCTTCGCCCCACCATTGGCGGCTGCCTTGAGCGATCATGGACCTCCCTAAACCTTGCCGCCTCTCCACCTTTAAGGCGCTCCTCAAAACCTTCTTCTTTGACCAAGATTATGGTCACCTGCCCTAATGTCTCCCTCTTTGGCTCGGTGTCAATTTTTGCTGATGACGTTCCTGTGAAGCGCCTCGGGGCGTTTTACTACATTAAAGGCGCTATATAAATGCAGGTTGATGTTGTTAAGCTTCTAGCAGGCTTGAACCTGTTGAGCAGCAACAAAGCCACATTAAATTGGTGATCTCACTCGGAGAGATCATAAGACCGGGAGAATTGTAACTGATGTGGTCGGGGGATGCTGTTCTGAGTTTGAGGGTAGAGCTTGGAGCCTGCACCCGCCTCCGTAACATCGCCCGACTCCGGCCCCGCCTCAGCTCATCTGCTGCCGAAAACCTCAACCATGCCTTTGTTACCTCTTGACTTGACTATTCCAACGCACTCCTGGCCGGCCTCCGTCTTCCACCTGACGTAAACTTGAGCTCATCCAAAACACGTATCCTAACTCGCACCAGGTCCCGTTCACCCATCACCCCCTGTGCTCAGCCGTCTTGGCCTTAAGTTCTGGAATTCCCTCCCTAAACCTCTCTACTTCTCCACCTCCTTTAAGACCCTCCTTAAAACCTACCTCTTTGACCAAGCTTTCGGTTACCCCTCCTAACGTCTCAGTTCTTTGGCTCGCTGCCCGATGACAATCCTGTGAAGCGCCTTGGGATGTTTCTCTACGTTAAAGGCGCTGTATAAATGCAAGTTGTTGCTGTTGTTGAATTGGAGAAAACTGGAGAAGTGAGTGAACGGAAAAGAATTACGGCAGGATGAGGAAAATTCTTTCATTGTTCTGGCTTTAAGTGGGTCGAACGCAACGAGAAGCCTTTACGAACCCAGCTTTGGGACTGGGATCAAAATCAACATGTCCCCTCATCAGTTTTCTCTTGAAGCTCGCAGCTCTCAGCATGCAGTATCTGAAGATCGCCCAGGAGCAAGATTGTGATGAACAGTGTGCAAGGATTTATACCGGAGGGACCGGACCCTCTCCTTCTTCAAGCAGTGTGAAATAAATCAACTGGAGTGTCTCCAGTATGATTGGGTTTGTGCCGTGCTCCATTTAAAATCACAGATGTTGTGTATTTCCTGAGGCACCACCTGATATGTTGAAGAAGAATACAACTGGGACACATCATGTCAACGCGGAACTGTGTCTCAGTCTATACCCACATTCGCAATTTCTGTCACTTATAGAATGAGCCTTAGTTTAAAGTCAGTAGGAACAAGTCAGGAAAAACACATCCTTTTGTTTGATAAACTTAACTTAGTCCCTTCTCCCTCTCGAAACGCATCTATTTACTCACTGAATATGTTTGCTTTCTGCGACGATGCTCTTCCCTGGTAACTTGCCCCACACTCTATCACTCCTGGCCGACCTCCCACTTTCCACCCTCCGTAAACATGAGGTCCTCCAAAACTCGGCTGCCCATGTCCTAACTCGCACCAAGTCCCTTTCGCCCATCTCCCCTGTGCTCGTTGACCTACACTGGCTCTCGGTTAAGCAACGCTTCGATTTTAAAATTCTCATCCTTGTTTTCAAATCCTTCCGTGGCTTTGCCCCTCCCTATCTCTGTAATCTCCCCACAACCCTCCGAGATCTCTGCACTCCTCCAATTCTGGCCTCTTGAGCATTCCTGATTTTAATCGCACCAAGTTTAGCGGCCGTGCTTTCAGCTGCCTGGGCCCTAAGCTCTGGAATTCCCTCCCTAAACCTCTCCGCCTCTCTACCGCTCTTCCCTCCTTTTAAGATGCTCCTTAAAACCTACTTCTCTGACCAAGCTTTTGGTCACCTGCCCTAATATCTCCTTATGTGGCTCGGTGTCAAATTTTGTTTAATAACGCTCCTGGGAAGCGCCTTGGGATGTTAAAGGAGTTATATAAATGCAAATTGTTGTTTGCTCAATAATGTTCTTCGTAGGCTTGGCTCAGTTGGTGACTCTTTTGCCTGTGGGCCAGAGGGGTGTGCTGGGTCAAGCCGCCACTGCAACCTAGACACACGCAATCCAGGTAGACACTTTGTACAGTTCTGAGGGAGTGCTACATTGTTCAGAGACTATATAGGGCTGGATTTTCATTGAGGAGTCGGGTTGGAGGCAGGACTACAACTTTCGGGGTTGTAGTCCCGCCTCCATCGAGTTCTAGCCAACCCACGTGATTTTGACTTGATTGTCCTTGTTGAGCCTGCCCAGTGGGCTCAGCAGGCCAATTAAGGGCCACCCAGCAACAGGTGACGTCACAGATTGACATTTCATGTCAAGACCTTTTGACAGATGAAATATCAGCGTTTCACAGCTGTTTGAAGCAATCTGTACTCTAAGTTAATTCCTTCCTGTTAGGATGATTTAGAGACCTCCCCGGAACAGAAAGCTGAATGCTGCAATTTTTGACAGCTTGCAGCCATTCTGCTTTCTGTGCCGGTGAGATGAGGGACTCCCGAGACCTGAAGGAAGGAAGGCTGTAAAGGTAAGTACATGTAAGTAAAACTTCTTTAAACACTTTACACACACCAAACACACTTACCTTTGCACTCCTGCACCCATCACTCACCTGAACACCGGACATCTCGACCCCTCCAAGCCCTTCATCCCGACGGCCCACCTCGCTAACTTGGCGTGGTTTGGAGCCATCGGGAATCCCACACTTCAACATAAAAAATAGGGATTAGGCTAAAAACTGCCTGTTAACTACCCGTTAACAGGCAGTTAATTGGCACTAATCCCCTTCCCGCCTCGGGGAGGCGGGTCCCAGTGCGGGGCGGGTACCCGCCTCCTTTGAAACTGGCATGGAGGTGGGTTGGGGGCGGGATGGGTTCGTGCCCCCCGATTTCGGGATTTTAACCCTCCACACGCCTCCAATCCTGCCTCCACGGCCCAATGAAAATCTTGCCCTATCTTTCAGATCAGATGTTAAACTGAGGCCCTGTCTACCTGTCCAAATGGAATTTAAAAACATTCTGTGTTCCTTTTTTTTGGAAGAAGTTTAGGGAATTCTCCCGGTGATTTGGGCCAACACTCACTCCTCAACCAACACCACCAGAACAGACTAACTGGTCATTCATCTCATTTGCTATTTGTGGGACCTTGCTGTGCATAAATTGGCTGCTGTGTTTGTCCACATATTAATAGTGACTGCACTTCAACAGCACTTCATCGGTTCTGAAGTACTTTGGGATGTCCTGAGATCATGAAGGTTGCTAAATAAGTTCAAGTTTTTTTCCTGTTGTACTCCTAATTCCTAATTTTTAATGCACCCTCTTCACCTGATTCAAATTTTGTCTGCATCAATTTAGTCAATCGCCTTTATAATCTTGAAAACTTCAATGAGGTCACCTTCAAGGATTCATTTTTCAAAGACACTCAACTTCCTTAAGCTCTCCTCATAACTTTAATTCTTCATACCTGGAGTTACCTTCATTGCCTTTTGAGCGCAACAAATATCCTCGAGTTTAGCGAGTCAAATGATTCATCCAACTGGAAATCCTTGCACAGATGTGACTCCTAACCAACTATGATTGCTATCTAACTGATCTACCAACTGATGGCGAGCAGTCATTGGGGGTAACTTTGACATTGTAAGACCCCAGTGTAAAACGGGCCATATTGATTCAGCCGCCCATTACACGTCCCTCCCCATTTTCTTTTATTTGGAATTTTTTTTCCAAAGGACAGATCCCTCCCAAGACACCAATGCATAGACTTTCCCCACAACCGGATCCACCCCCGCACCCCATACACAGACTCCCTCCCCAAGCCACCATCGCATAGACCTCACCCCACAACCAGATCCACCCCTGTACCCCATACACAGACCCTTCCCCAAGCCACCATCGCATAGACCTCACCCCACAACCAGATCCACCCCCACACCCCATACACAGACACTTCCCCAAGCCACCATCGCATAGACCTCACCCCACAACCAGATCCACCCCCGCACCCCATACACAGACCCCCTCCCCAAGCCTCCAATGCATACTTTCCCCACAACCAGATCCACCCCCGTACCCCATACACAGACCCTTCCCCAAGCCTCCAATGCATAGACTTTCCCCACAACTAGATCCACCAGCGCACCCCATACACAGACCCTTCCCCAAGCCACCATCGCATAGACCTCACCCCACAACCAGATCCACCCCCGCACCCCATACACAGACCTTTCCCCAAGCCACCATCGCATAGACCTCACCCCACAACCAGATCCATCCCAGCACCCCATACACAGACCCCTCCCAAGCCTCCAATGCATAGACTTTCCCCACAGCCAGATCTACCCCCGCACCCCATACACAGACCCTTCCCCAAGCCACCATCGCATAGACCTCACCCCACAGCCAGATCTACCCCCGCACCCCATACACAGACCCTTCTCCAAGCCACCATCGCATAGACCTCACCCCACAACCAGATCCACCCCTGCACCCCATACACAGACCCTTACCCCAGCCACCAACTCGCAGAGGGCTGTCTCCACATCTAGACAAATTCCCAGTCATACTCAGAGATCTCCCTCACTCGGATCCATCCCCCATCGTCAGACAACTGACGCTAGGGATGCCAACCCTCTGGGATCGTCCTGGCGTCTCCAGGAAATAGAAATTGATCTCCAGGACGCTGCTGCGAGTAACTCCAGGAGAAAAATCACAGGGGCAACAAAAAAATAACGGCGTCTTTTTTTTTCCACTTTCTTTGAATGCCTTTTATGATTAGTTATAACAAATATTGGAGATGGGGGAAAATCATGGCTGTTTGGCCAGGCGGGGCAGGGCGGGGTGGGGCGGGGCGGTGAGGGGCGGGGTGGGGCGGGGCGGGGCGGGGCGGGGCCGGGGGGGGCGGGGTGGGGCGAGAGGGTCACATGATGAAACCTCCAGGAACACGTCCAATCAGAGTTGGTGACCCGAACTTTTGCTCAGCGTCAAAATTACCCCCATTGTCTTTCAGACGTCGCTGTTACCAAGTGGTTGCCAGGTTACACCGTGTGCTGCGTGGCTGCTGCACGTTTTTGCAGCGGCAACAGCTGGCAAGTGGCCTGCTTGGGACCTCCGGCTCGAGGCGGCCGCGCGCCTTCGGGGGGAAGATTGATCGCGGTACATAGCCGAAGCCAAAAAATGGCATTTGGAGCAGATGGAAGTGTGAAGCTGTTGGAGCTGGTTCCAAGGTGGGTCAGGGTGGCAGGAGACAACCAGAGTGTCTGTGCTCATTGCAGCTAGTCCTTTTCTTTGAAGGCTGCTTTACAGTGACATCACAAGTCCCGGACAGAATGGAGGTGATTGGGTAATTCCCCCGTCAATCACGCCTGGTGACCGCCCCGCTGTCAGTGACTGGGATTGATTTTACACGCGTCATTTGTATTATGTAACTATCTGAGGAAGGATGTTCTTGCCATGGAGGGAGTGCAGCGAAGATTCACCAGGCTGATACCTGGGATGGCAGGAATGACGTAAGAAGAGAGATTGGGTCGATTGGGCTTATATTCGCTGGAGTTTAGAAGAATGAGAGGGGATCTCATTGAAACTTATAAAATTCTAACAGGACTGGACAGACTAGATGCAGGAAGGATGTTCCCGATGGTCGGGGAGTCCAGAACCAGGGGTCACAGTCTAAGGATAAGGGGTAAGCCATTTAGGGCAGAAATGAGGAGGAATTTCTTCACCCAGAGAGTGGTGAACCAGTGGAATTCTCTACCACAGAGGGCAGTTGACGCCAACCTATTAAATATATTCAAGAAGGAGTTAGATATATTTCTTAAGGTTAAAGGGATCAAGGGATATGGGGAGAAGGCAGTGACAGGGTACTGAATTTGGATGATCAGCCATGATCTCATTAAATGTGGAGCAGGCTCGAGGGGCCGAATGGCCGACTCCTGCTCCTATCTTCTATGTTTCTATGTTTCTATGTTTCTATCCTCCACTCACTGCATTTTTACAGAAGAAATAATCTTGCTTTCATCAGGAGTCTTTGCTGTAACTTCACACTGTTCGCAACCTTGGTGTCATATTTGACTTGGAAATGAGCTTCCGACCACATATCAGTGGCATAACTAACACCGCCTATTTCCACCTCTGTAACATTGCCCGTCTCCGCCCTTGCCTCAGCTCATCCGCTGCTGAAATCCTCATCCTTGCCTTTGTTACCTCTAGACTTGACTATTCCAACACACTCCTGTCTGGCCTCCCACATTCCACCCTACGTAAACTCGTGGTCATCCAAAACTCGGCTGCCCGTGTCCTAACTCGCACCAAGTCCCGTTCACCCATCACCCCTGTGCTCACTGACCTATACTGGCTCCCGGTTAAGCAACGCCTCGATTTCAAAATTCTCATCCTTGTTTTCAAATCCCTCCATGGCCTCGCCCCTCCCTATCTCTGTAATCTCCTCCAACCCCAAAACCCCCCTGAGATATCTGCGCTCCTCTAATTCTGCCCTCTTGAGCATCCCTGATTATAATCGCTCAACCATCGGTGGCCGTGCCTTCTGTTGTCTCGGCCCTAAGCTCTGGAATTCCCTGCCTAAACCTCTCCACCTCTCTCTCCTCCTTCAAGATGCTCCTTAAAACCTACCTCTTTGACCAAGCTTTTGGTCACCTGCCCTAATTTCTCCTTATGTGTCTTATAACACTCCTGTGAAGCATGTTGGATCGTTTTACTACGTTAAAGGCGCTATATAAATACAAGTTGTTGTTGTTGTAGCTTCAGTCATGAGTTATAGGGCACTCCTGTTCTATCATTTAGAAATATTTTAGAAAATTACAACTAAGATTTAATCAAATACAATGTTGACAATGGAGTTACAATCGTGCGTGAATCCTGACAAATCCACTTTTATTTTCCAATGTCCTATAGGGTTTCTATACAATGGGAGTGAATGGGACGGAGTTTGGTCTAGTGGGATTCAAATGTTATTGTAATATTTATTTAAACCCTTACGCTGGTAAATGAAAGCCCTACGCCCACATTTACCAGGCGTAAGAGTTTCGTGGGCATTCGCTGGGCAGGAGTTGGGCCAATAGCCCGACTCTCCGCCCGGGAATGTCCATCTCCCGGGGATACGGAGGATCTGTCTGGAAGATTCTTGACAGAGCGCAAGTTCCGGGTTTTCGCGCACGCACTTCGCGCGCCTAAGCCCGGCACTCACGGCCGCATACGCACCGGGTACGCAGTCATAGGCCCCGGAAAATCCGGGCCAATATGTTGTATTCCGTACGCCCTTTCCTCAAGTTGACTACATTAGTCAATCTACTCCAGAGATCCCGCGGAGTGGCGTTCCATCGGTGGTGTGAAAAGTGATGGCTTTTTGTGATTGGATGAAATGATGCTCCTTTCAGGAGCAGAGGCAAAACGGTACCCTGGGCAATGCTTTCTCACCGCTACATAACACTTCCTCGTCGCCTTGCCGATTAATGCCACTCTCTCAACAAACTAAAACAGATTGCCACATTGAGTAGTGGAGTGTAGAAATATTTCCCTGACTGCATGAAGGGCAAATGAGATTCTGTCAGTAATCAGGATTTCAAACTGTTCGCCTATTATCTTCCAAAGCTTAAAAGCTTTTCAGAGAGACAGTACTGTCAGGCGGTTTAAGAGATAATTGAAGGAAAGTAAAACCGCAATTATTTCATTTTATAAAATGTTAAGCGAGCCGAGGCTGTTTCTGTCTGACTATCACTGGTTTCTTTATTGTCAGTGCTATACCCTGCTTCTGCGCTTATATCTGATGATAGTGTACCAGAGGGATTGTGTAACAGGGAGTTAGTGTAACAATATTCAGGTTTAGTGCTGATTTACTGTCAACCAAGTGCCCAGGGTGGGACTTCAACCCACAACCTTTTGACTCAGAGGTGAGAGTGCTACCTCAGCGAGCCACGGCTGACACCTTAAAGCAAGCCAATTAATATCTGAAAGCGGAAGATGGGTTTCAGGAAAATGGCAAAAACTCAAGGGTAAAAAAAAAAGTGCCCCAATATTTATACCACAAACAACACCACTAAAAACAGATTATCTGGTCATTTGTCTGACTACTGTTTGCGGGAACTTGCTGTGTGCAAATTGGCAGCTGTGTCTCCTACGCTACAATGGTGGCTACACTTCAAAAATAACTGACTGGCTATTTGGAACATTATGAGGACATGAAAGACGCTATATAAATGCAAATTCTTTCCTTTCTATGTTCTTTTCAGAACCTCTCTGGCCACAGGGGAGGTGCCAGAGGACTGGAGGACAGCTAACATAGTACCATTATTCAAGAAGGGTAGTAGGGATAAACCAGGGAATTACAGGCCAGTGAGCCTAACATCAGTGGTAGGGAAATTATTGGAAAAAATTCTGAGGGACCGAATTAGTCTCCACTTGGAGAGGCAAGAATTAATCAAGGATAGCTTTGTCAGGGGGAGATCATGTCTAACCAATTTGATTGAATTTTTCGAGGGGGTGACTAGGTGTGTGGATGAGGGTAGTGCAGTTGATGTAGTCTACATGGACTTCAGTAAGGATTTTGACATAGTCCCGCATGGGAGACTGGTCAAGAAGGTAAGAGCCCATGGGATCCAGGGCAATTTGGCACATTGGATCCAAAATTGGCTTAGTGGCAGGAGGCAGAGGGTGACGGTCGAAGGTTGTTTTTGTGACTGGAAGCCTGTGTCCAGTGGTGTACTGCAGGGATCGGTGCTGGGTCCCTTGCTGTTTGTAGTGTACATTAATGATTTAGATATGAATGTAGGAGGTATGATCAGTAAGTTCGCAGATGACACGAAAATTGGTGGAGTGGTAAATAGCGAGGAGGGAAGCCTCAGGCTACAGGACGATATAGATGGGTTGGTCAGATGGGCAGAACAGTGGCAAATGGAATTTAACCCTGAAAAGTGTGAGGTGATGCATTTTGGGAGGACTAACAAGGCAAGGGAATACACAATGAATGGTAGGACCCTAGGAAGGACAGAGGATCAGAGGGACCTTGGTGTGCATGTACATAGATCCCTGAAGGCAGCAGGACAGGTAGATAAGGTGGTTAAAATGGCATATGGGATACTTGCCTTCATTAGCCGAGGTATAGAGTATAAGAGCAGGGAGGTTATGATGGAGCTGTACAAAACGCTAGTTAGGCCACAGCTGGAATACTGTGTGCAGTTCTGGTCGCCACACTATAGGAAGGATGTGATTGCATTGGAGAGGGTGCAGAGGAGATTCACCAGGATGTTACCTGGGCTGGAGCGCTTCAGCTATGAGGAGAGACTGGACAGGCTGGGGTTGTTTTCCTTAGAGCAGAGAAGGCTGAGGGGGGACCTGATTGAGGTGTACAAAATTATGAGGGGCATAGATAGGGTAGATAGAAAGGAACTTTTCCCCTTAGTAGAGGGGTCAATAACCAGGGGGCATAGTTTCAAGGTAAGGGGCAGGAGGTTTAGAGGGGATTTGAGGAAAAACATTTTCACCCAGAGGGTGGTTGGAATCTGGAACTCACTGCCTGAAAGGGTGGTAGAGGCAGGAACCCTCACAACATTCAAGAAGCATTTAGATGAGCACTTGAAACGCCATAGCACACAAGGCTACGGACCAAGTGCTGGAAAATGGGATTAGATTAGATAGGGCTTGATGGCTGGCGCAGACACGATGGGCCGAAGGGCCTCTTTCTGTGCTGTATAACTCTATGACTCTATGGGGGAAAAATTCAGTTGTTTGCACCTCCCGTTAGCGCCTTAAGAGGGCGCTAATGGGGCGCAAAGCAACTAGCGCCCGGGCGCGGCGATGTTTGTGCCGCTCGCGAAATTAACTAGACATTTTGCGGCGGCGCTAAACACTACCGCCACGATCTCCTGCGCCGGCAGATTGTGACATCAGTCGAGAGTGCAACGCCCCGATAGTGCCCCGGACCGGATATTGAGTGGCGCCCCCTGCCTTACCGCCTGCCGCTAGCAACGACAGGTTGAGGGGAGCGTTATGCAGTCAGGAAGGGACTGGGGGAGCGCTATTTAAAGGCGACCGCTTCCTGCCTTTTTTTGTCGGTGACATTTTTGCACCACGCATTCTGAGAGAGAGAGAGAGAGACTTCTGGAGAGATTCAACGCTGTGTGAAGGAGTTTTGAGTACTGAGCAGCACTTTGCAGGTTCATTTTGATTTGCCCTTCCTTGCTTCGCCAGCGCTCTGAGGTAGCGCCTCGCTCCTCGGCCTTTGCGCCTTAAGACAGGCGTGCAGCGCCTGATTTAGCGCTCCAATCACCTCCAGGGGCGATAAAAGCCAAGTTTGCTGTCAGAGGCGGTAATTAGCGCCAGGCGCTGAACTTTGCGCACGGCCAATAATGGCGCCCCAAATGGGGCGATACCGAATTTTTCCCCCCTGACTATAGCATGCACTCTCTATTTGGGCATCACTATTCTGTGACACACTGTCACGCCTGCAGATGCACACTTGTACCACTAGATGGAGTTTTATTAAGTCCTGAACCTGCAGATCCCAAACTTTATTCCTACAACATCCCTATAGCAGGCTGAGGAAAATTTGATACTTGCTCTCTGAGAGTAATGTTATGGGAGATGTACGAGTAAAAAGACAAAAAGGACTTACATTTCTATAGCGCCTTTCACAACCACTGGACGTCCCAAAGCGCTTTACAGCCAATGAAGTACTTGTTTTGAAGTGCAGTCACTGTTGTAATGTAGGAAACGCGGCAGCCAATTTGCGCACAGCAAGCTCCCACAAACAGCAATAAGATAATGACCGGATAGTTCAGGGATGAGCACTGGCCAGGACACTGGGGAGAACTCCCCCCTGCTTTTCTTCGAAATAGTGGCCGCGGGATCTTTTACATCCACCTGAGAGGAGCAGACGGGGCCTCGGTTTAACGTCTCATCAGAATGACGGCACCTCCGACAGCGCAGCACTCCCTCAGCACAGCACTAGGAGTGTCACCCAAGATGATGTGCTCGAGTCTCTGGAGTGGGGCTCGAACACACGACATTCTGACGCAGAGACGAGTGTGCCACCCACTGAGCCACCTAATTCATTTTATCAAACACCCTTTTTAATTTCTCTTTTTCAAGAAAGGATGTGCTGATGGGGTGAGATGAAGAAGAGTGGGAGGAGGCTCGTGTGGAGCATAAACACCGGCACGGACCAGTCGGGCCGAATGGCCTGTTTTCTGTGTGATTCCATGTGGCATTAACTGTCCTGTCAAAGATTGTACAGGGATACGCTAAGGCAGGCACAGGTTGACTGTTGTCTCTTACTGTTCGAAGCCAGTGTGCTCTGCATTATTTAAAATTAAGTGCAGTCAGCAAAGATCGTAAAACCAGGACCTGGCCTGGACACGGATTTAATTGTACTGGGAGCCCCTGCAACTGGGTTAGGTAGAATTTAACTAGGCAGTGTTAAATTTCTCCCTAAAAATGTTTTCAGTCGTCTCTTGCCTCAGGCCAATGTGTTTCCCTCCTCTCCCCCCACCCCCCCAAACAATGATTAGCTTGAGTCAAGAATCATTTTTTTGGAGAAATAATAGCACCAGTGTCAAAGTGTTCAAAGGTTCTTTATTTTAAAACGCTGGCAGGGCCTTCAAAGCATGTGCTGGCAGGGTGCTGAGAGGCGTTTCTGTAACAGAGAGATGACAAGTCGTCAGGATGGTGTACATGAGGAGTCGCTCTGAAGTGTCAAGATACTGGGCTCCCAACCGGGAGACCTTGGTACACATCGCAGTCTCGACTGACAGCTCCTCTTCCACTTCACATTCTAGTCCTTCTGTTCTTCCACTGTTTTCTCCCCTCCCCACCTGAAGGCACCACTCGTGTTGGTTGAAACTCCACGGGCCATGGCAGCCTGCGGAATCTCACCGAGAGAGAGAGCAATGGGGGTCAAATTCAACCTCACCTGACAGCATAGGACACACACAATCACAGACACACTCACTCAGACACACAGATACACACAGACACACAGACAGACAGACACACACACACAGACACACACAGACACAAGCACACAGACACAGACACAGACACTCACAGACACAGACACAGACACACACAGACACACAGACAGACACACACACACAGACACAAAGACACACAGACAGACACACACAGACACAGAAGCACAGTCACACTCACAGACACACTCACAGACAGACACACAGCCACACTCACAGAGACACACACACAGACACACAAACACACACAGACAGACACACAGACACAGACACAGACACACACACAGACACACACACAGACACACACACACACTCACACATACATAAATACATGCACATACAACAATTTTAGGTTTAAAAAAACATGCCAGTTTGCAAATCTTCATTCCACACACCAGAGAACCGTTCAACATTCCAGTCCAGGAATAAAACCCAATAAAAACACATACTTCACGCAGGAGTGCGAGACTTCCAGCGTGCTTTGGAGGTGGAACTTGCCTGGGCATTGACCGTGCTCACTCTACACTGGAGCTAGATGGGTTGGGAGCGCGTTCAGCTTTGATCCTAATAAAATACAATAGGATATTGTGGTTTGCAAATCTGTAGGAAACTTTGACTTGGCTGCCCTGGTTAAAGGCGGCATTCTTTATTGCGTATTTAATGGGAGTCAGTACGTGTGACTCTTGTAATCTAAAAGCGATTTGAATTTGATTGCTGTTCGGTTAAGATGAAATTGGGTTAAAGCTTTATTAAAACACTGGATAGAAGAACTTCATACCACTGTGTTAATATTGATTATGAATATCAGAGTACATTTCAGTGCACTGCATTATTGCCTGCCAAAGCTTTCTACAGATGAGACTGTGCTTACTCAGCACTCTTTTATTTTTTCCAATATCCCCTTGTTCTTATGGTTTAACATCTCATTAAACGTTCTTTATTGGATCACCTCTTCACCCCTCCTCCTTACTTCCCCTATTTCCTCTTCTGAAGGTGCTGACTCTCACTGGGGTACGGGTCCCCTCCTCTCCTGAAGGTGCTGACTCTCACTGGGGTACGGGTCCCCTCCTCTCCTGAAGGTGCTGACTCTCACTGGGGTGCGGGTCCCCTCCTCTCCTGAAGGTGCTGACTCTCACTGGGGTACAGGTCCCCTCCTCTCCTGAATGTGCTGACTCTCACTGGGGTACGGGTCCCCTCCTCTCCTGAATGTGCTGACTCTCACTGGGGTACGGGTCCCCTCCTCTCCTGAAGGTGCTGACTCTCACTGGGGTACGGGTCCCCTCCTCTCCTGAAGGTGCTGACTCTCACTGGGGTACGGGTCCCCTCCTCTCCTGAAGGTGCCGACTCTCACTGGGGTACAGATCCCCTCCTCTCCTGAAGGTGTTGAATCTCACTGGGGTACGGGTCCCCTCCTCTCCTGCAGGTGCTGACTCTCACTGGGGTACGGGTCCCCTCCTCTCCTGAAGGTGCTGACTCTCACTGGGGTACGGGTCCCCTCCTCTCCTGAAGGTGCTGACTCTCACTGGGGTACGGGTCCCCTCCTCTCCTGCAGGTGCTGACTCTCACTGGGGTATGGGTCCCCTCCTCTCCTGAAGGTGCTGACTCTCACTGGGGTACGGGTCCCCTCCTCTCCTGAAGGTGCCAACTCTCACTGGGGTACAGGTCCCCTCCTCTCCTGAAGGTGCTGACTCTCACTGGGGTACGGGTCCCCTCCTCTCCTGAAGGTGCTGACTCTCACTAGGGTATGGGTCCCCTCCTCTCCTGAAGGTGCTGACTCTCACTGGGGTATGAGTCCCCTCCTCTCCTGAAGGTGCTGACTCTAACTTGGGTACGGCTCACCTCCTCTCCTGAAGGTGCTGACTCTCACTGGGGTATGGGCCCCCTCCTCTCCTGAAGGTGCTGACTCTCACTAGGGTACGGGGCCCCTCCTCTCCTGAAGGTGCTGACTCTCACTGGGGTACGGGTCCCCTCCTCTCCTGAAGGTGCCAACTCTCACTGGGGTATGGGTCCCCTCCTCTCCTGAAGGTGCTGACTCTCAATGGGGTACAGGCCCCCTCCTCTCCTGAAGGTGCTGACTCTCACTGGGGTACGGGTCCACTCCTCTCCTGAAGGTGCTGACTTTCACTGGGGTACGGGTCTCCACCTCTCCTGAAGGTGCTGACTCTCCCTGGGGTATGGGCCCCCTCCTCTCCTGAAGGTGCTGACTCTCACTGGGGTATGGGTCCCCTCCTCTCCTGAAGGTGCTGACTCTCACTGGGGTACGGGTCCCCTCCTCTCCTGAAGGTGCTGACTCTCACTGGGCTACGGGACCCCATCTCTCCTGAAGGTGCTGACTCTCACTGGGGTACGGGTCCCCTCCTCTCCTGTAGGTGCTGACTCTCACTAGGGTACGGGTCCCCTCCTCTCCTGAAGGTGCTGACTCTCACTGGGGTACGGGGCCCCTCCTCTCCTGAAGGTGCTGACACTCACTGGGGTACGGGTCCCCTCCTCCCCTGAAAGGTGCTGACTCTCACTGGGGTATGGGTCCCCTCCTCTCCTGAAGGTGCTGACTCTCACTGGGGTACGGGTCCCCTCCTCTCCTGAAGGTTTTGACTCTCACTGGGGTACAGGTCCCCTCCTCTCCTGAAGGTGCTGACTCTCACTGGGGTACGGGTCCCCTCCTCTCCTGAAGGTTTTGACTCTCACTGGGGTACAGGTCCCCTCCTCTCCTGAAGGTGCTGACTCTCACTGGGGTACAGGTCCCCATCTCTCCTGAAGGTGCTGACTCTCACTGAGGTACAGGTTTCCATCTCTCCTGAAGGTGCTGATTCTCACTGAGGTACAGGTCCCCTCCTCTCCTGAAGGTGCTGAATCTCACTGGGGTACGGCTCCCCTCCTCTCCTGAAGGTGCTGACTCTCACTGGAGTACGGGTCTCCATCTCTGCTGAAGGTGTTGACTCTCACTGGAGTACGAGTCCCCTCCTCTCCTGAAGGTGCTGACTCTCACTGGGGTACGAGTCCCCTCCTCTCCTGAAGGTGCTGACTCTCGCTGGGGTACGGGTCTCCATCTCTCCTGAAGGTGCTGACACTCACTGGGGTACGAGCCCCCTCCTCTCCTGAAGGTGCTGACTCTCACTGGGGTACGGGTCTCCATCTCTCCTGAAGGTGCTGATTCTCACTGGGGTACAGGTCCCCATCTCTCCTGAAGGTGCTGACTCTCACTGGGGTACGGGTCTCCATGTCTCCTGAAGGTGCTGACTCTCACTGGGGTACAGGTCCCCATCTCTCCTGAAGGTGCTGACTCTCACTGGGGTACAGGTCCCCATCTCTCCTGAAGGTGCTGACTCTCACTGGGGTACGGGTCCCCTCCTCTCCTGAAGGTCCTGACTCTCACTGGGGTACGGGTCCCTTCCTCTCCTGAACGTCCTGACTCTCACTGGGGTACAGGTCCCCTCCTCTCCTGAAGGTGCTGACTCTCACTGGGGTACGGGTCCCCTCCTCTCCTGAAGGTGCTGACTCTCACTGGGGTACGGGTCCCCTCCTCTCCTGAAGGTGCTGACTCTCACTGGGGTACGGGTCTCCATCTCTCCTGAAGGTGCTGACTCTCACTGGGGTACGGGTCTCCATCTCTCCTGAAGGTGCTGACTCTCACTGGGGTACGGGTCCCCTCCTCTCCTGAAGGTGCTGCCTCTCACTGGGGTACGGGTCCCCTCCTCTCCTGAAGGTCCTGACTCTCGCTGGGGTACGGGTCCCCTCCTCTCCTGAACGTCCTGACTCTCACTGGGGTACAGGTCCCCTCCTCTCCTGAAGGTGCTGACTCTCACTGGTGTACGGGTCCCCTCCTCTCCTGAAGGTCCTGACTCTCACTGGGGTACAGGTCCCTTCCTCTCCTGAACGTCCTGACTCTCACTGGGGTACGGGTCCCCTCCTCTCCTGAAGGTCCTGACTCTCACTGGGGTACAGGTCCCTTCCTCTCCTGAACGTCCTGACTCTCACTTCACCATTGGCAGCCATGCCTTCAGTGGCTAGGCCCAAGATTCCCTCCCTAAAGCCCTTCGTCTTTCCACCTTCCTCTCCACCGTTAAGATCTTCCGTAAACCCACCTCTTTGACCAGCCTTTAGGTCGTCCTTCTTTGGCTTTGCATCCTCTGTGACGTAACTTGGGAGGTCGGCCTGAGTGGGGAGGGGTCGGGGGAGGGCCTGCTACAACTGGCCACAGCACCTCGGGCTAGCGAGGGGAAAGTCATCCTCGGTTCCTCCTCAAGATCGCTATGGAGTGACCCACTACTGGAAAGTGTGCATGCGGGCGGGCATCAGGGGAGGACAGGATTCGGCCCAATGGTGATGGCTTCAGCGGTCGACTTGCCTACCAACGCTCTCTGCCTCAGGTCGTGCATGTCGAATAGTCACTTGAGAGAGGTACTGGAGGATGCTTGGACTCCACAGATGCTATAGCTCCAAACAAGTGTCGGCACCTTCTGGGGAGGAGAAGAGAGGAGAGATTGAGATTGAGATTGGAAGCTGATGAGGTGTCCTTCTTACAACAACAACTTGCATTTATATGGTGCCTTTAACACAGTAAAAACGTCCTACGTTGCTTCACAGGAGAAAAAAACAGACAAAAATTGACACCGAGCCACATAAGAAGATTTTAGGACAGGCTTGGTCAAAGAGGTAGGTTTTAAGGAGCATCTTGAAGGATGAAAGAGAGGGGCGGAGAGGTTTAGGGAGGGAATTCCAGAGCTTGGGGCCCAGGCAGCTGAAGGCACGGCCGCCAATGGCGGAGCGATGGAAATCGGGGGATGAGAGGCCAGAATCGGAGGAGCGCGGAGATCTCGGAGGGTTGTAGGATTGGAGGAGGTTACAGAGATAGGGAGGGGGCGAGGCCACGGAGGAAGATATAAGGATGTGGCCTCGCTCTTCTTATTCTAGAGCAATTGAAGCAACAACGAGAAAGCTGTTTTGTCCCCTCGCTTTATCGTGTTTTCTTTACCTCTCCGCTGTTTTATCTGCTTTGATTTGAGAAGGTCAGAAGGGTGCAATCAATACCGAAGGACCATTTCTCTGTCGCTGCTCATTTACCGGGATCAACGTCAAATTGGATTTCAGTTGCAAGGTAGTAGATCAAATGCCGACAATCATCAATATTTGATGGCCAGCCACTTTCTGCCGAGAAATACGAGCGCTGGTCTTTGCTGTGGGTAGGAAGTCAATAGCAGATACTGATGCCCTGGCACTGTTTCAGAAACAGAGCACAGAGAGTTCTTCTTAACTGACCTTTCTGACGCCTCTGGGTAATTAATTTTCTTAACAATGTCTGTTTAAAAAAAATGAAAGAACTTGTATTTCTACAGCGCTGTTCACGATCTCAGCACGTCCCAAAGCGTTTTACAGCCAATCAAGTACTTTTTGAAGCGTAGTCACTGTTTTAATGTAGGAAACGTGACAGCTAACTTGTGCACAGCAAGCTCCCACCCACAGCAATGTGATAATGACCCAGATAATCTGGCTTTTTTTTTAGTGATGTTGGTTGAGGGATAAATACTGGCCCCAGGGGTAACTTCCGTGCTCTTCTTCAAATGGCTGCCATGGGTCCACCTGAGAGGGCAGACGGGGCCTCGGTTTAACGTCTCGTCGGGAAGACGGGGGCACCTCCAACAGTGCAGCGCTCCCTCAGTACTGCCCCTCTGACAGTGCGGCACTCCCTCAGTACTGCCCCTCTGACAGTGCGGCACTCCCTCAGTTATGCCCCTCCGACAGTGCAGTGCTCCCTCAGTACTGCCCCTCCGACAGTACGGCACTCCCTCAGTATTGCCCCTCCGACAGTGCGGCGCTCCCTCAGTACTGCCCCTCTGACAATGCAGCGCTCCCTCAGTACTGACCCTCCGACAGTGCAGCGCTCCCTCAGTACTGCCCCTCCGACAGTGCGGCGCTCCCTCAGTACTGCCCCTCCAACAGTGCAGCGCTCCCTCAGTACTGACCCTCCGACAGTGCAGCGCTCCCTCAGTACTGACCCTCCAACAGTGCAGCGCTCCCTCAGTACTGACACTGTAGTGTCAACCTAGATTTTGTGGACAAGTCTCACTGGAGTGGGACTTGAACCCACAACCGTCTGCCCCAGAGGCAAGAGTGCTACCCGCCTGAGCCATGGCTGACTATCTAAGCCATAGTCTGACTCAACTCCGACATAATGTCAGTGTAAGAGTTGACGGGTTCAAGAGGGGGTGCTGGAGGATTAAGCACTGATACCAAAACTATATCTACACGTACCAGCACATTAACTAGCACTAGTTTCCCACATTAAAACAGTGACTACACTTAAAAAAAAAAGTACTTCATTGGTTGTAAAGTGCTTTGGGACGCCTGGTGGTCATGAAAGGCGCTATATAAATGCAAGTCTTTCTTTCTTTCTAGTTTGTACTAGTTGTATTAGTACTGGTACAGTAAGCATCATGGCCAGCTCTGGTTCATTAATCTCCAGTACAACTAAAAGTACAAACACTACATCATTAACCCTTGCCCACAAGAACATAAGAATTAGGAGCAGGAGTCGGCCATTCGGCCCCTCGAGCCTGCTCCGCCATTCAATAAGATCATGGCTGATCTTCGACCTCAACTCCGCTTTCCCGTCCGATCCCCATATCCCTTGCTTCCCCGAGAGTCCAAAAATCTATCGATCTCAGCCTTGAATATACTCAACGACTGAGCCTCCACAGCCCTCTGGGGTAGAGAATTCCAAAGATTCACCGCCCTCTGAATGAAGAAATTTCTCCTCATCTCAGTCCTAAATGGCCGACCCCTTATCCTGAGACTGTGACCCCTGGTTCCAGGCTCTCCAGCCAGGGGAAACAGCCTCTCAGCATCTACCCTGTCAATCCCCCTCAGAATCTTATATGTTTCAATGAGATCACCTCTCATTCTTCTGAACTCCAGAGAGTATGGGGTCCAATCTTGTGCGTTGTTAAGATTGCTGTATGCAATTTACTTACAGTGGAGGCTGGAAAGATTCCACGATTGAGAGGATAGTCCAGTATCTGTGGAAGGGATGGGCTCGATGGACCCAATACCCTTTTCTCATTCCACATGGCTTGGCGACCTGATCCGCTTTCACTCACTAGCCGATTGCCGAGGGCCATGGATCTCAGCCAGCGTCTTGCTGGAGGGGCCACTCTCAGGCAGTCTGCAACGCACTGCGGCACGGGGAGATGGGCTGCGGTTCTGTGCCAGCCATTCCCCACACACAGAATGTCATGTCGTAGGAGACGGTTGTCAAGGGGGAAGCCAGGTGCTCCCCGCCTCCCCCACCCCCCGCACCCCCCCCCCCCAGGAAGAGAAAACAATTATAGGGTAGCCCTGCTTTTCTGGGCACCACACCTTAGGAAGGATATATTGGCCTTGGAGGGAGTGCAGCGTAGGTTTACCAGAATGATAACCGGACTCCAAGGGTTAAATTACAAGGCGAGATTACACAAATTAGGATTGTATTCCCTAGAATTTAGAAGGTTAACAGGTGATCTGATCGAAGTTTTCAAGATATTAAGGGGAACAGATAGGGTAGAGAGAGAGAAACTATTTCCGCTGGTTGGGGAGTCTAGGACTAGGGGGCATAGTCTAAAAATTAGAGCCAGACCTTTCAGGAGTGAAATTAGGAAACACTTCTACACACAAAGGGTGGTAGAAGTTTGGAACTCTCTTCTGCAAATGGCAATTTATGCTAGATCAATTGTTAATTTTCAATCTGAGATTGATAGATTTTTGTTGACCAAAAGGTATTATGGATATGGGCCAAAGGCGGGTATATGGAGTTAGATCACAGATCAGCCATGGTCTCATTGAATGGTGGAACAGGCTCGAGGGGCTGAATGGCCTCCTCCTGTTCCTATGTTCCTAACACCATTCTCTTCCCTTCTTTTTCTGGGTAAGGGAAGGGAGACGGAGCAGCAATCTACCCCAGCTCTCTCATTGCCAGACTGGCCATGAATGGGCGGTCGGAGTGGACATGGGGCAGCTCGAGGGTCAGAGGTCAAGGGAAGGTGGGCTGCGAATGACGCTACACCTCCCCTATTGGTAGACTTGGAGCGTTACATCTCCAACCTGCTAATTGAAGGCACAGGCGACACTTTCTGGATCTCGGTGCAGTAAAAGACTTCCATTGATAGAGTGACCTTCACAACCTTTACAGCCAATGAAATATTTTAGAAGTGCGGTCACTGCTGTAATGTAGGAAAGGCTGCAACCGATTTGCGCACAGCAAGCTCCCACAAACAGCAATGTGATCATGACCAGACCAGATGATCTGCTTTTAGCGGTGGTGGTTGAGGGACAAATATTGACCCAGGTCACCCCTGCTCAGCTTTGAAATCTTGGCCGTGGGAATTTTTACGTCCACCCGAGAGAGGGCAGACGGGGCCTCGGTTTAACGCCTCATCCGAGAGGCGGCACCTCGTCCGCACTATCCAGCAGTGCGCCTTTTTGTATATTGCTGAATCCACCCGGACAGTGTGAACCGTACAAACTCAGCCCCGAGGGAACCGGTCACGTATTGCGGTTTATATCCACTGCGGTAGAGTTGTGTAATATAAAGTAGGCATGTGTTTCATAAAGTGTTTGAATATGATATTAAACACCCCATCCAGTTTCAGGAGAGCAACCCGCCCTCCGACCTTTGTGCTTGGGTTTGGGGAGTTGGCGTCTTGCACACAAACTCCGTTAGTGGAGAGACCCTGGAAATTGGTACGTGTTGATGTAAAAAGACTACTGAGCACTTGGTTTGAGTGTAAAACAAGGCTTTAGTCAACTGTTTCACAACCGTGAGATTCTAGTTTCATCACTAGTTCCTGGTTACAGAAATGTCCTGAGCAAGCTGGGCCCACGCCCGAGTATTTATACTCCTTGGACGGCGCCACCAGCTGGCCGCCCAGTGTTACTTCATGAGTCAAGATAAGATTCATGACACGTGTTGTGCCTGTATTTCGGGCGTAAAACAGGCGCAAAGCGCACCAATTTAGCGGTGGGACAGCCTGCGCCAAATCTGTGGCGCCTGTTTTTTTTTGGGGCGTTAGACCCTTTAAATATGTAAATTAGGGGCCTATCGCCTGATAAAGGACCCCGTTGACATATTGGTCAGCGATGAGCGGAGCAGGTCTCGGGCCTGAGGATTCCGCAGGAGCTCCAGCCACCACCAACCGAAGGGAAGCGTCTTAATTATTATATTTTTCACCTCCTTGTGAAACCAGGAGGGAGCAGGAGCGAGGGCCGCAGCGTCGATCATTTTGGACGACAGATATAAATTTTAAGCCCCCATGATTTCCTCGGATCTGCTCTCGCTCCCACTCTTGTCACTGAAACCACGCCGGGATTTCCTCCTCATCTCCGGCCGACGTTGCGACCAGCCGAGTGGGAATGGCTCAGAGGAATTCCTGCACCTTATACAATATATGTTTGAAGCCGTGGCTCAGTGGGCAGCACTCTCTCGCCTCTGAGTCAGAACATTGTGGGTTCAAGTCCGACTCCAGAGACTTGAGCACTGGAATCTAGGCCGACACTCCCAGTGCAGTGCTGAGGGAGGTGCTGCGCTGTCGGAGGTGCTGTCTTTTGGGTGAGACGTTAAACCGAGGCCCCGTCTGCCCCCACAGGTAGATGCAAAAGATCCCATGGCACTACTTCGAAGAAGAGCAGGGGAGGTGTCCCGGGACCAATATTTATCCCTCAATCAACATCACTAAAACAGACTATTTGGTCATTATCGCATTGCTGTTTGTGGGAGCTTGCTGTGCGCAAATTGGCTGCCGCGTTTCCCACATTACAACAGCGACTACACTTCAAAAAGTACTTCATTGGCTGTAAAGCGCTTTGGAACGTCCTGAGGTCATGAAAGGCGCTATAGAAATGCAGGTCTTTCCTTCATTTGTTTTTTTTGAAGTATAGTCTCAATCAGTGCTCGTTTGTCCAGTGAACTGATGTCCATCAGGAGCTGGATCAAAAGCTGTCTCTGTGCTGATTTCCTGTGTGACCCATTGTTCCTGCTTGACTCCATCTGTCTGGGTTGGGTTCCAACCCTAGGTCCTCCAGGTTAAATAGACAACATGGATTAGCACTTCAAAAGGACAAACTCTCTTAATATCCCATAATATTGGAAGGGAGACAGTCTGCGGAACAAGCGCAGGCAATTATGAAGTGTCAAGTGTTAATAACTGACTAAGTGCAAAGCACAGCACCTTCCAATAAACTAGACCGCAGAAACTTGGATTTTCTTTTTCCAATTTTCTCCCATTTTCTGAATGGATTGTTTCTGGTCAGATCCGACAGCCTCGTCCATCAGCCCTTCTTCACGCCTGAGCCCGAACAGTGAACCCCGATAGGCTCTTTGACCGAGAGGGGAGGGCCATCATAACAACAATGACAACAAGAACTTGCGCTAATACAACACCTTTTACGTAGTAAAACATCCTGAGGTGCTTCACACAGGAGCGATTATCAAACAAAATTTGACACTGAGACATCAAAGAAGACATTAGGTCAGGTGACCAAAAGCTTCGTCAATGAGGACGGTTTTAAGGAGCGTCTTAAAGGAGGAGGGAGGTAGAGAGGTTCAGGGCGGGAATTCCAGAGCTTGGGGCCCAGACAGCTGAAGGCACGGCCACCAATGGTGGAGCGATGGAAACGGGGGATGTTCAAGAGGCCAGAATTGGAGGAGCGCAGAGATCTCGGAGGGTTGTAGGACTGGAGGAGGTTACAGGGATAGGGAGGGGTGAGACTGTGGAGGAGGTTACAGGGATAGGGAGGGGCGAGACTATGGAGGCGATTACAGGGATAGGGAGGGGCGAGACTATGGAGGAGGTTACAGGGATAGGGAGGGGCGAGACTATGGAGGAGATTACAGGGATAGGGAGGGGCGAGACTATGGAGGAGGTTACAGGGATAGGGAGGGGCGAGACTATGGAGGAGATTACAGGGATAGGGAGGGGCGAGACTATGGAGGAGGTTACAGGGATAGGGAGGGGCGAGACTGTGGAGGAGGTTACAGGGATAGGGAGGGGCGAGACTATGGAGGAGATTACAGGGATAGGGAGGGGCGAGACTATGGAGGAGGTTACAGGGATAGGGAGGGGCGAGACTATGGAGGAGGTTACAGGGATAGGGAGGGGTGAGACCATGGAGGAGGTTACAGGGATAGGGAGGGGCGAGACCATGGAGGAGGTTACAGGGATAGGGAGGGGCGAGACTATGGAGGAGGTTACAGGGATAGGGAGGGGCGAGACCATGGAGGAGGTTACAGGGATAGGGAGGGGCGAGACTATGGAGGAGGTTACAGGGATAGGGAGGGGCGAGACTATGGAGGAGGTTACAGTGATAGGGAGGGGCGAGACCATGGAGGAGGTTACAGGGATAGGGAGGGGCGAGACCATGGAGGAGGTTACAGGGATAGGGAGGGGCGAGACTATGGAGGAGGTTACAGGGATAGGGAGGGGCGAGACCATGGAGGAGGTTACAGGGATAGGGAGGGGCGAGACTATGGAGGAGGTTACAGTGATAGGGAGGGGCGAGACCATGGAGGAGGTTACAGGGATAGGGAGGGGCGAGACCATGGAGGAGGTTACAGGGATAGGGAGGGGCGAGACCATGGAGGAGGTTACAGGGATAGGGAGGGGCGAGACTATGGAGGAGGTTACAGGGATAGGGAGGGGCGAGACCATGGAGGAGGTTACAGGGATAGGGAGGGGCGAGACCATGGAGGAGGTTACAGGGATAGGGAGGGGCGAGACTATGGAGGAGGTTACAGGGATAGGGAGGGGCGAGACCATGGAGGAGGTTACAGGGATAGGGAGGGGCGAGACTATGGAGGAGGTTACAGTGATAGGGAGGGGCGAGACCATGGAGGAGGTTACAGGGATAGGGAGGGGCGAGACCATGGAGGAGGTTACAGGGATAGGGAGGGGCGAGACTATGGAGGAGGTTACAGGGATAGGGAGGGGCGAGACCATGGAGGAGGTTACAGGGATAGGGAGGGGTACCAAATCATAGCTCAATCCTGTCTACATGTACGCATTTCCAGCCAGGGCCTCTAGGGAGCAGGACCGAGAACCAGGGCCGAGATAACTCTGCTTACTTACCCAGGATCACCGAACCTGTTTGTACAACTTCCCCCATAACCTGGGCTGAGATCAGCATGGGGCAGGGGTCAAACCTGGGACCTTCTCCAGGTGTCAACCTGTAAGTGTTAAAGGAGACGGTGACTCTAGGGAGTTGTGGGAGCTTGCTGTGTGCAAAATTGGCTGTCGCGTCTCCTACATTACAACAAGCTCCCAGACGGTGCGCTGCCACTTTAACGAGATTTACTTCGTAGTGTACGCGCTGCATGACGGCAACAAATAAAGCAGCACCCTTGCTTCCCAATCTTCCTTTAGATAAACCTTTATATAAAACATTGGTTCGGCCTCAACTGGAGTATTGTGTCCAATTCTGGGCACCGCACTTTAGGAAGGATGTGAAGGCCTTCGAGAGGGTGCAGAAGAGATTTACAAGAATGGTTCCAGGAATGAGGGACTTCAGTTCCGTGGATAGACTGGAGAAGCTGGGGTTGCTCTCCTTGGAGCAGAGAAGGTTGAGAGGAGATTTTCAAAATCATGAGGGGTCTGGACAGAGTAGATAGAGAGAAACTGTTCCCATTGGCAGAAGGGTCGAGAACCAGAGGACACAGATTTAAGGTGATTAGTAGAAGAACCAAAGGCGACGTGAGGAAAAACTGTTTTACGCAGCGAGTGGTTAGGATCTGGAATGCGCTGCCTGAAAGGGTGGTGGAGGCAGATTCAATTGTGGCTTTCAAAAGGGAATTGGATAAGTACCTGAAGGAAAAAAATTTGCAGGCTACGGGGAAAGGGCGGGGGAGTGGGACTAGCTGAAGTGCTCTTGCAGAGTTATTTGACTCAGCTTTTCAAGGACAATGTTCAGACAAATACAAACCTCTAACGTTAGGCTTTAACCATCCAAAGCCAAACCCCCGCAAAGGATGGTCTCTACTGACTGCACCAACCAGCATGGACACTGAGAATACAATCAGCTCCACTGGACATGAGTGTCTGACATATAATGAATTATAACATATAACGGACCGAATGGCCTCTTTCTGTACTGTAACTATGATTCTATGACAGAAGGAACACTACCATTGACGTCAGTGCCCCAGGGTTTGGGGTCGAGGAGGGTTAAATGTGCCGGGGTTCAGGCTCCCGTTTGCCATCTCAGCTGCTATAGACTGCTTTGGATAAAGACAGGATCAGGCTCGATTGTGAAGCCCAACACAGTCAAATATCCAGTTGACACTCGCGATCTAGACTCATACCCGACACTTGGGGTGTCGGAGAGTTGCTGGGGTGCCTGTGGAGAAGGGCGAGTGGGGGGGCGGATGGAGAAAATGACACAGTAATTTTAAAGTAAATACCCTCCTGGCACACAGCAGAGTGGGCAGTGTGTTATGAGCCGATGTGTTAATGGAGGAGCAGGGCTGGTTTCTCTTAGTCCAAGAGCAATCTGTGACGCCACTGCAAGCTGCTGCAGCTGAATCGTCTGACAGCGTGAGACACAACTAAAGCTGCACTGTTTTGATTCGAAAATCGATTGCACACATTCCTGTTATTCCTCGGAGGCTCTGCTAAAACCCTGGAGTTTAAGAGCGTCCGGGTTTAATACACCTCGGCTCTGCAAGTTTAATTAGCTGGCACAGAACAGTTGCAAAGCCCAGAGCGTAGTTAGAATACGGCTCAGGTTTTACAAGTCAGGGCCAACCCACAGTTAAAAGTGGCCACTGGTGCTCTCGCTGTGCCAACCTGCAGGCATCTGTGTGAATTAGGGTTTCAAGCGATTAATTATAAATTATTACTATCATTCATTTTCCTTTTCATGGGGAATTGACGGTTTCATTAGGACTTGCAGTCGTTTGCAGTCCGAAGCTGTTGTTTCAATCAGTTTTTCTCTCTCCTTGCCTGAAGCTTGATCCTTACTGTGGGGCAAGGCAGCAGGCTGGCACCCTCACAGGCCCCCCTCTGAGAGCATTCATTACATGTCAGAAACCTCGTGAGGGAAGGCTCTGAATAAATAGCTCAGGAAGAAAGAAAGAAAGACTGAAGAACATAAGAACATAAGAAATAGGAGCAGGAGTAGGCCAATCGGCCCCTCGAGCCTGCTCCGCCATTCAATAAGATCATGGCTGATCTGATCCTAACCGCCAATCCACTATCACAGAACCATCTCCTGAATCTTGCCTCACAGCGCCAGGGACCCGGGTTCAAATCTGGCCTCGGGTGACTGTGTGGAGTTTGCACATTCTCCCCGTGTTTGCGTGGGTTTTCTCCGGGTGCTCCGGTTTCCTCCCACAGTCCAAAGATGTGCGGGTTAGGTTGATTGGCCATGATAAATTGACCCTTAGTGTTAGGGGGGATTAAATACGTGGGGTTATGGGGTTACTGGGATAGGGCTTGGGTGGGATGGCTGTCGGTGTAGGGACCGGGTGCTAGGGTTTGGATGATCAGCCATGATCTCGTTGAATGGCGGAGCAGGCTCGAAGGGCCGAATGGCCTACTCCTGCTCCTATCTTCTATGTTTCTATGTTTCTATCTAACAGAATTAGACACACGAAATAGGAGCAGGATCAGGCTACACGGCCCCTGGGCCCGCTCCGCTACCCACAGGGCCATGACCGATCCGAACCTAGACTCATGTCCAAATTCCTGCCCGCTCCCCGTAACCCTTAATTCCCTTTACTTCTAGGAAACTGTCTATTTCTGTTTTAAATTTATGTAATGATGTAGCTTCTACAGCTTTTTGGGGCAGCATATTCCATGGACCTACCACCCTCTGAGTGAAGTAGTTCCTCCTCATCTCAGTTTTGAAAGAGCAGCCCCTTATTCTAAGACTATGCCCCCTAGTTCTAGTTTCACCTATCATCGGGAACATCCTCCCCGCATCCACCCGATCCAACCCCTTCACAATCTTATATGTTTCAATAAGATCGCCTCTCATTCTTCTGAACTCCAATGAGTAGAGTCCCAATCTACTCAACCTCTCCTCATATGTCCATCCCCTCATCCCCGGGATTAACCGAGTGAACCTTCTTTGTACTGACTCGAGAGCAAGTATGTCCTTTCTTAAGTATGGACACCAAAACTGTACGCAGTATTCCAGGTGCGGTCTCACCAATACCTTGTACAACTGAAGCAATACCTCCCTATTTTTATATTCTATCCCCCTAGCAATAAAAGCCAACGTTCCATTGGCCTTCTTAATCACTTGCTGCACCTGCATACTAACCTTTTGAGTTTCGTGCACCAGGACCCCCAGATCCCTTTGTACTTCAGTACTTTCCAGTTTCTTGCCATTAAGATAATAACTTGCTCTACGATTTTTCCTGCCAAAGTGCATAACCTCACACTTTCCAGTATTGTATTCCATCTGCCAAATCTCTGCCCACTTACTTAGCCTGTCTATGTCCCCTTGCAGGTTTTTTATGTCCTCCTCACTCACTACTTTCCCTCCCATCTTAGTATCATCTGCAAACTTTGATATGTTACACTCGGTCCCCTCCTCCAAATCGTTAATATAGATTGTAAAGAGTTGTGGACCCAGCACTGACCCCTGCGGAACACCACTAGTTACTGATTGCCAGTCTGAGAATGAACCATTTATCCCAACTCTCTGCCTTCTGTTAGATAGCCAATCCTCTATCCATGCCAGAATATTACCCCCAATCCCGTGATTTTTTATCTTCAGCAATAATCTTTTGTGTGGCACCTTGTCAAATGCCTTTTGGAAGTCTAAATACACTACGTCTACTGGTTCCCCTTTATCCACCCTATATGTTACTTCCTCAAAGAACTCCAGCAAATTTGTCAAACATAACTTCCCCTTCATAAAACCATGCTGACTTTGTCCTATTAAATTATGATTATCCAAATGTCCTGTTACTGTCTCCTTAATAATGGACTCCAAAATTTTACCTACCACAGATGTTAGGCTAACCGGTCTATAGTTTCCAGCCTACTGTCTACTGCCCTTTTTAAATAAGGGTGTTACATTAGCAGTTTTCCAGTCTGCCGGGACCATTGCCGAGTCCAGGGAGTTTTGGAAAATTATTACCAATGCATCCACAATCCCTACCGCCACTTCCCTCAAGACCCTAGGATGTAAGCCATCAGGTCCAGGTGATTTATCCGCCTTGAGTCCCATTATTTTACCGAGTACCACTTCCTTAGTGATTCTGATCGTGT
Source organism: Somniosus microcephalus (assembly GCF_052327205.1). Lineage (NCBI taxonomy): Eukaryota > Metazoa > Chordata > Chondrichthyes > Squaliformes > Somniosidae > Somniosus > Somniosus microcephalus. The sequence goes on from NC_140999.1 coordinate 7,673,264, forward strand.
TTAGCTCCTCCCCCCCCTTTAGCCCCCTGTTTGTCCAGTGTTGGGATATTCTTAGTGTCTTCTACTGTAAAGACTGATGTAAAATATTCATTCAGTGTTTTTGCCATCTCCATATTTCCCACCATTAATTTCCTGGTCTCATCCTCTAAGGGACCAACATTTACTTTAGCCACCCTTTTTCTTTTTATATAACTATAAAAACTCTTACTATTTGTTTTTATATTTTTTGCTAATTTACTTTCATAATCTATCTTCCCTTTCTTAATCAATCTTTTTGTTATTTTTTGCTGTCTTTTAAAGTTTTCCCAATCCTCTATCCTCCCACTAGATTTGGCTACCTTATATGCCCTTGTTTTTAGTCGAATACTATCCTTAATTTCTTTACTTAGCCACGGATGGCTGTCTTTTCTTTTACACCCTTTTCTTCTCAGTGGAATATATTTTTTTTGGAAGTTGTAAAATAACTCCTTAAATGTACACCACTGATCATGTATCGTCTTACCCTTTAATCTATTTTCCCAATCCACTCGACTCAATTCCGCTCTCATACCTTCATAGTCTCCTTTATTCAAGCTTAGCACGCTTGTTTGAGATCCAACCTTCTCACCCTCTAATTGAATATGGAATTCAACCATGTTATGGTCACTCATTCCAAGGGGATCCTTTACTAGGACATTTTTAATTAATCCTGTCTCGTTACACAGGACCAGATCTAAGGTTGCTTGCCCCCTGGTCGGTTCAGTTACATACTGCTCAAGAAACCCATCCCTAATACACTCAATGAACTCATCCTCAAGGCAGCCCTGCCCAATTTGATTTGTCCAATTAATATGATAGTTAAAATCCCCCATAATTATAGATGTTCCCTTATTACAAGCCTCAACTATTTCCTGATTGATACTCCATCCAACAGAGTTGCCACTGTTCAGAGGCCTATAGACTACGCCCACTAGTGTTTTTTTCCCCTTATTATTCCTTACCTCCACCCAAACTGTTTCATTATCTTTTGACCCAATATCATTTCTCTGTATTACAGTGATTCCTTCCTTTATTAACATAGCCACCCCACCTCCCCTTCCTTCCTGCCTGTCCTTCCTGATCGTTAAATAACCTGGTATGTTTAATTCCCAGGCATTGTCACCCTGCAGCCATGTTTCTGTAATGGCCACAAGATCATACCCATATGTAGTTATTTGTGCCATTAACTCGTCTATTTTGTTACGAATGCTACGTGCATTCAGATAGAGAACTTTCAAATATGTTTTGTGACACTTAGTTCCTGCTTTTGCCCTTTTTATTACTTTACCTTTTACTCCATACCTTCTGCCCAACTACCAACTTGCGTTGCTACAGCGCTTTTCACCACCTCAGGACGTCCCAAAACATTTTACAGCCAATGAAGTACTTTTTGAAGTGTAGTCACTGTTGTAATGTAGGAAATGTGGCAGCCAATTTGTGCACAGCAAGCTCCCACAAACAGCAATGACCAGATAATCTGTTTTAGTGATGTTGGTTGAGGGATAAATATTGGCCTCAGGAATAACGCCCCTGCTCTTCTTCAATATAGTGCCATAGGATCTTTTACATCCACCTGAGAGAACAAACGGGGCCTCGGTTTAACGTCTCATCTGAAAGACGGCACCTCCGGCAGTGCGGCGCTCCCTCAGCACTGCACTGGGAGTGTTAGCTTAGCTTTATGTGCTGCAAGTCTCTGGAGTGGGACTTGAACCCGCAACCTTTTGACTCAGAAGGCGAGAGTGCTACCCACTGAGCCATTCAGCCCATCGTGCCTGTGCCGGCTCTTTGAAAGACCTCTCCAATTAGTCCCACTCCCCCCTGCTCTTTCCCCATAGCTTTGCAAAAAAATTTCCAAGTATTTATCCAATTCCTTTTGAAAGTTACTATTGAATCTGCTTCCTTTCAGGCAGTGCATGCAGATCGCAACGACTCACTGTGTTAAAAACATTTCTCCTCATCCCCAAGGATAACTAAACAAAAGCTCCAGAATATTAATTTATTCTCACATCTCCACCATTTAACTTTACCCGTTGCCCATCGGACAATATTTCTCTTGCACTCCCGGCTCCCCGTCCTTTTCTACAGCGTGGGAACTATCCAGTATTCGATGATCAGTCTGTACCTATTCCTACAATCAGCGGCCCCATTCCCAACTAGTTCTATCTCCAGCTCCTGTTTGAAGGACTCAATAATTCCTGCCTTCTCTGTTTCTACTGGGAGCCTGTTCCACACTTGCTGCTCTATGTGTGCAGAGGGCGCGGGCAGGAGAACTTTTATTCCAAACATTTGAAACCTTTTCATTGAGAAGCCGGTGTCTGTTTGATGCCACCCTTCCCAGAATGTACTGCACCGTGGCGAAACGATGGTTTCACACCTCCAGTCTCTGCCTTTCCCCTTTCCTCCTACGGACAGATAAAATGCAGCTTTCCAAGACATCCGAACCTGTCAGGGATGAGGGACTTCAGTTCCATGGAGAGACTGGAGAAGCTGGGGTTGTTCTCCTTAGAGCAGAGAAGAGTGAGAGGAGATTTGATAGAGGTGTTCAAAATCATGAGGGGGTTTGGACAGAGTAGATAGAGAGAAACTGTTCCCATTGGCGGAAGGGTCGAGAACCAGAGGACACAGATTTAAGGTGATTGGCAAAAGAGCCAAAGGCGACACGAGGGAAAACTCTTTTATGCAGCAAGTGGTTAGGATCTGGAATGCGCTGCCAGAGAGAGGAGTGGAGGCAGGTTCAATCGTGGCTTTCAAAATGGAGTTGGATAAGTACCTGAAGGAAAAAAATTTGCAGGGCTCCGGGGAAAGGGCGGGGGAATGGGAGTAGCTGAAGCGCTCTTGCAGAGAGCTGGCACGGGCCCAACGGGCCGAATGGCCTCCTTCTGTTCTGTAACCACTCTATGGTAGCACAGTGGTTATGTTATTGGACCAGTAATCCAGGGACCGAGATTAATGATCTAGCAATTCAAATCCCAACACAGCAGTTAATTAAATAAATATGAAATAGAAAGCTAGCATCATTAATGGTGACCATAAAACAACTGGATTGTAAAAACCCATCTGCTTCACTAATGTCCTTTCGGGAAGGAAACCTGTCTCTATGTGACTCCAGACCCACAGCAATGTGCTTGACTCGTAACTGCCCTCGGAAATGGCTTAGCAAGCCACAGTTATACCAAACCGCTGCACCTTCACCACTACCACCTCAAGGGCAATTAGGGGGATGGGCAATAAATGCTGGGATGCGCTGCCTGACAGGGCGGTGGATACAGATTCAAGAGCAGCCTTCAAAGGATAAATATTTGAAAGAGAAAAAAATGCAGGGATATGGGGAAAGAGCGGGGGAGTGGGACTGACGGCATGGGCGGAATAGCCTCCTTCTGTGCTGTGCTATTCTATGTGTGGGTATCTTTTTTTGCACAGGACACAGTTCAGAACAGTTTGGCACCCGTTTTGATTGGTGAGTAAGCCAGTTTTATTGAGAAATGAGGTCAGCAGAGTCAAACTCTGAAAGCCCGTCTCTCTCTCTCTCTCTCTCTCATCAGGTGGTGCAGTTACCCAGTGGTTGTGGGGAGGCCCACCCGGGCGAGGAGACCCGACCTCCAATTTGCCGACCTGCTTCTCTCCTCATGGAGCCTCCCACCTCTTTGTTGGCTGTAAGGGTGGAGTCTAGGACAAGGTGTCATAACCTTAAAATCAGAGCCAGGCCCTTCAGGAGAGACTTTAGGAAACACCTCTTCATGCAAAGGGTGGTAGAAGTGTGGAAACTCTTTCCACAAAAAGTGGATGCTAGCTCAATTAATAATTTTAATCTGAGATCGATAGATTTTTGCTAGACAAGGGTAGAAAGGGAGGTGGAGCCAAGGCAGGTGCATGCGTTTAAGATGCAGATCAGGCATGATCTGATTGAATGATGGAACAGGCTCGAGGGGCTGAATGGCATCCTCCTGTTCCTGAGCTGCCCAGTGTCCTGCGTGAATTGAGCTCAGAAACAGCTCAGCCCAGTTCCAAGTTGGAACTTATCCACGGAACAAAAAGTATCCAGAATTTGGCACTTTGTTTTTGGAAAGGCCTAAAGAATGGTTGGCAGGGCAACTGGAAATGTCACAATGATTGATTGGAGGTTCTCCATTGAAGGTGAAGTTGGCACACACGGGGGTGGGGGATGGAGGGAAGTTTTCTTCTCTGCGTTACGTGAATTTTTTTGTTCATTATTTCTTCTTGGAATGTGCTGCACACTGGCGAGGGAGCGTTTAACGCCCATCCCTAGTTAGGTTTTACGACAATCTGGCAGCTTTCATGGTCAATTGTTCCTGGTGCCAGCTCACGTATCGGCAGATTTTTTCCAGTAAATTTCACAAGTTGCTATCCTGGGATGTGAACTCTCGTCCTCTTGGATGCTGTACCGTACAGTACCGTAGCATGACTCTACCCTGGCTGGATTTTATATCGGGCTTCAACAACTTGCTGCACATACATCACAATAATGAACAGATTTAATCATTTGTGACTAAGGTGCCTTGCCTGACTATACCAACAAAGTCGCGATGGAGCCCAGTTACTGAAACGTTTGCCTATTTTCCTGCTTCAACATGCTATTATTTTCTGCCTTACAGTAACAATGAGGAGCAGGGCCATCCTTTTGTACGACGACTCGACCGGAGACCCCGTGCTAACATTCATGGCCTCTCTTCCTCAGACACCATCAAGCCGTTTCAAAATGCTGCCTTCAACTCTGTCGCCAGAAAAACAACTCATGACCCATCTGTCATCTCCAACACTGTCCCCTCTCTAACCTCCCATTCCCCTCCAACACCGTCCCCTCTCTAACCTCCCATTCCCCTCCAACACCATCCCCTCTCTAACCTCCCATTCCCCTCCAACACCGTCCCCTCTCTAACCTCCCATTCCACCCCAACACCGTCCCCTCTCTAACCTCCCATTCCCCTCCAACACCGTCCCCTCTCTAACCTCCCATTCCCCTCCAACACCGTCCCCTCTCTAACCTCCCATTCCCCTCCAACACCGTCCCCTCTCTAACCTCCCATTCCCCTCCAACACCGTCCCCTCTCTAACCTCCCATTCCCCTCCAACACCGTCCCCTCTCTAACCTCCCATTCCCCTCCAACACCGTCCCCTCTCTAACCTCCCATTCCCCTCCAACACCGTCCCCTCTCTAACCTCCCATTCCCCTCCAACACCGCCCCCTCTCTAACCTCCCATTCCCCTCCAACACCGTCCCCTCTCTAACCTCCCATTCCCCTCCAACACCGTCCCCTCTCTAACCTCCCATTCCCCTCCAACACCGTCCCCTCTCTAACCTCCCATTCCCCTCCAACACCGTCCCCTCTCTAACCTCTCATTCCCCTCCAACACCGTCCCCTCTCTAACCTCCCATTCCCCTCCTACACCGTCCCCTCTTGAACCTCCCATTCCCCTCCAACACCGTCCCCTCTCTAACCTCCCATTCCCCTCCAACACCGTCCCCTCTCTAACCTCCCATTCCCCTCCAACACCGTCCCCTCTCTAACCTCTCATTCCCCTCCAACACCGTCCCCTCTCTAACCTCCCATTCTCCTCCAACACCGTCCCCTCTCTAACCTCCCATTCTCCTCCAACACCGTCCCCTCTCTAACCTCCCATTCCCCTCCAACACCATCCCCTCTCTAACCTCCCATTCCCCTCCAACACCGTCCCCTCTCTAACCTCCCATTCCCCTCCAACACCGTCCCCTCTCTAACCTCCCATTCCCCTCCAACACTGTCCCCTCTCTAACCTCCCATTCCCCTCCAACACCGTCCCCTCTCTAACCTCCCATTCTCCTCCAACACCGTCCCCTCTCTAACCTCCCATTCCCCTCCAACACCGTCCCCTCTCTAACCTCCCATTCCCCTCCAACACCGTCCCCTCTCTAACCTCCCATTCCCCTCCAACACTGTCCCCTCTCTAACCTCCCATTCCCCTCCAACACCGTCCCCTCTCTAACCTCCCATTCTCCTCCAACACCGTCCCCTCTCTAACCTCCCATTCTCCCTCCAACACCGTCCCCTCTCTAACCTCCCATTCCCCTCCAACACCGTCCCCTCTCTAACCTCCCATTCCCCTCCAACACCGTCCCCTCTCTAACCTCCCATTCCCCTCCAACACCGTCCCCTCTCTAACCTCCCATTCCCCTCCAACACCGTCCCCTCTCTAACCTCCCATTCCCCTCCAACACCGTCCCCTCTCTAACCTCCCATTCCCCTCCAACACCGTCCCCTCTCTAACCTCCCATTCTCCTCCAACACCGTCCCCTCTCTAACCTCCCATTCCCCTCCAACACCGTCCCCTCTCTAACCTCCCATTCTCCCCCAACACCGTCCCCTCTCTAACCTCCCATTCCCCTCCAACACTGTCCCCTCTCTAACCTCCCATTCCCCTCCAACACTGTCCCCTCTCTAACCTCCCATTCCCCTCCAACACCGTCCCCTCTCTAACCTCCCATTCCCCTCCAACACCGTCCCCTCTCTAACCTCCCATTCCCCTCCAACACCGTCCCGTCTCTAACCTCCCATTCCCCTCCAACACCGTCCCCTCTCTAACCTCCCATTCCCCTCCAACACCGTACCCTCTCTAACCTCCCATTCTCCTCCAACACCGTCCCCTCTCTAACCTCCCATTCCCCTCCAACACCGTCCCCTCTCTAACCTCCCATTCCACCCCAACACCGTCCCCTCTCTAACCTCCCATTCCCCTCCAACACCGTCCCCTCTCTAACCTCCCATTCCCCTCCAACACCGTCCCGTCTCTAACCTCCCATTCCCCTCCAACACCGTCCCCTCTCTAACCTCCCATTCCCCTCCAACACCGTCCCGTCTCTAACCTCCCATTCCCCTCCAACACCGTCCCCTCTCTAACCTCCCATTCCCCTCCAACACCGTACCCTCTCTAACCTCCCATTCTCCTCCAACACCGTCCCCTCTCTAACCTCCCATTCCCCTCCAACACCGTACCCTCTCTAACCTCCCATTCTCCTCCAACACCGTACCCTCTCTAACCTCCTATTCCCCTCCAACACTGTCCCCTCTCTAACCTCCCATTCCCCTCCAACACCATCCCCTCTCTAACCTCCCATTCTCCTCCAACACCGTCCCCTCTCTAACCTCCCATTCTCCTCCAACACCGTCCCCTCTCTAACCTCCCATTCCCCTCCAACACCGTCCCCTCTCTAACCTCCCATTCCCCTCCAACACCATCCCCTCTCTAACCTCCCATTCTCCCCCAACACCGTCCCCTCTCTAACCTCCCATTCCCCTCCAACACCGTCCCCTCTCTAACCTCCCATTCCCCTCCAACACCGTCCCCTCTCTAACCTCCCATTCCCCTCCAACACCGTCCCCTCTCTAACCTCCCATTCCCCTCCAACACCGTCCCGTCTGTAACCTCCCATTCCCCTCCAACACCGTCCCCTCTCTAACCTCCCATTCCCCTCCAACACCGTACCCTCTCTAACCTCCCATTCTCCTCCAACACCGTCCCCTCTCTAACCTCCCATTCCACCCCAACACCGTCCCCTCTCTAACCTCCCATTCCACCCCAACACCGTCCCCTCTCTAACCTCCCATTCCCCTCCAACACCGTCCCCTCTCTAACCTCCCATTCCCCTCCAACACCGTCCCCTCTCTAACCTCCCATTCCCCTCCAACACCGTCCCCTCTCTAACCTCCCATTCCCCTCCAACACCGTCCCCTCTCTAACCTCCCATTCCCCTCCAACACCGTCCCCTCTCTAACCTCCCATTCTCCCCCAACACCGTCCCCTCTCTAACCTCCCATTCCCCTCCAACACCGTCCCCTCTCTAACCTCCCATTCCCCTCCAACACCGTCCCCTCTCTAACCTCCCATTCCCCTCCAACACCGTCCCCTCTCTAACCTCCCATTCCCCTCCAACACCGTCCCCACTCTAACCTCCCATTCTCCCCCAACAACGTCCCCTCTCTAACCTCCCATTCCCCTCCAACACCGTCCCCTCTCTAACCTCCCATTCCCCTCCAACACCGTCCCCTCTCTAACCTCCCATTCCCCTCCAACACCGTCCCCTCTCTAACCTCCCATTCCCCTCCAACACCGTACCCTCTCTAACCTCCCATTCTCCTCCAACACCGTCCCCTCTCTAACCTCCCATTCCCCTCCAACACCGTACCCTCTCTAACCTCCCATTCTCCTCCAACACCGCACCCTCTCTAACCTCCCATTCCCCTCCAACACCGTCCCCTCTCTAACCTCCCATTCCCCTCCAACACCGTCCCCTCTCTAACCTCCCATTCCCCTCCAACACCGTCCCCTCTCTAACCTCCCATTCTCCCCCAACACCGTCCCCTCTCTAACCTCCCATTCCCCTCCAACACCGTCCCCTCTCTAACCTCCCATTCCCCTCCAACACCGTCCCCTCTCTAACCTCCCATTCCCCTCCAACACCGTCCCCTCTCTAACCTCCCATTCCCCTCCAACACAGTCCCCTCTCTAACCTCCCATTCCCCTCCAACACCATCCCCTCTCTAACCTCCCATTCTCCCCCAACACCGTCCCCTCTCTAACCCCCCATTCCCCTCCAACACCGTCCCCTCTCTGACCTCCCATTCCCCTCCAACACCGTCCCCTCTCTAACCTCCCATTCCACCCCAACACCGTCCCCTCTCTAACCTCCCATTCCCCTCCAACACCGTTCCCTCTCTAACCTCCCATTCTCCCCCAACACCGTCCCCTCTCTAACCTCCCATTGCCCTCCAACACCGTCCCCTCTCTAACCTCCCATTCCCCTCCAACACCGTCCCCTCTCTAACCTCCCATTCCCCTCCAACACCGTCCCCTCTCTAACCTCCCATTCCCCTCCAACACAGTCCCCTCTCCAACCTCCCATTCCCCTCCAACACCGTCCCCTCTCTAACCTCCCATTCCCCTCCAACACCGTCCCCTCTCTAACCTCCCATTCCCCTCCAACACTGTCCCCTCTCTAACCTCCCATTCCCCTCCAACACCGTCCCCTCTCTAACCTCCCATTCCCCTCCAACACTGTCCCCTCTCTAACCTCCCATTCCTCTCCAACACCGTCCCCTCTCTAACCTCCCATTCCCCTCCAACACCGTCCCCTCTCTAACGTCCCATTCCCCTCCAACACCGTCCCCTCTCTAACCTCCCATTCCCCTCCAACACCGTCCCCTCTCTAACCTCCCATTCCACCCCAACACCGTCCCCTCTCTAACCTCCCATTCCCCTCCAACACCATCCCCTCTCTAACCTCCCATTCCCCTCCAACACCATCCCCTCTCTAACCTCCCATTCCATCCCAACACCGTCCCCTCTCTAACCTCCCATTCCCCTCTAACACCGTCCCCTCTCTAACCTCCCATTCCCCTCCAACACCGTCCCCTCTCTAACCTCCCATTCCCCTCCAACACCATCCCCTCTCTAACCTCCCATTCCCCTCCAACACCATCCCCTCTCTAACCTCCCATTCCATCCCAACACCGTCCCCTCTCTAACCTCCCATTCCCCTCCAACACCGTCCCCTCTCTAACCTCCCATTCCACCCCAACACCGTCCCCTCTCTAACCTCCCATTCCCCTCCAACACCGTCCCCTCTCTAACCTCCCATTCCCCTCCAACACCGTCGCCTCTCTAACCTCCCATTCCCCTCCAACACCGTCCCCTCTCTAACCTCCCATTCCCCTCCAACACCGTCCCCTCTCTAACCTCCCATTCCCCTCCAACACCGTCCCCTCTCTAACCTCCCATTCCCCTCCAACACCGTCCCCTCTCTAACCTCCCATTCCCCTCCAACACCGTCCCCTCTCTAACCTCCCATTCCCCTCCAACACCATCCCCTCTCTAACCTCCCATTCCATCCCAACACCGTCCCCTCTCTAACCTCCCATTCCCCTCTAACACCGTCCCCTCTCTAACCTCCCATTCCCCTCTAACACCGTCCCCTCTCTAACCTCCCATTCCCCTCCAACACCATCCCCTCTCTAACCTCCCATTCCATCCCAACACCGTCCCCTCTCTAACCTCCCATTCCCCTCCAACACTGTCCCCTCTCTAACCTCCCATTCCCCTCCAACACCGTCCCCTCTCTAACCTCCCATTCCCCTCCAACACCATCCCCTCTCTAACCTCCCATTCCCCTCCAACACCGTCCCCTCTCTAACCTCCCATTCCCCTCCAACACCGTCCCCTCTCTAACCTCCCATTCCCCTCCAACACCGTCCCCTCTCTAACCTCCCATTCCCCTCCAACACCATCCCGTCTCTAACCTCCCATTCCCCTCCAACACCGTCCCCTCTCTAACCTCCCATTCCATCCCAACACCGTCCCCTCTCTAACCTCCCATTCCCCTCCAACACCGTCCCCTCTCTAACCTCCCATTCCCCTCCAACACCGTCCCCTCTCTAACCTCCCATTCCCCTCCAACACCGTCCCCTCTCTAACCTCCCATTCCCCTCCAACACCGTCCCCTCTCTAACCTCCCATTCCCCTCCAACACCATCCCCTCTCTAACCTCCCATTCCATCCCAACACCGTCCCCTCTCTAACCTCCCATTCCCCTCCAACACCGTCCCCTCTCTAACCTCCCATTCCCCTCCAACACCGTCCCCTCTCTAACCTCCCATTCCCCTCCAACACCGTCCCCTCTCTAACCTCCCATTCCCCTCCAACACCGTCCCCTCTCTAACCTCCCATTCCCCTCCAACACCGTCCCCTCTCTAACCTCCCATTCCCCTCCAACACCGTCCCCTCTCTAACCTCCCATTCCCCTCCAACACCGTCCCCTCTCTAACCTCCCATTCCCCTCCAACACCGTCCCCTCTCTAACCTCCCATTCCCCTCCAACACCGTCCCCTCTCTAACCTCCCATTCCCCTCCAACACCGTCCCCTCTCTAACCTCCCATTCCCCTCCAACACCGTCCCCTCTCTAACCTCCCATTCCCCTCCAACACCGTCCCCTCTCTAACCTCCCATTCCCCTCCAACACCGTCCCCTCTCTAACCTCCCATTCCCCTCCAACACCGTCCCCTCTCTAACCTCCCATTCCCCTCCAACACCGTCCCCTCTCTAAACTCCCATTCTCCTCCAACACCGTCCCCTCTCTAACCTCCCATTCCCCTCCAACACCGTCCCCTCTCTAACCTCCCATTCCCCTCCAACACCGTCCCCTCTCTAACCTCCCATTCTCCTCCAACACCGTCCCCTCTCTAACCTCCCATTCCCCTCCAACACCGTCCGCTCTCTAACCTCCCATTCCACCCCAACACCGTCCCCTCTCTAACCTCCCATTCCCCTCCAACACCGTCCCCTCTCTAACCTCCCATTCCCCTCCAACACCGTCCCCTCTCTAACCTCCCATTCCCCTCCAACACCGTCCCCTCTCTAACCTCCCATTCCCCTCCAACACCGTCCCCTCTCTAACCTCCCATTCCCCTCCAACACCGTCCCCTCTCTAACCTCCCATTCCCCTCCAACACCATCCCCTCTCTAACCTCCCATTCCATCCCAACACCGTCCCCTCTCTAACCTCCCATTCCCCTCCAACACCGTCCCCTCTCTAACCTCCCATTCCCCTCCAACACCGTCCCCTCTCTAACCTCCCATTCCCCTCCAACACCGTCCCCTCTCTAACCTCCCATTCCCCTCCAACACCGTCCCCTCTCTAACCTCCCATTCCCCTCCAACACCGTCCCCTCTCTAACCTCCCATTCCCCTCCAACACCGTCCCCTCTCTAACCTCCCATTCCCCTCCAACACCGTCCCCTCTCTAACCTCCCATTCTCCTCCAACACCGTCCCCTCTCTAACCTCCCATTCCCCTCCAACACCGTCCCCTCTCTAACCTCCCATTCCCCTCCAACACCGTCCCCTCTCTAACCTCCCATTCTCCTCCAACACCGTCCCCTCTCTAACCTCCCATTCCCCTCCAACACCGTCCCCTCTCTAACCTCCCATTCCCCTCCAACACCGTCCCCTCTCTAACCTCCCATTCCTCTCCAACACCGTCCCCTCTCTAACCTCCCATTCCCCTCCAACACCGTCCCCTCTCTAACCTCCCATTCCCCTCCAACACCGTCCCCTCTCTAACCTCCCATTCCCCTCCAACACCGTCCCCTCTCTAACCTCCCATTCCCCTCCAACACCGTCCCCTCTCTAACCTCCCATTCCCCTCCAACACCGTCCCCTCTCTAACCTCCCATTCCCCTCCAACACCGTCCCCTCTCTAACCTCCCATTCCCCTCCAACACCGTCCCCTCTCTAACCTCCCATTCCCCTCCAACACCGTCCCCTCTCTAACCTCCCATTCCCCTCCAACACCGTCCCCTCTCTAACCTCCCATTCCCCTCCAACACCGTCCCCTCTCTAACCTCCCATTCCCCTCCAACACTGTCCCCTCTCTAACCTCCCATTCTCCTCCAACACCGTCCCCTCTCTAACCTCCCATTCCCCTCCAACACCGTCCCCTCTCTAACCTCCCATTCTCCTCCAACACCGTCCCCTCTCTAACCTCCCATTCCCCTCCAACACTGTCCCCTCTCTAACCTCCCATTCCCCTCCAACACCATCCCGTCTCTAACCTCCCATTCCCCTCCAACACCGTCCCCTCTCTAACCTCCCATTCCCCTCCAACACCGTCCCCTCTCTAACCTCCCATTCCCCTCCAACACCGTCCCCTCTCTAACCTCCCATTCCCCTCCAACACCGTCCCCTCTCTAACCTCCCATTCTCCTCCAACACCGTCCCCTCTCTAACCTCCCATTCCCCTCCAACACCGTCCCCTCTCTAACCTCCCATTCTCCTCCAACACCGTCCCCTCTCTAACCTCCCATTCCCCTCCAACACCGTCCCCTCTCTAACCTCCCATTCTCCTCCAACACCGTCCCCTCTCTAACCTCCCATTCCCCTCCAACACTGTCCCCTCTCTAACCTCCCATTCCCCTCCAACACCATCCCGTCTCTAACCTCCCATTCCCCTCCAACACTGTCCCCTCTCTAACCTCCCATTCCCCTCCAACACCGTCCCCTCTCTAACCTCCCATTCTCCTCCAACACCGTCCCCTCTCTAACCTCCCATTCCCCTCCAACACCGTCCCCTCTCTAACCTCCCATTCCCCTCCAACACCGTCCCCTCTCTAACCTCCCATTCCCCTCCAACACCGTCCCCTCTCTAACCTCCCATTCCCCTCCAACACCGTCCCCTCTCTAACCCCCCATTCCCCTCCAACACCGTCCCCTCTCTAACCTCCCATTCCCCTCCAACACCGTCCCCTCTCTAACCTCCCATTCCCCTCCAACACCGTCCCCTCTCTAACCTCCCATTCCCCTCCAACACCGTCCCCTCTCTAACCTCCCATTCCCCTCCAACACCGTCCCCTCTCTAACCTCCCATTCCCCTCCAACACCGTCCCCTCTCTAACCTCCCATTCCCCTCCAACACCGTCCCCTCTCTAACCTCCCATTCCCCTCCAACACCGTCCCCTCTCTAACCTCCCATTCCCCTCCAACACCGTCCCCTCTCTAACCTCCCATTCCCCTCCAACACCGTCCCCTCTCTAACCTCCCATTCCCCTCCAACACCGTCCCCTCTCTAACCTCCCATTCCCCTCCAACACCGTCCCCTCTCTAACCTCCCATTCCCCTCCAACACCGTCCCCTCTCTAACCTCCCATTCCCCTCCAACACCGTCCCCTCTCTAACCTCCCATTCCCCTCCAACACCGTCCCCTCTCTAACCTCCCATTCTCCTCCAACACCGTCCCCTCTCTAACCCCCCATTCCCCTCCAACACCGTCCCCTCTCTAACCTCCCATTCCTCTCCAACACCGTCCCCTCTCTACCCTCCCATTCTCCTCCAACACCGTCCCCTCTCTAACCTCCCATTCCCCTCCAATACCGTCCCCTCTCTAACCTCCCATTCCCCTCCAACACCGTCCCCTCTCTAACCTCCCATTCCCCTCCAACACCGTCCCCTCTCTAACCTCCCATTCCCCTCCAACACCGTCCCCTCTCTAACCTCCCATTCCCCTCCAACACCGTCCCCTCTCTAACCTCCCATTCCCCTCCAACACCGTCCCCTCTCTAACCTCCCATTCCCCTCCAACACCGTCCCCTCTCTAACCTCCCATTCTCCTCCAACACCGTCCCCTCTCTAACCTCCCATTCCACCCCAACACCGTCCCCTCTCTAACCTCCCATTCCACCCCAACACCGTCCCCTCTCTAACCTCCCATTCCTCTCCAACACCGTCCCCTCTCTAACCTCCCATTCTCCTCCAACACCGTCCCCTCTCTAACCTCCCATTCCCCTCCAACACCGTCCCCCCTCTAACCCCCCATTCCCCTCCAACACTGTCCCCTCTCTAACCTCCCATTCCCCTCCAACACCGTCCCCTCTCTAACCTCCCATTCCCCTCCAACACCGTCCCCTCTCTAACCTCCCATTCCCCTCTAACACCGTCCCCTCTCTAACCTCCCATTCCCCTCCAACACCGTCCCCTCTCTAACCTCCCATTCTCCTCCAACACCATCCCCTCTCTAACCTCCCATTCCCCTCCAACACCGCCCCCTCTCTAACCTCCCATTCCCCTCCAACACCATCCCCTCTCTAACCTCCCATTCTCCCCCAACACCGTCCCCTCTCTAACCTCCCATTCCCCTCCAACACCGTCCCCTCTCTAACCTCCCATTCTCCTCCAACACCGTCCCCTCTCTAACCTCCCATTCCCCTCCAACACCATCCCCTCTCTAACCTCCCATTCCCCTCCAACACCGTCCCCTCTCTAACCTCCCATTCCCCTCCAACACCGTCCCCTCTCTGACCTCCCATTCTCCTCCAACACCGTCCCCTCTCTAACCTCCCATTCCCCTCCAACACCGTCCCCTCTCTAACCTCCCATTCCCCTCCAACACCGTCCCCTCTCTAACCTCCCATTCCCCTCCAGCACCGTCCCCTCTCTAACCTCCCATTCCCCTCCAACACCGTCCCCTCTCTAACCTCCCATTCCCCTCCAACACCGTCCCCTCTCTAACCTCCCATTCCCCTCCAACACTGTCCCCTCTCTAACCTCCCATTCCATCCCAACACCGTCCCCTCTCTAACCTCCCATTCCCCTCCAACACCGTCCCCTCTCTAACCTCCCATTCCCCTCCAACACCGTCCCCTCTCTAACCTCCCATTCCCCTCCAACACCGTCCCCTCTCTAACCTCCCATTCCCCTCCAACACCGTCCCCTCTCTAACCTCCCATTCCCCTCCAACACCGTCCCCTCTCTAACCTCCCATTCCCCTCCAACACCGTCCCCTCTCTAACCTCCCATTCCTCTCCAACACCGTCCCCTCTCTAACCTCCCATTCCCCTCCAACACCATCCCCTCTCTAACCTCCCATTCCCCTCCAACACCGTCCCCTCTCTATCCTCCCATTCTCCCCCAACACCGTCCCCTCTCTAACCTCCCATTCCCCTCCAACACCGTCCCCTCTCTAACCTCCCATTCCCCTCCAACACCGTCCCCTCTCTAACCTCCCATTCCCCTCCAACACCGTCCCCTCTCTAACCTCCCATTCCCCTCCAACACCGTCCCCTCCCTAACCTCCCATTCCCCTCCAACACCGTCCCCTCTCTAACCTCCCATTCCCCTCCAACACCGTCCCCTCCCTAACCTCCCATTCCCCTCCAACACAGTCCCCTCTCTAACCTCCCATTCCCCTCCAACACCGTCCCCTCTCTAACCTCCCATTCCTCGCCAACACCGTCCCCTCTCTAACCTCCCATTCTCCCCCAACACCGTCCCCTCTCTAACCTCCCATTCCACCCCAACACCATCTCCTCTCTAACCTCCCGTTCACCTCCAATACCATCCCATGAGAGATGTCAACAGATGGCATTGGACCGTTGTGAACCTTTATTGCTAGAAGTAAAACTAACTGCGGCACAATGAATGTAAACTCAATCAGAAATTGCTTGGAGCCTATATTTAATATATGTACAATCTATACTATTGTTTTCAAATCCCTCCCTATCTCTGTAACCTTCTCCAACCCTACAACCCTCCGAGACCTCTGAACTCCTCCAATTCTGGCCTCTTGCACAAGCACCGATTTCCGTTGCTCCACCATTGGCGGCCGTGCCTTCAGCTGCCTGGGCCCTAAGCTCTGGAATTCCCTCCCTAAACCTCTCCGCCTCTCTCTCCTCCTTTAAGACGCTTCTTAAAACCTACACTGTAACCGGCCACCTGCCCTAATATCTCCATATGTGACTCGGTGTCAAATTTTGTTTGATAATCGCTTCTGGGAAGCACCTTGGGACGTTTCACTAAGTTAAAGGCACTGTATAAATGCAAGTTGTTGTTATATACATATGTGTTTGTGTGTGTATTGTGTGCATGTACTGGCCCTGGGGTGGATGTCACCGTGTACGAAAGGTAGGTACTGTATAACATTAATCACGACCAGGGTGGTCGCCTGGACTGGTTTCGATCACCTAAGGGGATCGGAGAGGAAATATCCAGCTTTTTCTTTGCCCCTAATTGGCCTGGGTTTCCTTAATCTGTTTTTTTTGCCTCTCCCAGGAGATCAATGACTTTTGGGTGGGGTGGGGCGTGTGTATATTGCGATGGACAAGACATCGCACTGGTGTGGGACAGGCTGGATGGACCAGCGGGTCTTTTCCTGTCCGTCGTTGCTTGTCTGTCGGCTTAAGTTGCCTCTCCTGCAGTGAAGGTACGACCAGGAAACTGTTGCTTCAAGCCTCTAAAATATTTATGGTTCGGTGTCTGGTGTTTCAGTCAGAAGCTGGGTGGGGATTGGGGGTGGGGGCGGGGGAGGAGTGGGAGGGGAGAAAGGGGGCAGGGCTAGTGAGAGCTAACTCACTAACGAGGCAGTCGGTTCCGTAAGCAGCAAATTCATCGAGCCCTTTAGTGACAATCCCCAGAGAAATCTTCTCCTTCTCGTTCCAGGTTAAGCATGCTCAATGCGCCTCTTCCCATCGGATGGCTCTGGCTCTGCTTGGCTTCTGCTGCATCTCTGCACCAGACAGGTAGGTTTGCGATTTAAAATTTGGGGAAGGACAGGGACGGCGATGTGGAGTTCAGTGTACCTCAAAGTGAGTTAAAGAAATGCCTTTACTCAATCAGTAACTAGCCAATTTGCACTGAGACACTCAGATTAGTGAGGTGCCAGCTTTAAAAAAAGAAAGAACTTATATATTTTTACAGCGCCTTTCACGACCTCAGGACGTCCCAAAGTGCTTTACAGCCAATGAAGTACTTTTGCAGTGTGGTCGCTGTTGTAATGTAGAGAAACGCGACAGCCAATTTGCGCACAGCAAGCTCCCACAAACCGGGATGAACTAAATGATCAGAGAATCTGTGTTAGGTGTCAGTTGAGGGATAGATATTGGCCGGGACACTGGGAAAACTCCCCAATAAATGCCCTGGGATTTTATACATCCTGAGAAGGCAGACGGGGCCTCGTTTTAACGTCTCAGCTGAAAGACCTCCGACAGTGCGGCACTCCCTCAGCACTGCTCTGGGAGTGTCAGCCTGGATTATGTGCTGCAAGTCTCCGGAGCGGGACTTGCACCCCATCCGCCCCCCCTCAGGTGGACGTAAAAGATCCCGCGGCACTATTTCGAAGAAAAGCAGGGGGAGCAATCCCCGGTGTCCTGGTCAATCCCTCAACCAACATCGCTAAAAACAGATTATCTGGTCATTGCTGTCTGTGGGAGCTTGCTGTGCGCAAATTGGCTGCCGCGTTTACAACAGTGACTATGCTTCAAAAAGTACTTCATTGGCTGTAAAGCGCTTTGGGACGTCCGGTGGTCGTGGCAGGCGCTATAGAAATGCAAGTCCTTTTCTTTCTTTAACTCTGCGAGGTGGAGCTTTTCAGGCTCACACAACGGTGCTTCTACATACATAGACAACTAACAAAAACGGAAAACAGGTGCGTAAATGCTGTATTAAGTGTCCCGGAAGATAGGAAGACTTTGCAAGTCTGCGCGAGTTGTAAAGATCAGCATCAAAGGGAAAGATGCAAAGGGAAAATGCTGCTCATTCAGCCAAAGGAAACCATCCACCTGATCAAGAGGGACAGCCTGAGCTTTAAGCAAAACTAATAAGTTTGCCACAAGGGCTTAAAATTAGTTGCAAAAATGGACTAATATGAACCGGATTATAATGGGTTGGTTTACCAATCCTCGGAAGCGGGTTATGGGTTAGTGGATGGCCACTTCTGCAGCACAGCGTACAGCGATTTTACAATGCCTCGTTCTTTGTGCTTTACACTTTAATCACATAGCTCTCTGATTTCACAGCCTTACCTTGCCTCGAATTAGATTACATTGTGCCCCAGCGCGTTAGCCTTTCAAACCTCAGATGGCCTCGGTTGGCAGCTTGTCTGTTCTGCCTTATCCCTGGTGCCCAGTGAACTATCCTGCTCTCACTCGCTCGGTAACCGTGCGAGCTGCCATCCATAAACGTTGATAAATTGTCAAAACAGCCGACTGCCAAGTGATAGGGGTCATTTCCTTTTTATTAAAGGAACACGAGGAACAGGAGGAGGCCATTCAGCCCCCTCGAGCCTGTTCCACCATTCAGTGAGATCACGGCTGCTCTCTGTGTGTACCTCAACTCCATCCACCCGCCTTTGTTCCGCATCCTGTACCATCATTCCCTCTGAGCTGCGCGGGCGTGCATCGATCGGGAGGTCCTGCGCAGGCCGCTGAAAAAGCCTGCGCGGCTGCGAATTCAAAGGGACTGTGCATGAACATAAAATTAGAGGGAGCATTGTCCCTCACCCAACAAAAATCTATTTTTGAACATATTAATTGACACGGCATGGGGAAGAGAGTTCCCGAATTCTATTATCCGTTGTGTGAAAAAAGCTTCCTGATTTCACTCCTAAATAGCCTGGCTCTAATTTGAAGATTATGCCCCCTTGTTACGGATTCTCCCCACCAGAGGAAATAGCTTCTCTGTACCTGCCCTAGCAAATCTCTTTATCGTTTCAAGCGCCTCGATCAGATCACCCCTCGACCATCGAAGATCAAGGGAATACAAACCAAGTTTATGCAACCTGTTCTCATAATTTACCCCTTCAAGCCCTGGTATTATTCTGCCAAGGTCAATAACCAGGGGGCAGAGATTTAAAGTAATTGGTAGAAGGATTAGAGGGGAGTTGAGGAGAACTTGTTTCACCCAGAGGGTGGTGGGGGTCTGGAACTCACTGCCTGAAAGGGTGGTCGAGGCAGAAACCCTCATCACATTTAAACAGTACTTGGATATGCACTTGAAGTGCCGTAACCTACAGGGCTACGGGCCGAGAGCTGGAAAGTGGGATTAGGCTGGAGAGCTCTTTGTCGGCCGGCACAGACAAGATGGGCCGAATGGCCTCCTTCTGTGCTGTAAATTTCTATGATTCTCTGATATCTATCCTGAGGTTCGGTGCCTAATACTGAACTCCAGGTGGGGTCTGACGCGTGCTCTGTGCACATAAAGCACTGTAACTTGTTACAGGTAGCCCAGGGGAGAAACTGGGCTGTGGGAGGTTAGGGGTTACCCTGCATGCCAAAACCCCAGTAACGATGTCATGGAAAGCTGTCAGGTGGATTCGAGGCGTTTACCTCAGTTAGAATCATAGAAATTTATGGCACAGAAGGGGGCCATTCGGCCCATCGTGTCTGTGCCGGCCGACAAAGAGCTCTCCAGCCTAATCCCACTGTCCAGCTCTTGGTCCGTAGCCCTGTAGGTTACGGCACTTCAAGTGTGTATCCAAGTACTTTTTAAATGTGATGAGGGTTTCTGCATCTCCCACCCTTTCAGGCAGTGAGTTCCAGACCCCCACCACCCTCTGGGTGAAAAAAGTTCTCCTCAACTCCCCTCTAATCCTTCTACCAATTACTTTAAATCTATGGCCCCTGGTTATTGACCTCTCCGCTAAGGGAAATAGGTCCTTCCTATCCACTCTATCTAGGCTCCTCATAATTTTATACACCTCAATTAAGTCTCCCCTCAGCCTCCAAAGAAAACAACCCCAGCCTATCCCAATTTTTCCTCATAGCTAAAATTTTCCAGTCCTGGCAACATCCTGGTAAATCTCCTCTGTATCCTCTCTAGTGCAATCACATCTTTCCTGTAATGTGGTGACCAGTTGGAGAGATGGTCAACTTTTTATAAAAGAAGAATTGGAAGAACATTCAGTTCAGGCACCGCAGTTACTTCAAGCGTGACTTAGGCAAAAAAAACTGGGCTCTATGGAATATTATGGGAAAGGTGGGGGAGAAGCGGAGAGAAAATGGGTTTAGAAAATGTAGAACATAGAGCTTCGACTAGGAAGAAAGCCAACTTTCAGAACTTCGGATAATGCGTGAGGTGTACAAATGACTTCCTTTTAACCTTTGACCTTGTGTTTGTTCATCTCTTTGCCCCCCCCCAACAACAGGTGACGATTATGAGAAGATTGTGAATATCAAGAAGGTGCAACATCAGCCAGTCGTCAGGGGATTCGCGGATTCCGCACTCCTGCCCTGCATTTTCTCCATGCTTCCGAGTTCAGCCATTGACCCCTCTTTGCTCCCTGACCCCCCACGCATCAAGTGGACTAAAGTCTTGCTCGAGGGAGGGAGAAGGAAGGAAATCCCTGTGCTGGTAGCCAAGAACAACACGCTCAAGCTAAACCCGGCCTACCAGGGCCGAGTCAGCCTGCCCGGCTATGGTCCTTTCCACTACAACGCCAGCCTGGAAATTGTCTCTCTCCGAGCAAGTGACGCGGGCATCTATCAATGTGAAGTGGTTGTGGGGATTGATGATGAGCAGGACACTGTCCCATTGGAGGTTACGGGTAAGTAGCTGGGACAGAGATGCTGCAATACACCGAGACATGAAAACCAAAGACCTAGGTGAACTCCTTCAATAAAAGAAACTTATATAGATAGCACCTTTCACAAACTCAGAATGTCCCAAAACGCTTCACAGCCAATTTTGAAGTGCAGTCACTGTCGTAATGTAGGAAACGCGGCAGCCAATTTGTGCACAGCAAGCTCCCACAAACAACAATGAGACAATGGCCTTATTTAGCGATGTTGGTTGAGGGATAAATATTGGCCAGGAGACTGGGGAGAACTCCCCTGCTCT
This sequence comes from Somniosus microcephalus, assembly GCF_052327205.1. Taxonomy (NCBI): domain Eukaryota; kingdom Metazoa; phylum Chordata; class Chondrichthyes; order Squaliformes; family Somniosidae; genus Somniosus; species Somniosus microcephalus. The sequence continues at coordinate 7,694,429 of NC_140999.1, forward strand.
TCAAAATAGTGCCGTGGGATCTTTTACATCCACCTGACAGGGCAGACGGGATATCAGTTTAACTTCTCATCTGAAAGACAGCACCTCCAACAGTGCAGCACTCCCTCAATACTGTACCAGAGTGTCAGCCTAGATTTTGTGCTGGAGTCCCTGGTAGTGGGACTATGAGCCCACAACCTTCTGACTCAGAGGTGAGAGAGTACTACCCAGTGAGCCATGGCTGACACCTAAGTCACGGTGTAAATCGCCGCTGGAAATGATAAGCAAAGAAGGTGAGGTCGATCAAGATTAGGTGACAACAGGCTTGGGTTTTGAAAGGTCGTATACTCTGAGGGAAAGGGAGGTGAGGAGATCGGCAGTTAGGAGATTCTGGGAAAGAATCAATTATTGCAGGAGATTCCAAGACTATCAAGATGCTCAACGACACAACCCCTCCCTCGATGCCAATTCTGGGCACCACACTTTAGGAAGGGTACGAAGGCTTTGGAGTGGGTACAGAGGAGATTTACTAGAATGGTTCCATGGATGAGGGATTACAGTTATGTGGTTAGACTGGAGAAGCTGGGGCTGTTCTCCTCGGAGCAGAGAAGGTTGAGAGGAGGTTTGATAGAGGTGTTCAAAATCATGAGGGGTTGAGACAGAGTAAATAGAGAGAAACTGCTTCCAGTGGCTGAAGGGTCGGTAACCAAAGGACACAAAGTTAAGGTGATTGGCAAAAGAACCAGAGGCGACGTGAGGAAAAACACTTTTACGCAGCGAGGATTTGGAATGCGCTGCCTGATAGGGCGGTGGAAACAGATTCAATAGGAGCCTTCAAAAGGGAATTGGATAAATACTCAAAGGAGAAACAAATGCAGGGATTCGGGGAAAGAGCGGGGGAGTGGGACTAACTGGATTGCTCTTCGAAAGAGCCGGCACAGACTCGATGGGCCGAATGGCCTCTTTCTGTGCTGTACTATTCTATGAGTCTATGATATCCAATCTGGAGAGGGGACCAATCTCAGCTGGCTCACTGCTCCAGAGGAAAGGAAAGAGAATCAGACAAACCAGTCAAGCCAGGCTGCTCTTGCACACCCAATGACTCGTTGCGGTAAAAAAAATATTTTTTTTTCCTCATGTCGCCTCTGGTTCTTTTGCCAATCACATTCAGGCTTGGGCTGATAAGTGGCGAGTAACAAACGCGCCACACATGTGCCAGGCAACCACCATCTCCCAACAAGGGAGAGTCTAGCCGCCTCCCCTCGACAGTCAACAGGATTACCATCTCCTTATGCGGCTTGGGGCCACATTTTTATCTGATAATCGCTCCTGTGAAGCGCCTCGGGACGTTTCTCCCCGTTAAAGGCGCTGTATAAATGCAAGTTGTTGTTGTTGTTGCTCTTCGATGCTGACAGGGGTTGCTTGAAGTGGGAGGGAGTTGCATTTCCCAACTCAAAAGCCCCTCGGCCCTGCTGAGCTGAAATTTTTTTTGCACACGAACCAGAAAAAACTGCAGCAACTAAAACAACATCGACTGGATGGAGTTAACTCTGCTCCGGTAACCATAGCAACCAGTAACAGCAACCCACAATAACAGACCGGGCCGCATTCAGATAAGGATTGCGTGTTCTGTCAGCCCCTGAATGAATGACGCAGGGAAATAACATACACCTGGGGGGGGGGGGGAGCGCGAGCGATTAATAACCGGCATCCCAAAAATTAAAACGTTAGATTACAGCTTCGAAACCCCTGCTCCGGCGCCTTGTCGTTATCTTAAAAAATATAGCTTCAACCCTGCGTGGGTGTTTCAATCTGGCTCTGTACTGCCAGTGAATGGCAGCTGTCAGTGCATTCCGTGGCCTTGGTGCACCGTGACAGGACTGATAATGACAGTCATTACTGCAGCTTTATCGAGAGTTAACCTGCGGCTGATTAACGCCTGGTTCCGTGCTTTCCCAGTGTTATTAAGCAAACAAGGAGCTTTGGATTTGTACAGCACCCTTTTCACGACCTCAGGTCGTCCCAAAGCGCTTTACAGCCAATAAAGTATTTTTTTGAAGTGTAGTCACTGTTGTAATGTGGGAAACGCGGCAGCCAATTTGCGCACAGCAAGCTCCCACAAACAGCAATGTGATAAATGACCAGATGATTTGTTTTTAGTGATGTTGGTTGAGGGATAATTATTGGCCCCAGGACACCAGGGAGAACTCCCCCTGCTCTTCTTCAAAATAGTGCCGCTGAATTTTTACATCCGCCCAAGAGGGCAGACAGTTTAACGTCTCAGCGAAAGACGGCACCTCTGACAGTGCGGCACTCCCTCAGTACAACAGCAACTTGTATTTATATAGCCCCTTTAACGCAGCAAAATGTCCCAAGGCGCTTCACAGGAGCGATTATCAAACATTTGAATTTGACACTGAGCCACATAAGGAGAAATTAAGGCAGATGACCAAAAGCTTTGTCAAAGAGGTAGGTTTTAAGGAGCGTCTTAAAGGAGGAAAGAGAGAGAGGTGGCGAGGGAACGCCAGAGCCCAGGCTGAAGGCCAATGGTGGAGCGATTGCTGGTCTAGATTACACACTCAAGTCTCAGGAGTGGGATCTGAACCCATGACCTTCTAGCTCAGCTGTGACTCAGTGGGCAGCACTCTCACCTCTGAGTCCGAAGGTTGTGGGTTTCAAGTCCCCACTCCAGGGACTTGAGCACATAAAACTAGGCTGACACTCCCAGTGCAGTACTGAGGGAGTGCTGCACTGTCAGAAGTGCCGTCTGACGTAAGAAAACTACTAGGCACTTGGTCTAAGCATTAAACAAAGCTTTAATCAACTGTTTTACAACATGGAGGTGTGGTTGTGTCCTTCACTAGTTCCTGTTCAGAATGTCCTGCGCAAGCTGGGCCCGTGCCCGAGTATTTATACGCTCCCTGGACAGCGCCACCCGTAGGCCGCTCAGTATTATTTCATAAGTCTTTCTTTCATGAATGACTGATTCATGTCACCGTCTTTCGGATGAGACGTTAAACTGTGGCCCCGTCTGCTCTCTCAGGTGGATGCAAAAGATCCCACGGCCACTAGTTCAAAGAGGAGCAGGTGAGTCCTGGGGCCAATATTTATCCCTCAACCAGCATCACTAAAACAGATGATCTGGTCACTATCACATTGCTGTTTGTGGGAGCTTGCTGTGAGCAAATTGGCTGCCGCGTTTCCTACATTACAACAGTGACTCCACTTCAAAAAGTACTTCATTGGCTGTAAAGAGCTTTGAGACGTCCGGTGGTCGTGAAAGGCGCTATAGAAATGCAAGTCTTTCTTTTTTTTCTCAGAGGCAAGAGTGTTACCCACTGAGTCACAGCTGACATTAAATGTATTTACAATTCAGTTACACAAAGCTCTGAGAGAAAATCCTGGCACGCCGCCCCAGGGTAGGCATCGAGAGCTCAGCAGGCAGAGAGTGGCGTGGGCCCAAACCCGCATCTCCTGGTTCAGCATGTGGGTGCAGATCCCTCTCCCCACCCACCGCCCAGCTTCCTTTCTCCCTCCTTTCCCTGGGCAGTGCTGCCCGAGCCGACCCCGCTCCACCACCCTTCTGAGCTTTGTGCTCTGTGTCTGCCTCCGACACGATCGGCAGCTCCTTACAATCACTCAGCATAAACCAGGCATATCTTTTAAATCACATCTTTCTCTCTGGCAGGCCTGAAAATCAATAGCAGGCTCGCGTTGGCCATTAGTTCCTTACTCCCATAGATTATTTTCACTTTAACTGCTTTGCTTGTCTGCATCGGTCGTGAAAGCTGGTATTTCGACAGACGGGGAGGCCCAGCTTAGGGGTGAGTAGTGAGTGCCACTTCATATTCTCAGGGGGGAAACGCTAATTGTCACAGCCCAAGCCATAGGGTGTGGTTGTAAAAGCTACACATCTCGCCCAACATACCAGCAGCCTCGCTCTCCCTCTCTCTAGTCTGAGCAGGGCTTTCTACCGATTTCGATGGAAAACAAACATTGGCGACACAAGAATTGTAACTTAACACCAGCAGCTTTCATTTATATAGCGCCTTTAATGTAAAAACAAAAATATCCCGAGGCTCTCTCAGCAGCAGCGTAAATCAGACGTTGCTGGGAAGCGCATAAAAAGATATTGGCCCTGAAATTAGATCGGGGGCTTGCCGCGCGTGCAAGCCCCCGATCTGCACTCACCCTGCGCGCTGACATCTGAAGCCTGGGCCTGCTTGCATTTCCTGTCACAGGCCCGGTTCAGCTGTCAGCGCGATGTGCTAACCTGATCCAGCGGCGTAGTTAGTGCGATGTGCCGGCTGGGATCAGGTGAGCACTGTGCAGCCAATCAGGGGAGGGGAAACTCATTCATGAGTTTGAGAGTAAGAGCTGTCAAACTCATGAAAAGTATGGGCTGCCAAAACACTACTTTAACTTTAAATAAAATTTTAAAAAACATCCCACTGATTATAATAACTATAAATAAGTTTTAAAAAATGTTTTAAACAATTAATCAATTTTTTGAAAAAAATAAATTTTTAAAAAATATGGTCTAAAACTAAACTTACCATCCTGTAAATTCTTTAAAAATAACAAACCTGTGGAAAAAAAAATTCTACATTGTACTAAATGCCCACTTACCTGAAAAACTAAATACTTACGTCTTGTTTTTCCACGCATAAAGACCGGAGGCCTTTACACGTGCGCAACTTTGAAAAAAAAAAGGAATTTTACTGCGCACGCGCTGCCTGTGCAGTCGCGCACGTTCTGCCTCTGAACCCCTTCGTTCAGAGGGCAGGAAATGCCGGTTTTCCCCGCATGCGCTGTGCATGCTGAAAACCGGCATTTCCTCCGGCCAGACGCGTGAGTACCCCGACCGTACTCACGCGTTGGGACAGGAACTACTGGCCCATTGGGGCAGGTGACCAAAAGCTTGGTCAAAGAGGTCGGTTTTAAGGAGCGTCTTAAATGAGGAGAGAGAGAGGCGGAGAGGTTTAGGGAGGGAATTCCAGAGCTTGGGGCCCAGGCAGCTGAAGGCACGGCCGCCGATGGTGGAGCGATGGTCAGGGCTGCGCAAGAGGCCAGAATTGGAGGAGCGCAGAGATCTCGGGGATGGGGGGTTGTAGGGCTGGAGGAGGTCACAGAGATAGGGAGGGGGGGCGAGGCCACGGAGGGATTTGAACACAAGGATGAGATTTTAAATTTGAGGCGTTGCCAGATCGAGAGCCAATGTAAGTCGGCGAGCACAGGGGGTGATGGGTGAACGGGACTGGGTGTGAGTTAGGACACGGGGCAGTGAGCACAGGGGGTGATGGGTGAACGGGACTGGGTGTGAGTTAGGACATGGGTCAGTGAGCACAGGGGGTGATGGGTGAACGGGACTGGGTGTGAGTTAGGACACGGGGCAGTGAGCACAGGTGGTGATGGGTGAACGGGGCTTGGTGTGAGTTAGGACACGGGGCAGTGAGCACAGGGGGCGATGGGTGAACGGGGCTTGGTGCGAGTTAGGACACGGGGCAGTGAGCACAGGGGGTGATGGGTGAACAGGACTGGGTGCGAGCTGGGACACGGGGCAGTGAGCACAGGGGGTGATGGGTGAACGGGGCTTTGTGCGAGTTGGGACACGGGGCAGTGAGCACAGGGGGTGATGGGTGAACGGGGCTTGGTGCGAGTTGGGACACGGGGCAGTGAGCACAGGGGGTGATGGGTGAACGGGGCTTGGTGCGAGTTGGGATGCGGGCAGCAGAGTGTTGGATGACCTAAAGTTTATGTAGGGTGGAAGATGGGAAGCCAGCCAGGAGTGCGTTGGAATAGTCGAGTCTAGCGATAATAATAAGCAGAGTGGGTCAGGAAGGGACAGAGAGAGTAACAAAAGTAATAAGGCATCAGTGACTAAGGTGACATCAGGGAAAAATAGAAATAAGTCAAAGCTAAAGGCACTGAATGCGCGAAGCATTCGCAACAAAATAGATAAATTAATAGCGGAGATAGAAATGAACAGGTTTGATCTAATAGCCATAACGGAGACGTGGTTGCAAAGTGACCAAGGTTGGGAACTAAATATTCCAGGATACTTAACTTTTAGAAGAGATAGGCAAAATGGAAAAGGAGGAGGGGCCCTGCCGATAAAGGATGGGATAAAGACAGGAGAGAGAAAGGATCTTAGTGCCAAAAATCAAGAAGTAGAATCAGTTTGGGTGGAGCTAAGAAACAGCAAGGGGTAGAAAACATTGGTGGGAGTTGTTTATAGGCCCCCAAACAGTAGTTGTAATGTAGGGCAGAGTATAAATCAGGAAATTAGAGGCGCATGTAACAAGGGTAATACAGTGATCATGGGGGACTTTAATCTACATATAGACTGGGCAAACCAAATTTGCAGTAATAGTGTGGAGGACTAATTCATGGAATGTATACAAGATAGTTTTCTAGATCAGTATGTTGAGGAACCAACGAGGGAACAGGCTATTTTAGATCTAGTATTGTGCAATGAGAAATTAATAACCTTGTAGTAAAGGGGCCTTTAGGGTGGGATATGTGTTGGTGTAGGGGTTACAGGGATCGGGTGGGATATGTGTCGGTGCAGGCTCGATGGGCCGAAATGGCCTCTATCTGTTCTGTGATCTGTGAATATGATTTTATATTGAGTTTGAAAGTGATTTCGTTAAATCCGAAACTCGGGTCTTAAATCTAAACAAAGCAAACTACGAAGGTATGAGGGGTGAGTTGGCTACGGTAGATTGGGAAACTACATTAAAAGGTCTGATGGTAGACAAGCAATGGCTAGCATTTAAAGAATTAATACATGATTTACAACAAATATACATTCCTTTAAAGCACAAAAACCCCACAGGAAAAGTGGTCCAACCGTGGCTAACAAGAGAAGTTAAAAATAGTATTAGATCAAAGGAAGAGGTTTATAATGTTGCCAAAAAGCAGTAAGCCTGAGAATTGAGAGGATTTTAGAATTCAGCAAAGGAGGACCAAGAAATTAATAAAGAAAGGGAAAATAGAATGAGAGTAAACTAGCGAGAGACACAAAAGCAGACTGTAAAAGCTTCTATAGGTATGTAAAAAGGAAAAGATTAGTGAAAGTAAATGTGGGTTCCTTACAGGCTGAGACAGGAGAAATTATAATGGGGAATAAGGAAATGGCAGAGAAATTAAACAAATACTTTGGGGTCGATTTTCCCGAAGCTGTCGGGAAGAAGGCGGGACTACAATTTTCGGGTTTTAGACCCGCCTACTTCAACGTCCGGCCAATCCGCGCGATTTTCCCTTGATTGACCTTGTTGAGCCCGCCCATCGGGCTCAGCAGGCCAATTAAGGGCCATCGGGCAACAGGTGACATCACAGGTTGCAATTTCATCTGTCAAGAGTTCTTGACAGATGAAATATCAGTGTTTCACAGCTGTTTGAAGCTGTGAAACACTGACAGTCTGAGTTCTAACATGAGTCCTTCTGCACAGACTCAGTTAGAACTCTCAGCAGCACTTAAAGCTGAAGGCTGTCACTTTTCACAGATCGCAGCCGTTCAGCTTTAAGTGCCGGCTGAGTGATGGGCTCCCGACGGCTACAGGAAGAAAGGCTGTTAAGGTAAGTACAGGTAAGTAAAAGTTCTTTACACACTTTAGACACACCAAACACACTTACCTTTACACTCATGCACCCATCACTCACCTGAGCACCGACATCGTGACCCCTCCAACTCCTTCAACCCAACAGCCCGCCTGCTCTAACCTGGCGTGGTTTGGAGCCGTCGGGAATCCCACACGAAACCCCTCAAAATAGGGATTAGGCTAAAAACTGCCTGTTAACTACCTGTTAACAGGCAGTTAATTGGCACTAATCCCTTCCCGCCTGGTTTCGGCGGGTCCCAGTGCGGGGCGGGTACCCGCCGCCCCTGAAACTTGCGTGGGGCGGGGTTTTGGGCGGGATGGTGTCGGGACCCCCAAATTTGGGATTCCCCCCCCCCCCCACATGCCTGAAACCCCGCCTGACGGCTCCAGGAAAATCGACCCCTTTGTGTCTGTCTTCACGGAAGAAGATGCAAAAAACTTCCCAGAAATCGTGGAGAACCAAGGCTCCAGCGAGAATGAGGAACTGAAAGAAATTAGTATTAGTAAAAATATAGTACTGGAGAAATTAATGGGACTGAAAGCCAATAAATCCCCTGGACCTGGTGGCCGACATCCTAGGGTTTTGAAAGAGGTGGCTATAAAGATAGTTGGTTGTCATTTTCCAAAATTCCATAGATTCTGGAACGGTTCCCGCGGATTGGAAGGTAGCAAATGTAACCCCACTATTTAAGAAAGGAGGGAGAGAGAAAACGGGGAACTACAGACCAGTTTACCTGACATCAGTAGTAGGGAAAATGCTAGAATCTATTATTAAGGCTGTGGTAACAGGGCACTTAGAAAATAATAATAGGATTGGGCAGTCAACGCGGATTTATGAATGGGAAATCGCGTTTGACAAATCTGTTGGAGTTTTTTGAGGTTATAACTAGCAGAATAGATTAGGGGGAATCAGTGGATGTGGCATATTTGGATTTTCAGGAGGCATTCGATAAGGTGCCACACAAAAGGTTATTAAACAAAATTAGGGCTCATGGGATTGGGGGTAATATGCCAGCAAGGATTGAGGATTGGTTAACGGACAGAAAACAGAGAGTAGGAATAAACGGGTCATTTTTGGGTTGGCAGGCTGGAACTAGTGGAGTACCACAAGGATCAGTGCTTGGCCCTCAGCTATTCACAATCTACATCAATGATTTTGAGGAGGGGACCAAATGTAATATATCCAAGTTTGCTGATGATACAAAGCTGGGTGGGAATGTAAGTTGTGAGGAGGATGCAAGGAGGCTTCAAGGGGATATAGACAGGCTAGGTGAATGGGCAAGAACATGGCAAATGGAATATAATGTGGAGAAATGTGAAGTTATCCACTTTGGTAGGAAAAATAGAAAAGCAGAGTATTTTTTAAATGGTGAGAGATTGGGAAATGTTGGTGTTCAGAGGGACCTGGGTGTCCTTGTACACGAATCACTGAAAGTTAACATGCAGGTACAGCAAGCAATTAGGAAAGCAAATGGTATGTTGGCCTTTATTACAAGAAGATTTGAGTATAAGAGTAAAGACGTCTTACTGCAATTATATAGGGCCCTGGTGAGACCACACCTGGAGTATTGTGTACAGTTTTGGTCTCCTTACCTAAGGAAGGATATACTTGCCATAGAGGGAGTGCAACGAAGGTTCACCAGACTGGTTCCTGGGATGGGGGGTTGTCCTATGAGGAGAGATTGAGTAGAATGGGCCTATATTCTCTGGAGTTTAGAAGAATGAGAGGTGATCTCATTGAAACATACAAAATTCTTACAGGGCTTGACAGGGTAGATGCAGGGAGGATGTTTCCCCTGGCTGGGGAGTCTAGAACCAGGGGTCACAGTCTCAGAATAAGGGGTCGGCCATTTAGGACTGAGATGAGGAGAAATCTTTTTCACTCAAGGGTTTGTGAACCTTTGGAATTCTCTACCCCAGAGGGCTATGGAGGCTCAGTCGTTGAGTATATTCAAGACTGAGATCGATAGATTTTTGAATATTAAGGGAACCAAGGGATATGGGGATCGGGCGGGAAAATGGAGTTGAGGTCGAAGATCAGTCATGATCTTATTGAATTGCGGAGCAGGCTCGAGGGGCCGAATGGCCGACTCTCCTATTTCTTATGTTCTTATGTCTTATGTAATAAAGGCATGGATGAGGGATTCAGCAGCGGATGAGCTGAGGCAGGGGCGGAGTCGGGCGATGTTACAGAGGTGGAAGTAGGCGGTCTTAGTGATGGTGCGGATATGTGGTCGGAAGCTCATCTCGGGGCCAAACACGACACCAAGGTTGCGGACAGTCTGGTTCAGCCTCAGACAGTTGCCAGGGTGAGGGATGGAGTCGGTGGTTGGGGAACGGAGTTTGTGGCGGGGACCGAAGACAACGGGTCAGGTCCAACTGTGATGCTTCCCATAGCCAAACAGACAGCCAACACTTACTCTCCCGGCTCACACATGAAGGAGGGGGCGAAGTGCCAGAGAGCTGGTGAACTGTATCCCAGCAAGACTCAGGAACTTTAAGAAGGGTGGGTGGGTGGGGGCTCTGGGGGTGGGAGGAGGGGGAAAGTGGGGAGAGAAAGCCCTAAAATGTTCCTCTGGTGTAATGGGGTGCTCTGCTGGGCACGGATGCCAGTTTTACTGGGTATGTGTGCGGGGAGAGGACGCGACACTGTGCTTGGCTCGAAGCTTTTGCTGCCACCGGTTCTGAAAGGGAAATTGTTCCATTCTACCAGCACTGTCATCACTCACCTCAATAGACACTTAAAAAAAAAGCCTTGTTAAATCAGAGTTTTTGCTCCGAAGGCTCTGCTAATTGGACCTGGGGGGTACCTGGCGAGTAATTCGAAAAAGAAAACTGCATATGTTTAACCCAAATAGTCATGGCACTGAGAAAGACTCCGTCACCATGTGATTCTAGGTAGGGAGTTGGTCAGGCTAGTTTACATGGAGATTTAACGCAGAAAAGTGCAAAGTGATACATTTTGGTAGGAAGATCGAGGAGAGGCAATATAAACTAAAGGGTACAATCCTGAAGGGGGTGCATGAACAGAGAGACCTGGGTGTATATGTGCACAAATCGTTGAAGGTGGCAGGGCAGGTTGAGAAAGCGGTTAAAAAAGCATACGGGATCCTGGGCTTCATAAATAAAGGCACAGGGCTGGATTTTCCAAGCCCCGTGGAGGCGGGTTTGGAGGCAGGAGTGGGGGGAAAAATGCAGAATCGGGGGGCACGAACCCATCCCGTCCCCAACCCGCCTCCATGCCCGTTTCCCAGGAGGCGGGTACCGGACCTGTGCTGGGACCCGTCTCCCCGAGACGGGAAGGGGATTAGTGCCAATTAACTGCCTGTTAACAGGTAGTTAACAGGCAGTTTTTGACCTATACCCTATTTTTAGCCCTGAAGTGTGGGCTGCCCGATGGTTCCAAACCACGGCAAGTTAGCGAGGCGGACCGTCGGGCTGAAGGGCTTGGAGGGTTCGAGATGTTGGGTGTTCAGGTGAGTGATGGGTGCATGAGTGCAGAGGTAAGTGTGTTTGGTGTGTGTAAAGTGTTTAAATAAGTTTTACTTACCTTTACTTACTAATGCAGGCTTCCTTCCTTCAGGTTTTGGGAGTTCCTCATCTCACCGGCACAGAAAGCAGAATGGCCACGAGCTGTCAATAGTTGCAGCATTCAGCTTTATGTTCTGGAGAGATCTTTAAATCAGCCTGAGAGGAAGGAATTAACTTGGAGTACAGATTGTCAGTGTTTGACAGCTTCAAAGAGCTGTCAAACGCTGATATTTAATCTGTCAAAAGCTCTTGACAGATGAAATGTCAATCCCTGGCGTCACCTGTAACCGGGTGTCCCTCAATCAAGGGAAAATCGCGTGGGTTGGCCACAACTCGATGGAGGCGGGACTACAACCCAAAAAGTGAGAGTCCCGCCTCCATCACGTCCCCATTGACAAAATCCAGCCCATAAAGTACAAAAGCAAGGAAGTTATGATGAATCTTTATAAAACACTGGTTCAGCCTCAACTGGAGTATTGTGTCCAATTCTGGGCACCGTACTTTAGGAAGGATGTGAAGGCCTTAGAGAGGGTGCAGAAAAGAATGGTTCCAGGGATGAGGGACTTTAGTTACGTGGATAGACTGGAGAAGCTGGGGTTGTTCTCCTTGGAGCAGAGAAGATTGAGAGGAGATTTGATCGAGGTGTTCAAAATCATGAGGGGTCTAGACAGAGTAGATAAAGAGAAACTGTTCCCATTGGTGGAAGGCTCGAGAACCAGAGGACACAGATTTAAGGTGATTGGCAAAAGATCCAAAGGCGACATGAGGAGAAACTTTTTTACACAGCGAGTGGTTATGATCTGGAATGCACTGCCTGAGAGGGGGGTGGAGGCAGATTCAATCACAGCTTTCAAAAGGGAATTGGATAAGTACCTGAAGGAAAAAATTTTGCAGAGCTACAGGGAAAGGGCAGGGGGCGTGGGACTAGCTGAAGTGCTCTTGCAGAGAGCCGGCACGGGCTCAACGGGCCGAATGGCCTCCTTCTGTGCTGTAACCATTCTATGATTCTATGATTTCCTCTTTCCGCTATTTCTCCCCCACCTCCCCCACCTCAAGGGTCATCAATGGCAGGCGCCTTGGTTGAGATCAACTAGCACCGGGGATAGAACCTTGGTCCGACCACACTTGGAGCGCTATGCACAGCTCTGGTCTCCATATTATAAAAAGGTTTAGATGGGGGCGGGGGGGTGGGGGGGGGGAGGGTAGGGAGGAGGCTCGTGTGGAGCATAAACACTGACATGGACCTATCTGCCAGTTTCTGTGCTGTATTTCTACCTAACTCGATGATATAGAGGCACTGGAGAAGGCGCAACGGATGATACCAGAAATGAGAGGTTAGAAATATCAGGGAAGATTGAACCGGCTGGGGGGCTCTTTTCTCTAGCAAAGAGGAGGCTGAGGGGTGACCTGATAGAGGTCTTTAGGATTATGAAAGGGGTTTGATAGGGTAGATGTAGAGAAGGTGGTTCTACCTGTGGTGGGGAGACTGAAACTGTTTCTGTGCTGTACATCTTCTATCTATCTATCTATATATATAAAGCGGTTCTTCTGTCTGTCATTCCGTCTGTCTGTATTGTATAAACTCGAAAGTTGTAGAGCGTACCTACACGTGTGTTACATCGAAAGAAAGCTTACGATTCCAGAACCGTCATAAGCATATTTACTTTTCACTCGGACAAAAATTGTTCGCGCCTTATGCAAAAAACCTTCAAAATTCCGCTCATTATCTGCTAATTAGCATTGAGTGACTGACGTCAAGGTTCACCAATCCTGTGCCGTCATGATTGACCAATCCTACAGTTCAGTCACCTGATGGTTGGCCAATCGCTGCGTCTGTGGGCGGGACTAATGATTTTGAACTCAGGCATCGGGCAGCCATTGCTTCACTACTTCCAGCTCAAAATCTGCTAATCCAGCTTCGAAAAAGTTAGTATCTCTTTTAAAAATAACATCACATTTACCAAAAACGTTTTATAAGTACTTTCACTTTCATCTTTCAAGCTATTAAAAGGTAGAAATGTTGCCCGGCAGCAGATTCACAGAGGGACACAGAGACAGGCCCCAAAGCCTGGGACTCGATTTAAACCGCCCGGCCCAAAACAGCCCTGGCAACGCCGGGCTCCCCCCAGCTATTCTATATAATTCTGCTCAGTATAGCTCAGTCCTACACTGGCTGGTGGAGCACCTGGGTTTTCTTTATATTCATGGTGAGGCCCAGAAGTTTGTAGGCTCTGGAAAAAGCATTCAAGGTGTTTTGTAGATCATGCTCGGAAAGAGCTGTGATGGCGTTATCATCTGCATACTGTAACTCCATAATGGTAGTGATGGAGACTTTGCTCTTGGCCTTAAGCCTGTTGAGATTGAAAAGTCGGCCATCAGTACGGTAAAGGATTTGAATTCCGGTGGGCAGATCATTGCCGATGAGATGGAGGATGACTGAGATGAACACTGCAAAAAGGGTTGGAGCAATGATGCAGCCCTGTTTTACTCCTGTCTCAACTGTAAAGGGCTCTGAAATAGAACCGCTGCTGCTGAGAACTGCTGCGGACATGTTGTCATGTAGCAGCCTCAGAACTAAGATGAATTTATCGGGGCAACCAAGCTTAGACAAGATATGCCATCAAGGGGAGATGTACTGGTAAAGCCTTCCTCAGATTGCCCCTCACCTTGATGTGCACAGGCTCATCCCACGTCCTCCCAAAAAAAAGGACAAGTAAAAGTTTTTTAGGTTTAGTGCAGATAGCGTTGTGGTCGCAGGTTCTTTGCTCCCTTGCCCCGCTTGTTTGCCTCACCTTTACGTTTGGTTTCTTCTTCCCTTCTCCCACTCCAGGGGCCGTGTTCCATTACCGTGCCGGGAGCAACAGATACACACTCAGCTTCAAGGCCGCCGCACAGGCATGTCTGGAGAACTCGGCGAGGATCGCGACCCCCGAACACCTGCTGGCTGCTTTCCAGGACGGGTTAGATCACTGTGACGCTGGCTGGGTTTCCGATCAAACTGTGAGGTGAATAATGAAAAATATAGACACACACACACAGACACACACACACAGACACACACACACAGACGCACTCACACAGACGCACTCACACAGACACACACACAGACACACACACAGACACACACACACAGACACACACACACAGACACACTCACACAGACGCACACAGACACACACACTCACACAGACACACACACACACAGACACACACACACACACAGACACACACAGACACACACACTCACACAGACGCACACAGACGCACAGACACACAGACACACACAGACACACAGACACACACAGACACACACAGACACACACACAGACACACATACAGACACTCACACAGACACTCACACACACACACTCACACAGACACACACACACACAGAGAAACCCACACACACACACAGACCCACACACACACGCAGACACACACACTCACACAGACACACACACACAGACACACACACACAGACACACACACAGACACACAGACACACACAGACACAGACACACACACAGACACAGACACACACACACACACTCACGCACACACACATGCACACAGAAAGACAGACATACACAGACACAGAAAGACAAGCACATACACACATGCACACAGACACATAGAAACAGACGCACATGTACGGTGCTTAACCCTGTCCCACCTGCTGATTTTTAACGGTACTTTTTGCCACACCGGACTGCACAATGTGCTCAGCATCTGCTGCCTCGCATCACAAACAGCATTTTGGGAAATTCAGGATTAGCTTAACACATTAAAGGCTAGTTACCCAAATGTCCTTTTTTCATTATTTATTTCCCTCTTCCTCCTCATCCTCGCCTCATTTCCACTCCTTCCCTCCTCCTCCTTCTTCCCTCTCCTCCCCAGAAGTTACTTATTTCTCCTGGACTGTGGTTCCAATCCCTGCTGGGTATCGGTGTAGGTGGGTGTCATGTGATGGTGGGATCGGCCTTGGCTGTGATGCCCTCTGTGGTCGAATAGCCTACAAACACTCAAACGCCTACTCCAGATAATCTGAAGTCAATCAGCAATTCAAAATTGAGCAACACAAATAACACAGCAAAGTGGGAATTTAATATTACATAAAATTCAATTAATCGATCATTTGGCTTTGAATTAAGAGGAGTAGACCATATCTCCTGATCCACCCTGAACACTTGGAATGCCCGATCCCTAGCGTACAGCGTTTTACGGTACTTTTTGCCCGGACATCGAGGATCCAGAAATGTCCCCTTAATGTCTCAGCTGACGTGATCATGGCTGTTTGGGGCAGGCTGTTGGAGGGAGCCTGGGGCCAATGAAAGCACTTCCCCCTAGTACCAGATTGTACCTTCAGACGATGGGGAGAAGTAGAAAGTGGAAAGGGGGCTAACAAAATAAAATCATATGGGATGGCTGGGGGAGAACTAACCTGAGGAGTTTCAGCCCCAAGTTATGCATTCAAGTCTCACAAAGTGGGGCTTTGAACCCACAACCTTTCAGCAGTAGAGGCGAGCATGCTGCCCACAGAGCCACAGCTGACACTTTGCAACAGCACCATGGTTAGTCTTAAGTAACGCTACTGACAGTCAAATGCCAAGCGGCCTCATGTGCTGTGTACAAAAATGTTTATTGCTCGGCTGTGGTTCCACAGCGAGTGATTATTCTTTACGGTTTCCTGTCTCTAAATTGATACTTGGTAAAATTATCCAGCCCAGGGAGAGTGTGATAGAGGAAAGAACAGACAAATAACTCTCAACTGAGGCCGCAATAAGTGCTTGCTCAAGAACACTTGATTGATAAGTGGTAAATTTCTCAGTCAGATGAAACAGTTTGGAGTGTAATTACAACTCCACCTCATAAACCGCTCAATACGAAGCCCCGGGCAGATTGAGCTGGATAATCCAAGAGAGTTTTGGCGGAGGGAAAGTCAAGTGTGTGTGTATCTTGCTCTTTCTCTCTAAGTGCCTTCTCTGCTACTGCGCTCTGCTTGGTGCATTTGATGGTCTTAAGAACATAAGAATTAGGAGCAGGAGGAGGCCATACATCCCCTCGAGCCTGCTGTGCCATTCAATAAGATCATGGCTGATCTTCTGCCTCATCTCCACTTTCCTTCCCGCTCTCCATATCCCTTGATTCCCTTAGTGCCAAAAAATCTATCGATCTCAGTCTTTGAATATACTCAACGACTGAGCATCCACAGCCCTCTGGGGTAGAGAATTCCAAAGATTCACCACCCTCTGAGTGAAGACATTTCTCCTCATCGCAGTCCTGAATGGCCGATCACGTATCCTGAGACTGTGACCTCTAGTTCTAGACTCTCCAGCCAGGGGAAACAACCTCTCAGCCTCTCCCCTGTCAAGCCCTGTCAGAATTTTATGTGCCCTCGACAACCCATTCGCTGGAGGACGGACACACTGTACTTTCAGTGGTGCCGCTTCCCGCGCCACACAAACCCTTCCTGTTGCGTCGATGCAGTGACTGACTGCCTGTAGAGGTTAGCCTCCCTGCTCTACCAGGTACAGTCTCCAAACACTGGACTCCAGGTCCTCTCCTCTTCAACAGCAGCACCTCGTTGAGGTGGCTCTGGAGTATGCCAACGGGTTTTGAAGCATCACGGGTGAGGAATCCTTGTTCACCCAAGGCTCTTATTAGTGCAACTGGCACCTGATCCTCCCCACCACCAACTTTACTTTTAAAATGGCGCAAATATATAATTACTTACTATCTTTCGGATGAGACGCTGAACCAAGGCCCTGTCTGCCCCCTCAGGTGGAGGGAGAACATCCTATGGCACTATTCAATGTCTTGGCCAATATTTATCCCTCAATCAACATCACTAAAACAGTTTATCTGGTAATTGTCACATTGCTGTTTGTGGGAGCTTGCTGTGCACAAATTGGCTGCTGCGTTTCCTACATTACAACAGTGACTACACTTCAAAAGTACTTCATTGGCTGTAAAGCGCTTTGGGACATCCTGAGGTTGTGAAAGGCGCCATAGAAATGCAAGTTAGTTCTTTCTTTCTTTCTTTCTTTCTTCCATCCTTCCTTTCTTTCTTTCTTCCATCCTTTCTTTCTTCCATCCTTCCTTTCTTTCTTTCTTCCATCCTTCCTTTCTTTCTTTCTTCCATCCTTCCTTTCTTTCTTTCTTCCATCCATCCTTTCTTTCATTCTTCCATCCTTCCTTTCTTTCTTTCTTCCATCCTTCCTTTCTTTCTTTCTTCCATCCTTCCTTTCTTTCTTTCTTCCATCCTTCCTTTCTTTCTTTCTTCCATCCTTCCTTTCTTTCTTTCTTCCATCCTTCCTTTCTTTCTTTCTTCCATCCTTCCTTTCTTTCATTCTTCCATCCTTCCTTTCTTTCATTCTTCCATCCTTCCTTTCTTTCTTTCTTCCATCCTTCCTTTCTTTCATTCTTCCATCCTTCCTTTCTTTCATTCTTCCATCCTTTCTTTCTTTCTTTCTTTCTTCCATCCTTTCTTCCTTCCTTCCGAAACCAGAAAAAAATCACTACCTGAAACTTCAGTAATCCCTCCATTTGAGCATCTTAAGCGTTCTGTTTTGGCATAAGATAGCTCAGCATGCCCAGCTGTAAAATAATTGCACTGCCTCCCAAAGCATCAGCCTGCCTAATTCAGAAGTGGATGCCAACATCATATCAAGCAGCATAATGAATGGAGTGGGCAGTGAGGTGGCATTGTCGAGTTCCATTAGATGCTGGCATTGCATTCACCCGGCTGCCAGAACTTGCTTGCTTCTAACCAGCCTGTGGACAGGGGCTGAGTCATCTGCCAAGCTGAGTCGCTCGTCTCCCACCCCCCTGACCCCCCACCCCTCCTCCCTCCGACAGAGTGAGGCAAAAATACAGCCTAGGAATGAGCTACGAGTCCCTTCAGGGACTGTGCTGGAGAAGCACTTATTTCAAACGTCCTTAGAGAACCATGGCCAGTTGAAAACTCCAATTAAAATCTAAACTTTACTCACCTTCCTATTTAATAAAACTAATTGACAGAACAGGATAGTAATTTACCCTTAATAAAAATCAATCAAGAACCGCCTACCCATAACGCTGCTGACTTCTGGTCATTGTTCTGCATTTCCATTCAATTATCTGGTCTACAGCCAATTTGTGTTTTTTTTTAATTTCACATTCTGCTGAGCTTTGGCTGTTTGATTTCTGCTCCCTCTCCGTCTCTAATCTTAGTCGCATGACTCACAATGACCGATCCCGAGCTGGACGTCCTCCTATCTCTCTACCTGTCGGCTGGAGAGGCAGTTTGGCCGCGCCAGACCCCCCACCGGCCTCGCCAGTGGAACTGAAGCGTCTGCCGCGCCTCGCTCGCGATGGTCTGCCCTGTTTCTGCATTGTTAAAAGAGAGAGAGAGCGAGAGAGAGAGGGAGCCGGCGCCAATAAAAGCCAATTAATCTTCATCCTGGTGGCTCCAGCCTCCTCGGCTGTTTCCCACTTTGGATGTCGTTGGCATTCCCCAACACTGCTTTCATTGAGCGCCACTGAGAGACAAGGAGGAGTTGTTGGCTGGCCTGAGATCTGTCGGAGTTGACTCACGACGCGGTTCCTCTTTTTCTTTTAATTTTAAAGGGGGGAACAGAAGCCTTTAAGAGGTGAGAGAAGGAAGGGGAAACACTTGCAGGGCTGTGGGGAAAGAGCAGGGGGGAGTGGGACTAATCGGAGAGCTCGGTCAGAGAGCCGGCACAGGCACGATGGGCCGAATGGCCTCCTTCTGTGCTGTATCATTTCTGTACGTAGATCATTAAAATATCATTGTCAGGTACAGAACATAATCAAAAAGGCTAATGGGATGCTGGCCTTTATATCTAGGGGACCAGAATACAAGGGGGTAGAAGTTATGCTGCAGCTGTACAAAGCCCTGGTTAGACCACACCTGGAGCACTGGGAGCAGTTCTGGGCACCACACCTTAGGAAGGATATATTGGCCTTGGAGGGAGTGCAGCGTAGGTTTACCAGAATGATACCTGGACTCCAAGGGTTAAGTTACGAGGAGAGATTACACAAACTAGGGTTGTATTCCTGAGAATTTAGAAGGTTATGGGGTGATCTGATTGAAGTTTTCAAGATATTAAGGGGAACAGATAGGGTAGAGAGAGAGAAACTATTTCTGCCGGTTGGGGATTCTAGGACGAGGGGGCGTAGTCTAAAAATTAGAGCCAGACCTTTCAGGAGTGAAATTGGGAAACACTTCTACACACAAAAGGTGGTAGAAGTTTGGAACTCTCTTCCGCAAACAGCAATTGATGTTAGATCAATTGTTAATTTTCAATCTGAGCTTGATAGATTTTTGTTAACCAAAAGGTATTAAGGGATATGGGCCAAAGGCGGGTATATGGAGTTAGATCACGGATCAGCCATGATTGAGTTGAATGGCGGAACAGGCTCGAGGGGCTGAATGGCCTCCTCCTGTTCCTATGTTCCTAACACCATTCTCTTCCCTTCCTTTTCTGGGTAAGGGAAGGGAGACGGAGCAGCAATCTACCCCAGCTCTCTCATTGCCAGACTGGCCAAGAATGGGCGGTTGGAGTGGACATGGGGCAGCTCGAGGGTCAGAGGTCAAGGGAAGGTGGGCTGCGAATGATGCTACACCTCCCCTATTGGTAGACTTGGAGCGTTACATCTCTGACCCTGTCTGAAACAGGCTCGAGGGGCTATGTTCCTATGATTCTGTGCTTTTATTCCCGGCTACCATGCAGTCGAGGCCTGTCCTTTTAATCACCTCCCATGACTTTTCCTTTATTTCATTCCTTCCATCCGGAGTATATTCTCCATGGACAGTCCTCAATGAAAGAATAAAACTCCTAAAAAATTCATCTTAATTGACTTACGCTCAGTTTTTACCCAGACACACGAACGTATGAAAAGGCCGGGCAGGAAAGGACCACCTGGTCCATCTAGCCCGTCCCATACAACTGCAATGCCCTATGGCCAACGTCAAGGCACTCCTTACCTCCTCGGTGCCATGTATTCTCCTGGAAGCATCCCCAATTTCCATCGCTCCACCATTGACGGTCGTGCCTTCAGCTGCCTGGGCCCTAAGCTCTGGAATTCCCTCCCTAAACCTCTCCGCCTCTCTCTCTCTCCGCCTTTAAGACGCTCCTTAAAACCTACCTCTTTGACCCTGTCCTAATTTCTCCTTATGTGGCTCAGTGTCAAATCTTTTTGATAATCGCTCATGTGAAGCGCCCTGGGACATTTTACTACGTTAAATGCGCTATATAAATGCAAGTTGTTGTTAAGAGGCGGAAAACCAGCTCAAGAAAACCCACGGCCAATTAGGGAAAAAAATCTGGGAAATTCCTCTCCGATCCCTCTAGCTGAGCAAAACAAGTCCAGGATCATGATTATTTGGTACCCTCCCCTTGCTATGATGTGATCTGCCTGCCCGGCCAAGATCTGGACGAGCTCTCTCCTGAAGGTATTCAGTGAATTGGCCCTCAATTCACAAGCTGATGGCTTGCCCCATAGGTCCACTATTCTTTGAGTTAGGCTGTTCTTTATTTTAAAACAATGGCTGGTTTGACATTTTACTTGTCTGATAATTTTTTTTTTTACAGTTATGCAGCGCCTTTCACGACCTCTGGACGCCCCAAAAGCGCTTTACAGCCAATGAAGTACTTTAGAAGTGTAGTCACTGTTGTAATGTAGGGAAACGCGGCAGCCAATTTGTGCACAGCGCTATCTCTCTCTTTGTTCTTTCTCTCTGTCTCGCTTTCTCCTCTCACTCTCTATTCATCCTTTCGCAACGCACTCTCTTTCTCTTTTTGCTTCTTTGACTGTCTCTCCCTTTTTGTCACTCCCTCCCTCTGTCCTTCTCTCACGCATCTACCGGGCTCCCAGCAGTGGCCTAGAAAGTAGCTTAATCAGAACAGTGGGTGCTTTGCCTTTTGTTTGCCACAGAACCAGATGTGGTGGGGGAAAAAAATGGAAAATCAGGCATGAGAAATGGCTGCTTCCCAATAAACCCTCTGTCGAAGTGAGGATAACAATTTAGCTATTTATCTTTTACGTGACCTTCAATAAGCGTAAAGCACCTTGGACTGTAAACTGCACCAGTGCTGCTTTGCGCTAAAGTTATTTCACCTTCACTGAATCTCTTGAGTCTTTCTAATTAAAGTCTTGAAGCCAAACAGAAAGTATACCTTTTAAAGAAAGAGTTGCATTTCTACAGCGCACTTCACGGCCACCGGACGTCCCAAAACGCTTTACAGCCAATGAAGTACTTTTTTGAAGTGTAGTCACTGTTGTAATATAGGAAACCCGGCAGCCAATTTGCGCACAGCAAGCTCCCACAAACAGCAATGAGACTCCTGTGAAGCACCTTGGGATGTTTTACTACGTTAAAGGCGCTATATAAATACAAGTTGTTGTTGTTGATGTTGATTGAGGGATAAATATTGGCCCCAGGACACCGTGGATAACTCCCCCTGCTCTTCTTCGAAATAGTGCCATTATGGCAGAGCCACCAAGAGACTCAGGGCAATTAGTAATAATCCCTTTAACTACAGTGTAATGCAGCTGTGGACTGCACCTTTAAACTGTCTGTTAACTATGCTGTATGTACTTTCCTGCACTCTGCGTGATGACGTCATGGCGCCGATCACGTGACCGCCAGTGGCGCGAAGAACGCGATGACGCCATGACGTCAGCTTCCAGATCCTTCCAGCAGTCGTCGAGTGCCTTGCAACCTGAACAGACCTGTGTACATCTTCTCCTGTAGTTTACTAGCTAACTTCGTTGTTTATTAAACGTTGTTATTTTGATTCACTGAGTCAAACTCCATTATTCGGATAGGAACCTCCGTTCCTACACCGTGAGATTTTTTCACCCACCTGAGAGAGCAGATGGGGCCTCGGTTTAATGTCTCATCCGAAAGTACTTCCAGTCTCCTATCTCAACATTTACTTCAAAATAATGATAGCTACAGAATAACGGATTATATAAAATTAATAGCAGGTTTGGGATTTGAGATGTCAGATAATTTCATTCCATCACAAAACCATATAATTCTTATGAATACATCTCCCTCCCCCACATAGGGAACCACTTCTTTTTATACTTTAATAATTCTGCTGATGTCTCTCGTTTCAAAGGTGAAACATTTCATAGGGACGTGCCCCAAGAGATCATTTTTTCCCCTCTAATTTCCTTCAGTTTCAATTTCCTCTGAGTCAGAAGGTCGTGGGTTCAAGTCTCACTCCAGAGACTCGAGCACAAAATCCAGGCCGACACTCCCAGTGCAGTGCTGAGGGAGTGCTGCACTGTCGGAGGAGCCGTCTTTCGGATGAGACATTAAACCGAGGTCCCGTCTGCTCTCTCAGGTGGACGTAAAAGATCCCCTGGTGCTATTTTGAAGAAGAGCAGGGGGGAGTTCTCCCCGGTGCCCTGGGTCAATAACTATCCCTCAGACA
The DNA here is from genome assembly GCF_052327205.1 of Somniosus microcephalus. NCBI lineage: Eukaryota > Metazoa > Chordata > Chondrichthyes > Squaliformes > Somniosidae > Somniosus > Somniosus microcephalus. Next base: position 7,716,993 of record NC_140999.1, read on the forward strand.
ACACCTAAAAACAGATGATCCGGTCATTATCTCATTGCTGTTTGTGGGAGCTTGCTGTGCGTGAATTGGCTGCTGCGTTTCCTACATTACAACAGTGACTACGCTTCAGAAGTATTTCATTAGTTGTAAAGCGCTTTGGGATGTCCTGAGGTCGCAAAAGGCGTTATAGAAATGCAAGTTCGTTTGTTTTCTCATTCCATACGTTCTCACGGTTCACTTATCATCTGAGTTCCCTCCACTTTGGTGCCCATATTTTGCAACAACAACAACAACTTGTATTTATATTGCGCCTTTAACATAGTAAAACACCCCAAGGCCCTTCACAGGAATGTTATAAAACAAAAAAATTGACACCGAGCCACATAAGGAAAAATTAGGGCAGGTGACCAAAAGCTTGGTCAAAGAGGTAGGTTTTAAGGAGCGTCTTAAAGGAGGAGAGAGAGGCGGAGAGGTTTAGGGAGGGAATTCCAGAGCTTAGGGCCCAGGCAACAGAAGGCATGGCCGCCAATGGTGGAGTGATTATAATCAGGGATGCTCAAGAAGGCAGAATTAGAGGAGCGCAGATATCTCAGAGGGTTGTGGGGCTGAAGGAGATTACAGCGATAGGGAGGGGCGAGGCCATGGAGGGGATTTGAAAACAAGGATGAGAATTTTGAAATCGAGGCGCTGCTTAACCGGGATCCAATGTAGGTCAGCGAGCACAGGGGGTGATGGGCGAACGGGACTTGGTGCGAGTTAGGACACGGGGCAGCCGAGTTTTGGATGACCTCAAGTTTATGGAGGGTGGAATGCGGGAGACCAGCCAGGAGTGCATTGGAATAGTCAAGTCTAGAGGTAACAAAGGCATGGATGAGGGTTTCAGCAGCGGATGAGCTGAGGCAAGGGCGGAGACGGCTGATAAACACGATTCTGAGAACCTCGATACTTTCAAGATACATTGATGTTTGAAGAAAGGTTGGAAGTCCAGAGGTAAGTTAGCCGGAGAAGATGAAATAATCCCAATACCCCAAAAGCGTGAGGACAATGGACACAGGGTCAGGTTGGAAAGGGAAAGTTTAGGACAGATGTTCGGAAGTACTTCTTTCTACACATCTGGAGTGGGGGTGCCAGGGAGAATGGTTGAACACTGGATTCCTTAAAGAAACAGCTGGATGCTATGTTTTAAAGGCAGGTAAGTTCAATGCCTGGGGGTTTTTTTAAAGCAAAGTGCATCCACACAAAAGAAAGGGCAGTGTAGCGATGGGTGGTCCAAATGCTCATGCGTTAAGCTTCGATTTTTTTTATTCATTCACAGGACGTGAGTGTCGCTGGCAAGGCCAGCATTTATTGCCCATCCCTAATTGCCCTTGAGAAGGTGGTGGTGAGCCGCCTGCTTGAACTGCTGCAGTCCCTGTGGTGAAGGTGCTCCCACAGTGCTGTTAGGGAGGGAGTTCCAGGATTTTGACCCAGCGACGACGAAGGATCGGCCGATATATTTCCAAGTCAGGATGGTGTGTGACTTGGAGGGGAACTTGGAGGTGGTGGTGTTCCCATGCGCCTGCTGCCCTTGTCCTTCTAGGTGGAAGAGGTCGCGGGTTTGGGAGGTGCTGTCGAAGAAGCCTTGGCGAGTTGCTGCAGTGCATCTTGCAGATGGTACACACTGCAGCCACGGTGCGCCGGTGGTGGAGGGAGTGAATGTTTAAGGTTGGGGGCTGGGGTGCCAATAAACGCGGGTTGTTTTGTCCTGGATGGTGTCGAGCTTCTTGAATGTTGTTTCTCCATAGACTGCAAATAATAAGCAATTGGTTCAACTGAGGTGAAAAGGGTGAGATCAAATGATTGAAAGGGGCCTTCTTCATCCAAAGCTGCCTCAAGATCTCTACATGCAGCCAATCCTCGCTGGTATCTTGTGAATGTATCAATAGAAGGCACCCAACCAGAGCTCATTAAAGTAGATGGCAATGGTAAGGGAATCCCCCGTTTCATTACCTTTGGGGAACTGGGGAGAAATCTCAGAGGAATCTCTTCTTGACACCTTCCCCTTTTCTCACCTCCCTCAGAGGTTGAAATACGTACGAGAAAGTCTGGAACAGCCCTAGTCGTTGACACGATTGGGCTCAATGGTTGGAATGACTATGAAATTGAAAATTAAGTTTGATCAATTGTGTTTGACAGATACCCGATCAGATCACCAAGGCCTGGTTGCTATGGAGATAAATTTGAAAATCCTGGCATCAGAACCTACGGAGTGAGAGACCCTGGCGAGCTGTATGATGTCTACTGTTACATCAAGGAACTTAAAGGCAAGTCGAGGTTTCTGCTATGTTGAAAATGGGCGAAACAGCAGCTCCTGAAGGTTGAGTACAAACCACTTTATTTGGCTCTTTTATACAGATTGACATCTCCATTGTCTGTTCAACAGCTGCCACAGTTTCTTCATTTGGGGGAGCTGCACTACCAAGTTGACAAGAAACATAATTTAGTTCAATTATGGGACCGGAAAAAGCTTTGTCATTGGGTGGGGGGGGGTGGGGGGGGGCACGGGGGGGTGTTGTGCTCATCAAGAGGAAGGGTGACAGCGACGGGGACTGAAATATATTTGCAGTTTTTGCTTCCAATGCCCAATTCCTCGTGTTCAGATATTGCAGGCCCAATTGAGTGTCCACCGACGGCCTGTGCTTCTGGCTCCCGAACCCTGCCAGTCTACAACAACAACTTGTATTTATATAGCACCTTCAACGTCCCAAGATGCTTCACAGGAGCGATTATCAAACAAAATTTGACACCGAGCCACATAAGGAGAAATTAGGGCAGAGGAAAGAGAGGTAGAGAGGCGGAGAGGTTTAGGGAGGGAATTCCAGAGCTTAAGGCCTCGGCAGCTGAAGGCACGGCCACCAAAGGTTGAGCGATTATAATCAGGGATGGTCAAGAGGGCAGAATTAGAGGAGCGCAGAGATCGCAGGGTGAGGGGTGGTGGTCGGTTGTGGGGCTGGAGGAGATTACAGAGATAGGAAGGGGCGAGGCCATGGAGGGATTTGAAAAAACAAGGATGAGAATTTTGATATCGAGGCGTTGCTTAACCGGGAGCCAACGTAGGTCAGCAAGCACAGGGGGTGATGGGTGAACGGGACTTGGTGTGAGTAAGGACACGGGCAGCCGAGGTTTGGATGACCTCAAGTTTACGTAGGGTAGAACGTGGGAGGCCAGCCAGGAGTGCGTTGGAATAGTCAAGTCTAGAGGTAACGTCTGGCCTTTGAAGCTTAGGCAAACTACTTTTGAGTCCCAGGGCCTAAGCTGACTACCGTTCTTTGTACAGGCTCGCAGAGTGCTGCTGGGATGTAAGGGCGGCGCAAGGAGTCCCCCCTCTCCGGTTGGGGGTGCTCTGCCACTGTGAGGTGTCTCACTCAGTGATCCCAAGCAGGGACTGATGACATTCACCTCATGTAAAGCTGATGATGATGAATCTGAGCCCCTCTCAGGTTGGGGAAAGGTTAACTGGGGGCGGTGCGTGAGGTGAGCTCTGCTGGTTAGTGGACAGCAAGGATCTCGCTGGCTGGATGAATTGAGATGCACCACATGGCATTCCTCATCCAGAACTATTAGATAATTAGAGCTCTATTCTTATATATCAGTTCAAATTCAGCCCGGAAAGAAAAGAAAGACTTGCATTTCTATAGCGCCTGTCACAACCTCAGGACGTCCCAAAGCGCTTTACAGCCAATGAAGTACTTTTTGAAGTGCAGTCACTGTTGCAATGTGGGAAACGCGGCAGCCAATTTGTGCACAGCAAGCTCCCACAAACAGCAATGTGATAATGACCAGATAATCTGTTTATTTAGTGATGTTGGTTGAGGGATAAATATTGGCCCCAGGACACCGGGGAGAACTCCCCTGCTCTTCTTCGAAGCAGTGCCACAGGATCTTTTTTACATCCACCCGAGAGAGCAGACGGGACCTTCAACATAAATAAAGGAGGGACCAAGGACTCTCTGAATCATCTCAAAGGGTCCAGAAGCCTATGTGCCTCAGTGCACCCAATTACAGAAGGCTGGCGCTGGCTGAGAATGACTTTCCTGGCATGAAATAATTTTACTTCTGCCCCTGAAACTACAAATCCTGGCCAAATCTCACAGTTGTTGGCTGTGGCTCACAGGTGTTGGGTAGCACTCTCATCTCTGAGTGTGAAGGTCATTGGGTTCAAATTCCCACTCTGGAGACTTATATACAAAATTTATGCTGACACGCTCAGTCCGGTACTGAGGGAGCGCCGCACTGTCGGAGGTGTCCCCTTTCGGATGAGACGTTAAACCGAGGCCCCATCTGATCTCTCAGGTAGACGTAAAAGATCCCATGGCACTATTCGAAGAAGAGCAGGGCAGCTCTCCCCGGGTGTCCTGGGGCCCAATATTTATCCCTCAACCAACATCACTAAAACAGATCATCTGGTCATTATCACATTGCTGTTCGTGGGAGCTTGCTGTGCGCAAATTGGCTGCCGTGTTTCCTACATTACAACAGTGACTACACTTCAAGAAGTACTTCATTGGCTGTAAAGCGCTTTGGGACATCCTGAGGTCGTGAAAGGTGCTACAGAAATGCAAGTCTGTCTTTCTAATATGAATTTGAATTGGGATTAAATAGCGAGGTATTTGACGAGTGCGCTAGTGTTAGTGTATTTTGGTGTTGAGCTATTGTCAGGTTGCGGTCTGGGGGCTCCTTGAACTTTTTCATACGTGGACCATCGAGACCCCAAGAGGATTGGCTATGAGGACTGTTTTTTCATGTTGGGTGTGCCATCACGGAGAAAATATATTTCTGTTTAAAAGTCCCCACCCACCGCAAAAAAAAATAGAAACAAGGTGACATGAATCAGTCATTCATGAAAGAAAGACTTATGAAATAATACTGAGCGGCCTGCGGGTGGCGCTGTCCAGGGAGAGTATAAATACTCAGGCATGGGCCCAGCTTGCGCAGGACATTCTTAACAGGAACTAGTGAAGGACACATGTTGTAAAACAGTTGATTAAAGCTTTGTTTAACGCTTAGACCAAGTGCCTAGTAGTTTTCTTACGTCACAAGGGATTTAATTTGTCACCTAAAATACAGGAAACTCTTTTTTACCCGGCACTGACGGGACTGGCGTGCTGCCGGTTGATTTAAAAAGTCCGGATTACAGAGAGGTATACTTACTAAGGTACGAGAGCCCCGTACACGGCCACAGATCCAGGCATCCCTGTTGCATGGCAACAGGTGCAGGAACCCTGGTTACACGGCCACAGATCCAGGAACCCCGGTTACACGACCACTAATATGAAGCAAAACTTACCTGAACCTACTCCTGAATTTTGCCGGTTAAGAGAGATTTCTGGTTATTTAGGTGCCGGTAAAAAGAGAGTTTCCTGTTCAGGTTTATTCAGTGCTCCTGTGTTTCTAGTCCTGATAGCTCCCATTTGTCCGACGTGCATTCCCACCTGGAGACGCTGGTGCTGGGAGAGCAGGTTCTTTGCGTTTCCCCAATAACATCATAGAGGGCATTCTACAGCAGTCCCACATAACTTGCAACTTGGGTTTTTCTGATTGGCTGAGCAGTGCGTGGCGTCACTGGGTGTTTGCTACTTACTGACCTGCCCAATAGATTCTGTGTATTGCTACTTTCCCATGGCCAACCTCAGCACCTGGGTTTACTCACCAACATTTAGATCAGGGCCACAATCCCAACTATCGTCTTGCTTTGATGGCCACACTCAGGAACGTTTGAACCCCATGGTGGTGGGACGTGGGACTGCACCTGCCATTCTCTGCACAGCGATCTCAATCTTCCCGAGCGGAGCTCAGGGTGTTTCCCCTGCAGGGAAGAGGGCACTATTATATGATCGATTATTATATTTGTTCCAGTCTAAGGATGAGGGGTAAGCCATTTAGGACAGAGATGCGGAGGAATTTCTTCATCCAGAGAGTGGTGAACCTGTGGAATTTTCTACCACAGAAGGCAGTGGAGGCCAATTCATTAAATATATTCAAGAAGGAGTTAGATATATTTCTTAAGGCTAAAGGGATCAAGGGATATGGGGAGAAAGCAGGGACAGGGTACTGAGTTTGGATGATCAGCCATGATCTCATTGAATGGAGGAGCAGGCTCGAGGGGCCGAATGGCCTACTCCTGCTCCTATCTTCTATGTTTCTATGTTTCTATGTTTCTAATAACGCTACCTTTTAAGAGCATTCCTTTGCCTCCCTTTGCCGGAAGGTGAGAAAGCGAGCGAGAACAATATTAAATCGTAGCTCTGTCAAGGGTCCACGAGCCAGACAGGCCAGGAGTGAAGACTGAGAGGCGCCTGGAGGACCAAATCAATCAGATGTGGACAGCAAGTGCCTCCTGAGCCTGTATTGTGAGATTACCCTTTTGTCATGTTAAGTAATAGTCGCGACAGTGACTGAAAACCTGGCTTCGTTTGTTCACAGGCACCGTCGCTCACGAGACAGCCACTCCGAAATTGAACCTGACCGAGGCCATGCATCACTGCCAGATGCAGGGAGCAGAATTAGCAACCACTGGCCAGCTCTACATGGCCTGGAGCCAAGGCTTCGACCAGTGCGACGCCGGCTGGCTTGCCGACGGGAGCGTGCGGTATCCCATCAACACTCCCAGAAGGAATTGCGGCGGAGATATGCCAGGCGTGAGGTCCGTTTACCAGCTCCCAAACAGGACAGGCTTCCCTGACCCTGGCTCAAAGTATGATGCCTACTGTTACAGAGGTAAGGCTTTAGTCTGCTACCGTCGTTTCGCTTCCAGAGTTTCATAGCGCGTGGCGGAAGGAAAGAACATCAGCGCCGTTATGGAAAGTGTAGGAGATTAAGGATGGGGATGGTTAGTTAGAATGTTCTCATTTCATCTCAGGGACATGGTTACAAGCCGGCTGACACTGGCTCCAGGGATTCCTCTCACTGACGGCTCTAGGAATCCCATGTGGTAGGAATTTGGAAGGCCTAGCGTGTACAGGCACCGCTCAGTGTAGGTCTACATCACACAGACCAGGAGGGCCTAATTCAACTCCGGGCGGGGCAATACAATTCACCGTATCACCCCTGACTGGCGGAAGGGAAGAATAAATGCGAGGTTATCCACTTTGGTGGCAAAAACAGGAAGGCAGATTATTATCTGAAAGGCACTAGATTGGGAAAAGGGGGAAGTGAAACGAGACCTGGGTGTCCTTGTGCACCAGTCGCTGAAGGTAAGCATGCAGGTGCAGCAGATGGTTAAGAAGGCAAATGGTATGTTGGCCTTCGTAGCGAGAGGATTTGAGTACAGGAGCAAGGATGTCTTGCTGCAGTTGTACAGGGCCTTGGTGAGACCACACCTTGAGTATTGTGTGCAGTTTTGGTCGTCCTATTTGAGGAAAGATGTTCTTGCCATGGAGGGAGTGCAGCGAAGATTCACCAGACTGATACCTGGGATGGCAGGAATGATGTATGAAGAGAGATTGGGTCGATTAGGCTTATGTGCGTTAGAGTTTAGAAGAAGGGGATCCCATTGAAACTTATAAAATTCTAACAGGACTAGACAGACTAGATGCAGGAAGGATGTTCCCGATGGCGGGGGAGTCCAGAACCTGGGGTCACAGTCTAAAGATAAGGGGTAAGCCATTTAGGACTGAGATGAGGAGGAATTTCTTCACCCAGAGAGTGGTGAACCTGTGGAATTCTCTACCACACAAGGCAGTTGAGGCCAATTCATTAAATATATTCAAGAAGGAGTTAGATATATTTCTTAAGGCTAAAGGGATCAAGGGATACGGGGAGAAGGCAGGGACAGGGTACTGAGTTTGGATGATCAGCCATGATCTCATTAAATGGAGGAGCAGGCTCGAGGGGCCGAATGGCCTACTCCTGCTCCTATCTTCTATGTTTCTATATAAGCCACGGTTCTCCCTCTTAATTGGCATCCGCTGACCCCAATCGCGTGTGTGTGGACGTTGGAGGAGAACAGGATGATGCGAGGCAACCTTGATTCAGTTCCGAGGAGGGATAAGCCCATGACATAAAACTGTCCCTATATTTGGCCCATGGCTCAGTGAGTCGCAACGTTCGCTTAAGTTTCGCGCTCTGAAGTTCCCGCGCCACCGGTCAGCCGGCTTTTAAATAGACAAACCGCGCAGGCGTGGAATTTTGAATGGCCCGCGCTGCCCGTTAAAGGGGACGCGCTGGCCCCCAAAAAACATTAGAGGGAACATTAGTTGGTAGCACTCTCATCTCCACGTCAGAAGGTTGTGGGTTCGAGTCCCACTCCAGAGACTTGAGCACAAAATCCATGCTGACACTCCCAGCGCAGTGCTGAGGGAGGTGCTGCACTGTCGGAGGTGCCGTCTTCTTTGGGTGAGATGTTAAGCTGAGTCCCTGTCTCCCCTCTCAGGTGGACATCAAAGATCCTGCGGCACTATTTAAATAAAAGCAGAGGAGTTCTCCAATACTTATCTCTCAAACAACATCATTAAAACAGGTGATCTGGTCATTTATCACGTTGCTGTTTGTGGGAGCTTGCTGTGCGCAAATTGGCTGCCGCGTTTCCTACATTACAACAGTGACTATACTTCAAAAAAGTAGTTCATTGGCTGTGAAGCGTCCTGAGGTCGTGAAAGGCGCTACAGTAAATTAATTATTTTACTCAGAGGGCCACAAGGTGGCTGTTGAAGGAAATGTTCCGTTCTTAGGATGCGGTTATGCCATGTTCCTGAGTTGCAGGGGTGGGGTTGGGGGTGGAAGGAACAGAGGAATGTAGGAACAGGAGGAGGCCATTTGAGCATATTCCGCCATTTAATTAAATCATGGCTGATGTGTATCGTAACTCCATCTGCCCGCCTTGGTCCCGTAACCTTTAATACCCTTACCCAACAAAAACCTATGAATCTCAGTTTTGAAATTTTCAATTGACCCCCAGCCTCAACAGCTTTTCGAGTGAGAGAGTTCCAGATTTCCACCACCCTTTGTGTGGAGAAGTGCTTCCTGACATCACCCCTGAACGGCCTGGCTCTAATTTTAAGGTTATGCCTCCACCCCCCGCTTTGTTCTAGACTCCCCCCACCTGAGGAAATAGTTTTGCTCTATCTACCCTGTCAACTCCTTTAATCATCTTACATTACAACAGTGAGTACACTTCAGAAAGTACTTCATTGGCTGTAAAGCGCTTTGGAACGTTCGGTGGTCGTGAAAGGCGCTATATAAATGCAAGTCTTTCTTGCATCTTAAACACCTCATTGGGACCAGCCACATAAATATTGTGGCAACAAGAGCAGGCCAGAGGCTGGGTATTCTGCGGCGAGTGTCTCACCTCCTGACTCCCCAAAGCCTTTCCACCATCTACAAGGCACAAGTCAGGAGTGTGATGGAATACTCTCCACTTGCCTGGGTGAGTGCAGCTCCAACAACACTCAAGAAGCTCAACACCATCCAGGACAAAGCAGCTCACTTGATTGGCACCCCATCCACCACCTTAAACATTCACTCCCTCCACCACCGGCGCACCGTGGCTGCAGTGTGTACCATCTACAAGATGCACTGCAGCAACTCGCCAAGGCTTCTTCGGCAGCACCTCCCAAACCCGCGATCTCTTCCACCTAGAAGGACAAGGGCAGCAGGCACATGGGAACACCACCACCACCAAGTTCCCCTCCAAGTCACACACACCATCCTGACTTGGAAATATATCGGCCGTTCCTTCATCGTCGCTGGGTCAAAACCCTGGAACTCCCTCCCTAACCGCACTGTGGGAGTACCTTCACCACACGGGACTGCAGCGGTTCAAGAAGGCGGCTCACCACCACCTTCTCGAGGGCAACTAGGGATGGGCAATAAATGCCGGCCTTGCCAGCGACACCCACATCCCTGGAGCGAACTTAAAAAAAATTAGATCACCCCTTAATCTTCAAGGGAATAAAAGGCGAGTCTATGCTCGGGCCTTTATCCATTACCTAATCCATCCTATTCGCGCCTGGGAAGGTGCTTGCTGATAACACGGACTGGGACAAGGCGTTCCAATCAATGATCCCTGTAAATGGCCGCGCAGCGCTCTAGGGAACCCGCGCAGCCGACCTCTACAACACAAAAACCGCACATGAGCGGTATTTTGAATGGCCCGCTCAGCCCCTAAAGGGGGCCGTGCAGGGGCCGAACAGAATTCGAGGGAACTTTGGTTCCAATCCTCAGCGAAGACATCCTTCACTCTGATTACTGAAGTAATAATGGTGATGAAAGGTAAGAGATCACTAGGACGCCATTAGTTAAGTATAGTGCACCACAACATCACACAAACCAACAGGAATATTGGATTATCTGAAGGATCACTTACACCTGGAAGACTCCAGATGTTAGTGCAGCTGTGTTTGGTGTGCAGCGATGGATCTTGCTCGAAGTTCACTGACTGCAGATCACCTATTAACTTAAAAAAATTGCTTTCATCCTATAAGGTAAAACCACAACTGAGACAGAAAGAAAAACCTTCTGGAGATTGATGCAGTTCACACCTGGATGTGGGGTCGCCACTTGCCAACCCCTCCAGGATTGGCCTGGAGTCTCCAAGAATTGAAGAATAATCTCCGGGAGACTGTAGCAAACAACACCCGGGAGTAAAATAATTGGGCAGGCCGGGGGGGTGGGGGGGGGGCATTAAAAAAATGGCGTGATTTTTATTTCCATTTTCTTTGAACATTTATTAGCTTTAAAAATATTGGAGACGGGGCAAAAACAGTTGTTTGACTGACAGTCAAGCATCATCCAATCGTGGTAATTAGCCTATTCGCTTTCCGATTGGCTGTGGGAAGTCAAAGCGCAGCGAGGATAGATATGACATGTGACCAATGGTGGGAGAGTGGGGGCGGGGCGGTTGGCGGTTGGCGGTGGGAGGTCATGTGATGAAACCCCCAGGAATGCGTCCAACCAGAGTTGGCGACACTACATGGATACGCCTGGTCCAGTGAGCACAATACCATACCCTAGCCGAAGGTTCAGAAGGTTGTGGGTTCAAGTCCCACTCCAGAGACTTGAGCACAGAAATCTAGGCTGACGCTCCCAGTGCAGTGCTGATGGAGTGCCGCACTGTCGGAGGTGCCGTCTTTCGGATGAGACGTTAAACCGAGGTCCCGCCTGCTCTCTCAGGTGGATGTAAAAGATCCCACGGCCACTATTTTGAAGAAGGGCAGGGGGAGTTCTCCGCGGTGTCCTGGGCCAATATTTATCCCTCAATCAACTGGTCATTATCACATTGCTGTTTGTGGGAGCTTGCTGTGCGCAAATTGGCTACCGCGTTTCCTACATTACAACAGTGACCACACTTCAAAAAGTACTTCATTGGCTGTAAAGTGCTTTGGGATGTCCTGTGGTCTTGAAAGGCGCTATAGAAATGCGAGTCTTTCTTTCAAAATGGCAGTCCTAGTGAGGGGTGTGTTTCCAGTAGCCTTTGTGCATCATCAATAGCCTAGACCCGAATGTCACTCTGCAAACGTCTCGCCGGGAGATTCTCAAGGACAACCCACGATGACTCTTCCCTTTGAATGTTTTTCCATCCCCCCCAATAGGGAGGTGTCCACCTCACCCTTATGCGATGACCGGGAGTCCAACCTGCGAGTGACCATGGATGTGAATCTGCAACAAAAAACTTCTGTGCCTTCTGCCAATTCTCGCGCTCGTCTTAAATAAAATGGCACGAGGGCCACAATTACAGCCTTTGCCCAAAGATAATTCTACATGTTGTCTTGACTCTGTAGGGGGAAAAATTCGGTTGCTTTGCGCCTCCCGTTAGTGCCCCAGTGCCCGGGCGCGGCTCTACTAACGCCTCCCGTGAAATTCAGCGGGAGGTCAGCGACGGCGGTAGCCGGTATCGCCCCGTGGTGTTGCGCCTCTGGCAATGATGTCATCTCCCTGCGCAGCGCCTCGCTCACGCTCTGGCCGTAAACTTCGCTCGCGCCCCCAACCTACCGCCGGCCGCTATGGTCCAATAGGGTCAGGGTGAGGTGTCTGCAGCCGGAGCGGCAACAACGAAAGGGCAGGTGCCGGGCGGCCTTATATTTTGGGCCGCCTGTCAGCACCTGCCCTCTCTCGCAGGGTGCCGGTCGCGATTGGTCAGCCCCGGCACTCATCTCTTTTCCCGGCACCCCGCTCCCCGGTGGTCCAGCCGGGCCCCGGTGCACGCAGCGCTAGGCCTCTCCCCTTTAATCAGGCGCTACGTGCTGACGCTCCTGCTTGGTGCGCTACCGTTCAATTTCGGGTGAGGGAGCGTTAATAGTAGCGCCCCGGTGAAGTTTAACGCCCCAAAGGGGGTGCGACCCAATTTTCCCCCCTATTTATCTTAATCCCCCCTCTCATTTTACATGGAATTACATAGAATGCACAGCACAGAAACAGGCCATTCGGCCCAACTGTTCCGTGCTGGTGTTTCTGCTCCACTCGAGCCTCCTCCCACCCTCTTCATCTCACCCCATCAACATAACCCTCTGTTCCTTTCTCCCTCATGTGTTTATCCAGCTTCCCCTTAAATGCATCTGTGCTATTCGCCTCAACCACATTCTCACCACTCTCTGGGTGAAGAAGTTTTTCCTGAATTCCCGATTGGATTTATTAGTGACTATCTTATATAGGGGATCTCATTGAAACTTATAAAATTCTGACAGGACTAGACAGACTAGATGCAGGAAGGATGTTCCCGATGGCGGGGAGTCCAGAACTAGGGGTCACAGTCTAAGGATAAGGGGTAAGCCATTTAGGACAGAGATGAGGAGGAATTTCTTCACCCAGAGAGTGGTGAACCTGTGGAATTCTCTACCACAGAAGGCAGTTGAGACCAATTAATTAAATATATTCAAGAAGGAGTTAGATATATTTCTTAAGGCTAAAGGGATCAAGGGATATGGGGAGAAGGCAGGGACTGGGTACTGAGTTTGGATGATCAGCCATGATCTTATTGAATGGCGGAGCAGGCTCGAGGGGCTGAATGGCCTACTCCTGCTCCTATCTTCTATGTTTCTAATTGGCCCCCTAGTTCTGGTCTCGCCCACAAGTGGAAACAGCTTCTCTACCCCTATCGACCCCTTTCATAATCTTAAAGGCCTCTTATCAGGTCACCCCTCAGCCTTCTCTTTTCCAGAAAAAAGAGCCCCCAGCCTGTTCAGTCGTTCCCGGCAGTGCTTTCCTGTGCACCAACGCTAGGCTCGGAACTTAGAGCAGAGGGCTCTGCTAGCCCTGAGCCAGCTCACCAGGAGACGCTCTTGAGCGGCCCACCTGATTTTTCCAGCCTGTCGCTGGATCATTCAGCGGGGATCAGGAAAGCTCGCTCCCCCCTTTCTCCTTGGGAGAGCTGAGGTGGCGTTCGCTGTCGAGACTGGCGTCGAAAGTGAACTCTGCCAGGCTGGAGTCCAATGTTCCATGGCTGGCACTGGACCAGGAGAGGCAGGGGTGGGGGGAGGGGGTGAAACGGTGTGTGGTGGCACGTCGATTTGACCTCTGCTCTCTCCCGCTGGCCCCCTTCCACATTGCGATCAGCTGTTAGTTCCGTCCTGTGCCAGCGAGAGAGGGAGTGGAGGAATAATTAGAATCACCGTGACACCAAACAGCTTGCCGGCGAGCTTCATTTTTGAACGTTTACGAGTGAGTCAGTGTAACCAATGGATCAAAGGGTTCGCTAATTGGAGCAGCTAATCTTTCTGGCAGCGTAATGTTTAATCAAAGCAGGATTCTGATACCCAGGGGCAAGTAGGATTATAAGTGACAGAAGTTTTCTTTTAACAATACTTTGAAGTATTTTAACACACTGGCTCGCATGCTCATTGTGCAGCGCCGTGAAGCAATTTTGGCTTGGCGTTGATGCGATGCGGGGCCCATCTCCCGAGGCGGCGCTGCTCGCGCAGACCCTTGCCTGTTGGCAGCCTAACCCCCGATTTTCCGATCTGCGCTGGACGAGCTATCTGACGCTAGTGTGAACTCGGCTGGCCCCCCGTCAATGTGCAAGGTCACTCAGGTTTTCTATGTCGATGCCGCTTTGCATTTGAGTGGGCAGCGGGAAACCTTCTCAAGGTGTTAGTGTCACACATCCCAGCTATTGGAGTGGGGAAAGAAAGAAAGAACGAAAGACTTATGTTTCTCCAGCGCCTTTCACCACCTCAGGATGTCCCAAAGCGCTTTACAGCCAATGAAGTACTTTTTGAAGTGTAGTCACTGTTGTAATGTAGGAAACGCGGCAGTCAATTTGTGCACAGCAAGCTCCCACAAACAGCAATGTGATAATGACCTGATAATGGCCCAGAAATTCGGGTCTCCGCGGGTGAGTGCGCACGGGGTACTCACCCGTAGGCCCAATAGAAGTGCCGGTTTCCTGCATGCACTGCGCATGCGCGGGAAACCGGCACTTCCGTTCTCCTGAACGAAGGGGTTCAGAGGTGGAACGCGTGTGCCGGAGAGGCTGCACGTGCGCATCGAACTTACATTTTTTTTGCAGGTTTTCTCGGGAGGGTAAGTCTCCAGAAGTTACACATATAAAAAGCAGTCGCAAGGCCTGCTTTTTACAAAGTAAGTGGTGAATTAATTAAAATTAAAACATTTTTTCCACAGGTTTATTGGCCCAGATATTCGTGTCGGGGGCTTCCCGCGGGTGCAAGCCCCCGACCTACACTTACCTAGCGCGCCGGCAGTTGAGGCCTGGGCCTGCGTGGATTTCCTGTCTGTGGCCCGGTCCAGCTCCCGGCGCGCTGTGCTTGCGTGACCCAGCGGTGTAGGTAGTGCGATGCGTCGGCTGGGATCACGTGAGCACTGGGCAACCAATCGAAGGAGGGAAAAGTCCATTCATGAGTTTGACATAAAACCTGTCAAACTCATGAAAACTCCGGGCGCCCAAAACAGTACATAACCTGAAAATAAATTTTAAAAAAACATCACACTATTTAAATCAACTATAAATAACATTAAATAACCATTTTAAACAATAAGTTAAATTTTTGAAAAAAATAATTTTATAAAAAATCGGAGCTAAGAATACACTTACCTTACTGTAAAGTATTAAAAAATAATAAACCTGTGGAAAAAATGTTCTAATTTTAATTAATTGACCACTTACCTTTTAAAATGAAGTCCTAGCTTTCATTACTAGGGGGATAGAGTATAAAAATAGGGAGGTATTGCTTCAGTTGTACAAGGTATTGGTGAGACCACACCTGGAATACTGCATACAGTTTTGGTGTCCATACTTAAGAAAAGACATACTTGCTCTCGAGTCAGTACAAAGAAGGTTCACTCGGTTAATCCCGGGGATGAGGGGATGGACATATGAGGAGAGGTTGAGTAGATTGGGACTCTACTCATTGGAGTTCAGAAGAATGAGAGGCGATCTTATTGAAACATATAAGACTGTGAAGGGGTTGGATCGGGTGGATGCGGGGAGGATGTTCCCGATGATGGGTGAAACTAGAACTAGGGGGCATAGTCTTAGAATAAGGGGCTGCTCTTTCAAAACTGAGATGAGGAGGAACTACTTCACTCAGAGGGTGGTAGGTCCATGGAATATGCTGCCCCAAAAAGCTGTAGAAGCTACATCATTACATAAATTTAAAACAGAAATAGACAGTTTCCTAGAAGTAAAGGGAATTAAGGGTTACGGGGAGCGGGCAGGAATTTGGACATGAGTCTAGGTTCGGATCGGTCATGGTCCTGTGGGTAGCGGAGCGGGCCCAGGGGCCGTGTAGCCTGATCCTGCTCCTATTTCGTGTGTCTAATTCTGTTAGATTCAGGAGATGGTTCTGTGATAGTGGATTGGCGGTTAGGATCAGATCAGCCATGATCTTATTGAATGGCGGAGCAGGCTCGAGGGGCCGATTGGCCTACTCCTGCTCCTATTTCTTCTGTTCTTACGTCTGCTTTTTGAAAGTGTAAAAAGTGGAGGCCATCACGCACGGGCAAACCTGTCGAAAAAAAGGAAGTTCAACGCACACGCGCTGCCTCATACGTCGCACGCGTTTCACCTCTTAACCCCTGCTTTCAGGGGACCGGATGTGCCGTTTTCCCGCGCATGCGCTGTGCATGCAAGAAACCGGCACTTCCATCGGGTCCACGTGTGAGTACCCCGTGCGTACTCGCGCGTTGGGACCCGAATTACTGGGCCATTATTTTAAAATACTTTAAAGAAAGGTAAGTTTATTTTTAGCTCCGTTAGAAAATAAAATTATTTTTTTCAAAAATTTAAATTATTGTTTAAAATAGTTATTTCATGTAATTTATAGTTTATTTTAAAAATGTGATGTTTTTTAAAAATTTATTTGAAGGTTTAGTGATGTTTTGGGGCTTATAGTATTTATAAGTTTGACAGCCCTTCCTGTCAAACTTGTGAATGAAGCAATCCTTGCTCCGATTGGCTCTCCATGGCCCACGTGATCCCAGGGGACGCTTCGAACTAACTGTGCCCCTGGGATACGCAAGCGCTGCGCACCGGCAGTTGGAGCAGGCCCAGGATCGGAATTTCACGGGGGCCCACAGCTCAATGGCTGGCACGCTAGGTAAATGCAGGTCGGGGGCTTGCACCCGTGGGAAGCCCCCGACCCGAATTTCTGGGCCATTCTGTTTTTAGTGATGTTGGTTGAGGGATAAATATTGACTCCTGGACACCGGGGAGAACTCCCCCTGCTCCTCTTCGAAATAGTTGCCATGGGACCAGGGCCTCGGTTTAGCATCTCGTTCGAAAGATGGCACCTCCGGCAGTGCAGCGCTCCCTCAGCACTGCGCCGGGAGTGTCGGCCTGGATTACATGTTCAAGTCTCCGGAGTGGGGCTCGAACCCACAACCTTGTAACACAGAGGCGAGAGAGTGCTACACACTGAGCCACGGCTAACCCCTGAGCGACATTGTTCAAAACCGTCCAGCAGGCAATTTGTCAGCTCTCTTGGATGGCGACTGATGCATGGCGTTGAAAATTAAACTGAAAGAAGGGGCGACTCGGGAAGACTTGACTTTCATGCACAATAACCGCAGTGTTTTATGTTCAATTTAATATTTGTCAGCACTTTCAAACTTGTTCCATTTGAGCTACTCATTCAAATTAAAGAGTTTTGAACGATTGTGCAGTGAAAATTAATGGGGTATGTAAGATACTTAATGGGAACAAAGAAAATAAAGCCAAAACAATTAACTCTTGTTATAGCTCAGTGCCTGATACCCAAGAGTTCTTGGTACGTGTCTGGGAGTTTCCTCTGAGGCAAATAGGAGCCTAGGTGAAGACCCAAAGCTCCTAGTGCAGGACATCACCAAGGTTGAATAGAGGCAGGAGACAACATAGAAACATAGAAGCAGGAGTAGGCCATTCGGCCCCTCGAGCCTGCTCCGCCATTCAATGAGATCATGGCTGATCATCCAATTTCAATAACCGGTCCCTGCTTTCTCCCCATATCCCTTGATCTCTTTAGCCTTAAGAAATATATCCAACTCCTTCTTGAATATATTTAATGAATTGGCCTCCACTGTCTTCTGTGGTAGAGAATTCCACAGGTTCACCACTCTCTGGGTGAAGAAATTCCTCCTCATTTCTGTCCTAAATGGTCCACCCCTTATCCTTAGACTGTGACCCCTGGTTCTGGACTCCCCAACCATCGGGAACATCCTTCCTGCATCTAGTCTGTCCAGTCCTGTCAGAATTTTATAAGTTTCAATAAGATCCCCTCTCATTCTTCTAAACTCCAGCGAGTATAAGCCCAATCGTCCCAATCTCTCCTCATACGTCATTCCTGCCATCCCAGGTATCAGTCTGGCGAATCTTCGCTGAACTCCTTCCATGGCAAGAACATCCTTCCTCAGATAAGGTGACCAAAACTGCACACAATACTCAAGATGTGGCCTCACCAAGGCCCTGTACAACTGCAGCAAGACATCCTTGTTCCTGTACTCGAACCCTCTCGCTACGAAGGCCAACATACCATTTGCATTCTTAACCGCCTGCTGCACCTGCATGCTTACCTTCAGCGGCTGGTGTACAAGGACACCCAGGTCTCGTTGCACTTCCCCTTCTCCCAATCTATTGCCATTCAGATAATAATCTGCCTTCCTGTTTTTGCCACCAAAACATTTATCCACGTTATATTGCATCTGCCATGTTTTTGCCCAATCACCCAACCTATCCAAATCATCCTGGAGTTTCTCGGCATCCTCCTCACAGCACACACGCCCACCCAGCTTTGTGTCGTCTGCAAATTTGGAGATATTACATCTAGTTCCCTTGTCTAGATCATTAATCAAGGTGGGCTAATGTGAGAGAGAGTGGCTTAGGCGCTGCTAAATTTGGGTTTGAACCAACAACTTGCATTTATATAGCGCCTGTAATGTAGTAAAACTGCCCAAGGTGCTTCACAGGAGCGATTATCAAAGAAAGTTTGACACCGAGCCACATAAGGAGATATTAGGACAGGTGACCAAAAGCTTGGTCAAAGAGGTAGGTTTTAAGGAGCGTCTTAAAGGAGGAGAGAGAGGCGGAGAGGTTTAGGGAGGGAATTCCCGAGCTCGGGGCCCAGGCAGCTGAAGGCACGGCCGCCAATGGTGGAGCAATTAAAATAAATTGGGGTGCGCAAAAGGCCAGATTTGGAGGAGCGCAGAAATCTTGGAGGGTTGTGGGACTGGAGGAGGTTGCAGAGAGAGGGAGGGGCGAGGCCATGGAGGGATTTGAAAACAAGGATGTGAAGTTTAAAATCGAGGCGATGCCGGACCGGGAGCCAATGTAGGTCAGCGAGCACAGGGGGCGATGGGTGAACGGGACTCGGTGTGAGTTAGGACACGGGCAGCAGAGATTTAAATGAGCTAAAGTTTATGGTGGGTGGAAGATGGGAGGACGGCCAGGAATGCGTTGGAATAGTCGAGTCTAGAGGTAACAAAGGCATGGATGAGGGTTTCAGCAGCGGATGAGCTGAGGCAAGGAAAGAGACGAACGACATTATGCAGGTGGAAGTAGGCGGTCTTAGTGATGCTGCGGATATGTGGTCGGAAACTCATTTCAAGGTCAAATACCACACCAAGGCTGCGAACAGACTGGTTGAGCCTCAGACAGATGCTAGGGAGAGGAATGGAGTCAGTGGCTAAGGAACGGAGCTTGTGGCGGGGAACGAAAACAATGGCTTCGGTCTTCCCAATATTTAACTGGAGAAAATTTCTGCTCATCTAGTACCGGATGTCGGACAAACAGTCTGACAATTTAGAGATCGTGGAGGGGTTGAGAGAAGAGGTGGTGAGGTAGAGCTGGGTGTCGTCAGCGTACATGTGGAAACTGAGGCTGTGTTTTCGGATGATGTCGCCGAGGGTCAACATGTAGATGAGAAATAGGAGGGGGCCAAGGATAGATCCTTGGGGAACACCAGAGGTAACGATGCGGGAGCGGGAAGAGAGGCCATTGCAGGTGGCTTTACATTTTATTGTAGACTTTACATTGTAGGAGGGAAGAAAAACTGATAGGAAATAATGTTGGGACGCCCTGGGAAAGAATGGATTAGAGTAACAGACAGTGCGATGTCAACACATTGAGGATGCTATATTTGGGGCAGAGGAGGAGCAAGAGATCCCACTAGCGAAAATGGTTGTGGGGTAAGTTGAGTGAGGGGCAAGTAACCTTGGAACAGCACAGTGTAACCAATGTCCTCATAAAAGCAGAGATGCACTGTCTATATTCAAATACAGTCCCCATCACTGCATCCAACTGTCTCTTAAAAGACTCCAAGGTTATTACCTTGACTATCCTACCTACATCATTCCATGTATTGATCACTCTTAGTTTGACGAACTTCCTGATGTCAATCCTAATTTGCCTTTTACTAGTTTGAATCTAAGGCCCTTTGATCTCCTTTCATGGTTTAACTTGAAGTAGCATCTGGATTCACTTTTCCTATCCCATTTTAATATCTTATATAGCTCTATTATAAATATGTGTCAGCCCTTAGCTCAGTGGGTAGCACACCCTCACCTCTGAGTCAGAAGGTTGTGGGCTCGAGTCAGAGGTGAGAGTGCTATCAACTGATCCACGGCTGATGCTATGTGTCGTGGGTCCAAGTCCCACTCTAGAGACTTGAGCACAAAATCTAGGCTAACGCTTCTAATGCAGTGCTGAGGGAGTGCTGCACTGTCAGAGGTGCCATCTTTTGGATGAGACGTTAAATCGAGGCCCCGGATGTAAAAGAGCCCATGGTCACTATTTCGAAGAAGAGCAGGGGAGTTCTCCCTGGTGTCCTGGCCAATATTTATCCCTCAATCAACATCACGAAAACAGTTCTCAGGTCGTTATCACATTGCTGTTTGTGGGAGCTTGCTGTGCACAAATTGGCTGTTGTGTTTCCTACATTACAACAGTGACTGCAGTTCAAAAAAAATGTCTTTCATTTGGCTGTAAAGCACTTTGGGTTGTCCAGTGGTTGTGAAAGGCGCTATAGAAATGCAAGTCTTTCTTTCTAACATTCCTTGCACTCAACAAGTTAGGCAGGGAAGTCACTGCAGAGTGAGGAGATGTATTTTGTCTGTAGTTCGATAGTGGTTATGTGTTGCTGGTGACTTCCTGACATGAAACGTTGGTTTTACGCGAGGGTACAACCGTTGACTTGTTTTTGGAAGTAACTAAGTTGTTTATTAGAGAGGAAGATACGGTGCAACTTACAATATTGTGCAATCTTCTGGATGTTGGAAGTTATGGTTTGGGAAAGCTGGTTTGCACCTGGAGATGTTCCACCCAACATTCTTTCTGATGCATCTTCCTTCAGGATGGACGAAAGCTGGGCTCAAAATTCGCCTGGGTCCGTTTTCGACCACAGAATTGGCGCTGCCCCAACCGAGAGGCCCCCTCCCCCCCCGCCCCCCCAGGCCGGCCCAGTATTGGGCTTCACCCGCCGGTTCCTGTTGCGGCCTCCGCAGGCAGCTCGCGCGTTCGAGGAGCACGAATGTCGGGCCGCTTGCCTCACTGGCAGTGGGCCCGTAAGCGGTGGGGGGAGCGGGGCTTTGGAGTGGTGAGAATGGGGAACTCGCTACCACAGGGAGTGGTTGAGGTGAATAGTATAGATGCATTTAAGGGGAAGCTAGATAAACACACGAGGGAGAAAGGAATAGAGGGTTATGCTGATGGGGTGAGATGAAGAGGGGTGGGAGGAGGCTCGTGTGGAGCATAAACACCAGCACGGAGCAGTTGGGCCGAATGGCCTGTTTCTGTGCTGTACATTCCATTTAATTCTGGTCTCCATGGCTTAGTTCTACACTGGCTAATATATTTACTTGGGGGCTATCTGCTTGTAAAAGCTTCCTCAGATCGCCCCTCACCTTAATGTGCACAGGCACATCCCACGCCCTCCCAACAAAAGACATGTAAAATTTATTTGGGTTTAGTGCAGATAGCGTTCTAATATGCTTTCCTTTACAGCCTCCAGCGAGACAGTTCCAGTGTATCTGTGTGTCTCTCTCTCCCTCTGTATCTTTCTCTGTCTCTCTCTCTTTGTCCTGCTGTCTCTCCCACCCTCTCGCCAAACTTGTGGATAGAATTTGATGAAATAATCTGCATTATTTCCACCTCTGCCATGCCGTGCAGCCAGGAGTTCAATGCTCCAGCACAGTCCTTGAATCAGTGAGAAAAACAGTGTTCAGTAACAGGTCTGAGGTAAGTGGGATTATCAATGAGGAGTGTGTTGAGATACCGCGGCAAACGTGGGAGTCGAGACCAGAGCTAGTAAACAGAACAGCTTTTTATTTCAGCCTCATGGCAAAACAGGAACTGGGAGAACCCGCGCCTGACTTAAATACTCCCCAGACAGGAAGTGCTCCCGGCAGCCTGTCCCTGTGGGAAACAAGTTGCTGGAGGAAAGGGCCCCCGGTTGGGGGCGTCTGCTTAAACTGTCCGTACCGCCGTGAGCGGATTGTGTCCAGTGGTGGCGTGTCGCCACAGAGCTCCCCCCAGAATCCGCTTAGGAGGAGTGGACGAGTCGTGACGGTGGTCTGATGGTTCTGCCGCAGCGGCTCTGCGTGATCGCCGGTCTAGTTGGCGGGGCCTGGCGGTTCGCCGCCGGCTGTGCTGGCTTGCTGGCGGGACGGCCTCTAGTTGGAGGCCGGGCCACGGGGACCTGTTCCCCTGGTTCTGTGTGTGCTGGTTTGAGCCGGTCGATGGAGACTGTCTCGACCCTGTCGGTGAGTCGCAGCTTGAAGACCTTGTCCCCGGTTTGTAGTACTTCGTACGGTCCGTCGTACGGGGGTCGCAGGGGTCTGCGGTGCGCGTCGTGTCGCACGAAGACGAAGCGCGCCTGCTGTAAATTTGGCGGAACGTGAGGTGCGAGTTCGCCGTGTCAGTTGACCGGAAGTGGGGCGAACTGCTGAGCGGAAGAGAAAAAGTTGAGCCGCTGCTGGTCGGCTGACCAAGGCGTGGTAGCCTCTGGAAGGAATTCGCCTGGGACGCGCAGTGGTTGTCCGTAGACTAACTCTGCTGCCGAGGACTGGAGGTTTTCTTTGACCGCGGTGCATAGGCCTAGTAGTACCCACGGTAGGCGGTCAGTCCAGGTACTGTCCTGCAGGCCGGCGCGGAGTGAGGCCTTGAGTGACCGGTGGAAGCGTTCACAAAGCCCGTTGGCCTGCGGGTGGTACGCCGTGGTTCGGTGGAGCGTCACACCGAGGTTGCGTGCTGTGGCCGTCCAGAGTTCGGAGGTGAACTGGGTGCCTCTGTCGGAGGTTATGTCGGCCGGTACGCCGAACCTCGCTACCCAGGTGTTAACGAACGCCCTGGCGATGTCGGCTGTGGTGGTGGAGGTCAGCGGCACTGCCTCAGGCCAGCGTGTGTAGCGGTCGACCATCGTGAGGAGATAAGTCTGGCCTTGCGATGGCGGCAGGGGCCCGACGATGTCGACGTGTACGTGGTCGAAGCGGCGGCTGGGTACCTCGAAGTCTCCCAGGGGTGCTTTTGTATGCCGTTGTACCTTAGCCCGTTGGCAGGCGAGACAGGAGGTGGCCCAAGTCCGAACATCTCTGCTGAGGCCGCGCCAGACGAAACGCTGGGAGAGGAGTTTGACGGACGCGCGGGAACCCAGGTGGGAGAGCCCGTGGAGCGCGTCGAAGACGCGGCGACGCCAGGTTTCAGGGACGACCGGCCTGGGTTGGCTGAGTGTGATGTCGCAAGTAACTGCCGTGGCTTCGGGCCCGTGCGCGACCTTGGCTAGGCGTAGCCCTGGCAGGCTGGTAGCCGCCGAGAGGAGGTCTGGGTCCATGAGCTGGGCCGCTGCTAGTTGCACGTAGTCGACCGCGAGGTGATTCGCGCAGATGGCGGGACGGGAAAGGCAGTCGGCGACAACGTTGTCTCTACCGGAGACGTGCTGGATGTCCGTGGTAAACTCGGACACGGCCGCGAGCTGGCGTTGCTGCTGAGCGGACCAGGGTTCGGTGTGCTTGGCCATCGCGTATGTGAGTGGCTTGTGGTCCACGTACGCGGTGAAGGGGCGGCCTTCCAGGAGGAACCTGAAATGGTGGACTGACAGGTGGAGCGCGAGAAGCTCGCGGTCGAAAGTGGAGTATTTGATCTCCGGGGGGCGCAGTTGGCGGCTGTAGAAGGCAAGTGGCTGCCACGCGCCATTAACCCACTGCTTGAACACAGCCCCGACCGCGTGGTCGGAGGCGTCGGTGGTGAGCGCGACCCGGGCGTCGGCCCTCGGGTGCGCGAGCAGAGTGGCGTCGGCGAGCGCGTTTTTGGTGGCATCGAAGGCGGCTGACGTGTCAGTGGTCCAGGCTATGGCCATCTTGCCGGATTTACCTCGGAGGGAGTCGTATAGGGGCTTCATGAGGGCTGCAGCTCTGGGGATGAACCTGTTGTAGAAGTTCACCATCCCGAGGAACTCCTGGAGGCCCTTGATGGTTGTGGGGCGGGGGAACTGCTGGACAGCCTGCACCTTGTTGGGCAGGGGGACGGCCCCAGCAGGGGTGATGTGGTGACCGAGAAAATCGATCTCGGTTAGGCCGAATTGGCACTTCGCCGGGCTGAGGATGAGCCCGTGTTGGGCTAGGCGCCCGAACAGGACGCGAAGGTGTTCGAGGTGTTCCTGTTTGGAGGAGCTGGCCACGAGAATGTCGTCTAGATAGACGAATAGGAAGTTCAGGTCCCGCAGGACCGAGTCCATAAGCCGCTGGAAAGCCTGGGCTGCATTCTTGAGGCCGAAGGGCATCCTCAGGAACTCGAACAGGCCGAATGGGGTGATGACGGCCGTTTTGGGGATGTCCGCGGGGTGTACAGGGACTTGGTAACCGCGCACCAGGTCGACTTTGGAAAAGACGGTTCGTCCGGCCAGTCGGGCCGAGAAGTCCTGGATGTGAGGCACCGGGTATCGGTCGGGGGTGGTGGCGTCGTTAAGGCGGCGGTAGTCCCCACAAGGGCGCCAGCCTCCGCCGGGCTTAGGGGCGATGTGGAGGGGCGAGGCCCAGGGGCTGCTGGAACGGCGGATGATGCCGAGTTGTTCCATGGTGGTGAACTCGGCCCGCGCGATTTCCAGCTTGGCCGGGTTGAGCCTGCGGGCGTGGGCAGAAACTGGAGGGCCGGTGGTGGGGATATAGTGCTCCACCCCGTGTTTGGCGGCTTTGGCCGAAAAGGTCGGGTTGGTGAGGGCGGGAAACTCGGCTAGGAGTGCCGAGTAGTCGTCCACAGCCCTGGCGAGGCAGTAGGTCGTCAGGCCGGCCGAACGGTCCGGGGTCAAGGCGCCGGGGATGGTGGCCATAGTGTGGGCGTCGACGAGGCGGTGCCTCAGAATGTCGACAAGGAGGCCGTGGGCGCGTAGGAAGTCGGCGCCGATGAGTGGGCAGAGGACCTCGGCGGTGAGGAACTCCCAGCGGTAGCGGCGGCCCGCGAGGTCGAGCGTGACCATGCGGGTGCCATATGTGCGGATGTCCGAGCCATTGGCGGCGGCCAGCGTGATACCTCGTGTGCCGCGTTGGATTTCGAGGGCAGAGGCGGGGGTGATGCTGTGCTGGGCCCCTGTGTCGCACAGAAATCGGCGGTTGGTTCTGTCGTCAGTGACGTACAGTAGAGGCCCCTTTTGCCCCACGGCCATCGCGGGGGCCGGTGCAGCGGGGGAATTGAAGGATTGAAGGTACACGGTGGCGTGCAGCGTTGGGCCTTAGTGCCAAAACGGGTGTGGTAGTAACAGTGGCCCGGAGTGGTAGGGCGGGCGGGCCTGGTGGGCCGGGGAGACCGCGTGGTCATTGCCGCGAGGTCGGGCGTGACGTCGCGCGCGGACTGTGCAGAGAGCAGCCGGTCGGCCTTTTCTGCTATGTCATTCAGGTCCGTGGAGCCGGACTCCACAATGAGCGGGCGGATGCTGGCGGGAAGCTGCCGAATGAAAAGCGTGCGAAAGAGGGCGCCGGGGGGCTTGTCGTCCGCGAGGGACAGCATGTGGGAAAGCAGGTCTGATGGTGAAGCGTCACCGAGACCGGGGAGGTCAAGGAGTTGGCAGTGGCGCTGGTAAGAGGACGTTTGAAATTTTTTAAGGAGCGCAGCCTTCAGATGTTCGTACTTGCCAGTTTGTGGTGGGTCCTGCAGCGCTGCCCAAACTTTGGGGATGGTAGCGTACGTGAGCGAGGAGACGAGGTAGTCGTACTTCGTGGTGTCGCCTGTGATGCCTTTCAGCCGGAATCTGGACTCGGCTTGAACGAACCAGGCTTCGGTCAAGTTTTCCCAAAAGTCTGGTAATTTAACCGTGACTGCGTTTGTATCCGCCATGCTAGCTTAGGATTCGTCCTGAGCGTCGGGGTCACCAGTGTTGAGATACCGCAGCAAACGTGGGAGTCGAGACCAGAGCTAGTAAACAGAACAGCTTTTTATTTCAGCCTCATGGCAAAACAGGAACTGGGAGAGCCCGCGCCTGACTTAAATACTCCCCAGACAGGAAGTGCTCCTGGCAGCCTGTCCCTGTGGGAAACAAGTTGCTGGAGGAAAGGGCCCCCGGTTGGGGGCGTCTGCTTAAACTGTCCGTACTGCCGTGAGTGGATTGTGTCCAGTGGTGGCGTGTCGCCACAAGTGATTAATTAAATAGGGAGTCTTCAACCATGAAACCACACATCTGTGGGAAACTTAGAGGCATGTTAGAGATTTAATGGGACGAAGAAATACTTTCAGATGCACAAAGGTGGCGGGCGGGAGGCACATGACTGTGAAGGGCAAGTTCCGGGCAGATGCCAGGACACCTTTCTTAAGAGGATGAATCCACAGCGAGAATGGGTTGCTAGCAACAGTGGTTGGTATCAGAAAACCTGACTGATTTAAGAAGCAGCTAGATGCCTTAATTGGAAGGCGACAGGAGTAGGTATCGATTAAATGGTCCAAAGCAGGGGAGTGGGATTAATTGGATGGCTCGACCAAAGAGGCACGATGGGCCGAATGGCCTCCTTCTGTGCTGTATCATTCTATCACTCTATGATTCTAAAGGACGTTCTGCATCCGAACTGATCTTGTAATCACAGAGGAAACACTCGCAAGTTCCAATTTTAAATTTGGATTCCTAACTGTTGCGCTGTGGCCCGTCAAAAAGGCCAATGGGATGTTATCCATTGTAACTAGAGAGCTGGAATAGGAAGAGAAGGGAAGTCTTGCTACAGCTGTACAAAGCCCTGGTTGGACCACATCTGGAGCACTGTGTAGAGTTCTGGGCACCGCACCTTAGAGCGGATCTATTGGCCTTGGGAGGAGGGCAGCGCAGATTCACCAGAATGTTGCCAGGGCTCCAAGGGTTAGATTATGAGCAGAGATTACATAAACTAGGCTTGTATTCCTGGGAATATAGAGAGTTAAGGGGTGACATGATTGAGGTATTTAGGAATTGATTGGGTAGATGGAGAGAAACTTTTTCTGCTGGTGGGAGGTGGGGCGGGGGAGGGAGTCTAGGACAAGGGGGACATCACCTTAAAATCAGAGCCAGGCCATTCAGGAGAGACATTGGGAAACACTTCTTCACACAAAGGGTGCTAGAAGTGTGGAACTCTCTCCCACAGAAAGCAATAGATACTGGGGCTCAATTAATAAATTAAAATCTGAGATTGATATTTTTTTTTGCTAACCAAGGGTATTAAAGGATATGGAGCCAAGGCAAGTGAACATAAGAAATAGGAGCAGGAGTCGGCCATTTGGCCCCTCGAGCCTGCTCCGACATTCAATTAAATCATGGGCTGATCTTCGACCTCAACTCCACTTTCCTGCACAATCCCCATATCCCTTCATTCCTTTAATAGCCAAAAATCTATCGATCTCTGTTTTGAATATACTCAACGACTGAGCCTCCACAGCCCTCTGGGGTAGAGAATTCCAAAGATTCACCACCCTCTGAGTGAAGAAATTTCTCCTCATCTCAGTCCTAAATGGCCGACCCCTTATTCTGAGACTGTGACCCCCCTGGTTCTAGACTCCCCAGCCAGGGGAAACATCCTCCCTGCATCTACCCTGTCAAGCCCTTAAGAATTTTGTATGTTTTAATGAGATCACCTCTCATTCTTTTAAACTCTAGAGAACATAAGCCTAGTCTACTCAATCCCTCCTCATAGGACAATCCCCCCATCCCAGGAACCAGTCTGGTGAACCTTCGTTGCACTCCCTCTATGGGAAGTATATCCTTCCTTAGGTAAGGAGACCAAAACTGTACACAATACTCCAGGTGTGGTCTCACCAGGGCCCTATATAATTGCAGTAAGACGTCTTTACTCTTATACTCAAATCCTCTTGTAATAAAGGCCAACATACCATTTGCTTTCCTAATTGCTTGCTGTACCTGCATGTTAACTTTCAGTGATTCGTGTACAAGGACATCCAGGTCCCTCTGAACACCAACATTTCCCAATCTCTCACCATTTAAAAAATACTCTGCTTTTCTATTTTTCCTAGCAAAGTGGATAACTTCATATTTCTCCATATTGTATTCCATTTGCCATGTTCTTGCCCAATCACTTAACCTGTCTATATCCTCTTTACACCCTCTTTACACCCTCCTCACAACTTACTTTCCCAACCAGCTTTGTATCATCAGCAAACTTGGTTTTATTACATTTGGTTCCCTCATCCAAATCATTGATATAGATTGTGAATAGCTGAGGCCCAAGCACTGATCCTTGCAGTATCCCGCTATTTACAGCCTGCCAACCCGACAATGACCCATTTATTCCTACTCTCTGTTTTCTGTCCGATAACCAATTCTCAATCCATGTTAGTATATTATCCCCAATCCCATCAGCCCTAATTTTGTTTAATAACCTCTTGTGTGGCACCTTATCAAATGCCTTCTGAAAATCCAAATACACCACATCGACTGGTTCCCCCTTATCTATTCTGCTAGATACAATCTCAAAAAACACTAACAGATTCGTCAAACACGATTTCCCTTTCATAAATCCGTGTTGACTGCCCAATCCTATTATTATTTTCTAAGTGCCCTGTTACCACGTCCTTAATAATAGATTCTAGAATTGTCCCTACTACTGATGTCAGGTTAACTGGTCTGTAGTTCCCCGTTTTCTCTCTCCCTCCTTTCTTAAATAGTGGGGTTACATTTGCTTCCTTCCAATTTGCAGGAACCATTCTCGAATCTATGGAATTTTGGAAAATGACAACCAATGCATCCACTATCTCTATAGCCACCTCTTTCAAAACCCTAGGATATAGACCATCAGGTCCAGGGGGTTTATTGGCTTTCAGTCCCATTAATTTCTCCAGTACAATTTTTTTTACTAATACTAATTTCTTTCAGTTCCTCATTCTCGTTAGACCCTTGGTTCTCCACTATTCCTGGGAAGTATTTTGCATCTTCCTCCGTGAAGACAGGCACAAAGGGCTGGATTTTGTCAATGGGGACTCCCACTTTTTGGGTTGTAGTCCCGCCTCCATTGACTTGTGGCCAACCCACGCTATTTTCCCTTGATTGACCTTGTTAAGCCTGCCCAGCGGGCTCAGCAGGCCAATTAAGGGACACCTGTTTACTGGTGACATCAGTGATTGACATTTCATCTGTCAAGAGCTTTTGACAGATGAAAAATCAGCGTTTGACAGCTCTGTGAAGCAGTCAAACACTGACAATCTGTCTTCTAACTTGAGTCCTTCTACTCAGACTCAGTTAGAGATCTCTCCAGACCAGAAAGCAGAGGCTGCAGCTTTTGACATTTCAGCGGCCATTCTGCTTTCTGTGTCGGTGAGCTGAGGGACTCCCGAGAACTGAAGGAAGGAAGCCTGCAGGAGAAAGTAAAGGTAAGTAAAACTTATTAAAACACTTTACACTTACCTCACACACTTACCTCTGCACACATGCACCCATCACTCACCTGCACAACGGACATCTCGACCCCTCCAACCCCTTCAGACCGATGGTCCGCCTCGCTAACTTGGCGTGGTTCGGATCCGTCGGGAAGCCTACACTTCAGGGCTAAAAATAGGGATTAGGCAAAAAACTGCCTGTTAACTACCTGTTAACAGGCAGTTAATTGGCACTAAACCCCTTCCCAGCACAGGTCGGATACCCGCCTCCTGGGACATTAGCACGGAGGCGGGTTGGGGGCGGGATGGGTTCCTGCCCCCCGATTCTGCAATTTTCCCACCACTCCCACCTCCAAACCCGAGTCCACGGGGCTTGGAAATTCGAGCCCAAAGTATTTGTTTAATTTCTCTCCACTTCCTTATTCCCCATTATAATTTCTCCTGTCTCAACCTGTAAGGGACCCACATTTACATTCGCTAATCTTTTCCTTTTTACATACCTATAGAAGCTTTTACAGTCTGTTTTTAAGTCTCTCGCTAGTTTACACTCATATTCTATTTTCCCTTTCTTTATCAATTTCTTGGTCCTCCTTTGCTGAATTCTAAAATCCTCCCAATCCTCAGGCTTACCACTACTTACTACGGATGGATGGAGATAAGATGCAGATCAGCCATGATCTCATTGAATGGTGGAACAGGCTCGAGGGGCTGAATGGCCTCCTCCTGTTCTTATGTTCCCGTCAAGTTAGCGACATTTTATTTTCCGACTCGGTGGTGAATCCCAGTGATTTCTGTGTCCATGGAGCTGCTGTTTATTTTGTTTTCCTGTTTCATGCTAATCTCATCTTTATGTGAGAATGACTTTTGTGTGAAGTTACAAAGCTTTAATAAGTCGTTTCTATTTTAAGAGATTGCTTCATTGCATGTCAGGGAGCTAATTTTGTGTTAGCTTTTTTTTCCTTCCTCTCCTTTGAGTTCTGCCTCTTACTGGGGTCTAGGTTCATGGGGAAAGAAAGAAAGAAAGAAAGTAATTAATTAATTAATTAATTAATATAATGCCGTTCACGACTACCAGATGTCCCAAAACACTTTATAGCCAATGAAGTACTTTTGGAGTGTAGTAACTGTTGTAATGTAGGAATCGTGACAGTCAATTTGCGCACAGCAAGCTCCCACAAATAACAATGTGATAATGACCGGATTACAATAGGGCTAGAAATTCATTATAGCCCAGGAATGGGCGGTATCTTTAGAAAAGTTTGAGAATTAGCGCCAGGCACAAATACTTTAGACTGCACGCAAAATTCGTGCTAACTGGTCACAGAAATGATTGGAGCGCTAAATCAAGTGTTAAAGCCCAAGCCCATTGCGTTACAATCAAAAGGTGGACCAATATCGCGTGCAGTCTAATCGCAAGTCATCATTGCCACAGGCTATTTCCAGTTCTTAAAGGGGAGGTTCTTGCTGCTGCAGAACCTCATTCTTAGCATTGCTGGCTGTGCAGCTGTCTCAGCAAGCAGCAGCAGATCAAGTAGAAGGAGCCAGACGACTCAAGCAACTGTACTGATGGCAGATCCACACCCCAGGGAGAGAGCCCGCAGATTCTGTGAACAAGCATTGGAGGAGTTGGTGTTCCCTGTGGAGAGACGGGTGCTGTACCCAACAACTGGCAAGAGCACCTCACTGCAAGTCTTCCGCGCCATGTGGAGGGAGGTAGCCCAGTGGGTCTCGGGCAGCACTGTGGTCCCCAGGACCTCCACACAATGCAGGAAGAAATTTAACCACCTCACTCGAGTGGTCAGGGTGAGTCAATGCTTCACCAAATGCTGCATATCATCATCTGAACCTTAGTCTGCACACGCTGCCCAAAGCACCACACCCCCCAGCACTCACCCACCAACAATCTCTACCCACCAACACTCACACCCACATCTCACACCTTGCACACAATGACAGCTATTCAACTATGGCAGGCACATCTCCCAAACACATTGCTCCACACTCACTCACACACTTTCCTTTCTCTTGCAGGCCAAGGTGGCTCACAGCAGGAGCGCACAGGCGGGGGACAAGCTGACACCCAACCACTGTCTGCACTGGAGAATCGAGTGCTGCAGATTATTGGGCACCAGGTGGTGGGTGCTGTGGCCACCGGCAACGTTGACCCCCTTGTGGACAACAACGGTAGGTTCATCCCTACTCCTTCTTCTCACATCCCACTTCCCCCTCACACCACAAGCATTTCGCACTTGCAAGCTAATCATGCTGCATGCATGCATTTCTCCCTTCCTGCCCCCCCTCCCCTCACCTTAACCCGACTCTTGTGCCTTTATGCTTTCAGATAATCAGCAAGCACCTGAGCAGCCTGTCCCTGAGGGCATCGCAGAGAGCGAGGTGGGAGAAGAGAAGGAGGAAGAACACACCGCGTCACTGCATGTCTCCCCCGCAGGCACCAGCTCAGACACTGGCACTACGCATTCTTTAGAGGCTGGTATAATAGCGGGATCTGCACAGGGTGAGGCACCGGGGATGAGTGGGCTGCAGCAAGGCCGGGGGGAAAGGGTAGCTCGGGGGCCAGCTCCCCGGAGGGTGAGTTTGCGCGTGAGTTCTGCTGCACAGGACTCAGATGAGGACCTCGATGGGGAGGCCTTTAGAAGAAGGGTGATGGGCATGCACACGAAGATGGCAAGGGTGCCTGAGAGCCTCTCGGCAATGGTAAGGAAGAGTGGAGTTGTCCGCCTGCATCATTGCACAAAGCTCTGCGCACACCATGGAGCCCATCATTTCCAGTCTGGAAAGGATGGTAGACTCCAAGAGAAACCGTGGCAACCCAGACCTGATGCCGTGTGTGATGGACGATAGAGTCATAGAGTCATAGAGTAATACAGCACGGATAGAGGCCCTTCGGCCCATCGTGTCCATGCCGGCCATCAAGCCCTGTCTAATCTAATCCCATATTCCAGCATTTGGCCCGTAGCCTTGTATGCTATGGCATTTCAAATGCTCATCCAAATGCTTCTTAAATGTTGTGAGGGTTTCTGCCTCCACAACCCTTTCAGGCAGTGAGTTCCAGACTCCAACCACCCTCTGGGTGAAAAAGTTCTTTCTCAAATCCCCTCTAAACCTCCCGCCCTTTACCTTGAATCTATGCCCCCTAGTTATTGACCCCTCTACTAAGGGGAAAAGCTCCTCAGCATCCATCCTATCTATGCCCCTCACAATTTTGTACACCTCAATCATGTCCCCCCTCAGCCTCCTCTGCTCCAAGGAAAACAAACCCAATCTGCCCAGTCTCTCTTCATAGCTGAAGCGCTCCAGCCCTGGTAACATCCTGGTGAACCTCCTCTGCACCCTCTCTAACGCGATCACATCTTTCCTGTAGTGTGGCGACCAGAACTGCACACAGTATTCCAGCTGTGGCCTAACCAGTGTTTTATACAGCTCCATCATAACCTCCTTGCTCTTATATTCTATGCCTCGGCTAATGAAGGCAAGTATCCCATATGCCTTTTTTACCACCTTATCCACCTGTTCCGCCGCCTTCAGGGATCTGTGTACCTGCACACCCAGATCCCTCTGACCCTCCGTCTTGCCTAGGGTCTTTCCCTTCATTGTGTATTCCCTTGCCTTGTTAGACCCCCCAAAGTGCATCACCTCGCACTTTTCCGGGTTAAATTCCATTTGCCACTGTTCCGCCCATCTGACCAACCCATCTATATCGTTCTGCAGACTGAGGCTACCCTCCTCGCTATTTACCACCCTACCAATTTTAGTATCATCCGCGAATTTACTGATCATACCCTTTACATTCATATCCAAATCATTAATGTAGACCACAAACAGCAAGGGACCCAGCACCGATCCCTGTGGTACCCCACTGGCCACAGGTTTCCAGTCACAAAAACAACCTTCGACCATCACCCTCTGCCTTCTGCCACTAAGCCAGTTTTGTATCCAATGTGCCAAGGCACCCTGGATTCCATGGGCTCTTACCTTCTTGACCAGTCTCCTGTGCGGGACTTTATCGATCTGGCAGCTTCCATTGCAGCACAGGCGGATGCGATGTAACAGCTTAGTGCTGTAATGCAGTCTATGGTTGGTGGCATCCAATCTCTGTCTGCTCTCATGCAGTCTCAGCTTGATGCCATGCAAGCTCTGACTGCCACCATCGTGGCTGGGCCTACCACCGTTGACCGGGGATCTCACGGTGTTGCAGCAGGCCAGCAATCTGTGCTCCAGCAGATCGGTAGGGATGCTGAGGTGCTGCCCCGGGGGAGTGGCAGTGGGTCAGTAGAGCAGGAACCTGCTGTCCTCTCTCAGGATGACAGCATTCCTGCTCCCACCACTGGCACTCCGCCATTGTCCTTGTCACTGCCTGTCATCCAGCCAGCCCAGACTGCTGCCGCCCAGCCTGAGGTGGTGCAGTCTACAGCCAGTTGAGGGCGTCCTGCAAGGCCATCTGAAGTCTCCCACATGGACACTCAGCAGCCTCCCACCAGCCCTGCTGCAGCCACTGGGCCAACACTTCGTAGGAGCACTAGAGTAGGCAAAGGCACAGTAACGAGGGGCACTAAGAGATTGCACAAGGGTGAATAGTTAATATTGTCGTTGTAAATATGTGTTCACTGATTATTGATAAATTTATTAATTCAGTTGGATTCTTTTGTGGAGTCTTTCATTTCAGCTTTGCGCTGTGATATGGCCTGCGACAGGGATGGAATGATGGAGATGTGGTGAGCAATGGGGACCTGGGGTTTAATTTATTCGAACCGCAGTCTGATGAGGTGGTCATGGACCGACCTTCTAGCAGGCTGATTGAGTGGCTGCCTCCTCCCTCGCTCCTGTTCCTCCACCTCCTCAACCTCCTCATCCTCCTCCTCCTCGTCCTCTCCCCCTTCCTCCTCCTGAGATGGTCCCACAATCACTGGTGGCAAGGGCTGGGCCCTCATGATGGCCAAGTTGTGGAGCATGCAGCAGACCACGACGAAATAGGACACCCGCTCAACCAAGTACTGGAGGGCTCCTCCCGAGCGGTCAAAGCAGCGGAACCGTTGCTTGAGCACCCCGATGGTCTGCTTGATGATGTTCCTGATGGCGGCATGGCTCTCATTATATGAGTGCTGGGCAGGAGTGTTGGGGTTGCGGAGGGGAGTCATGAGCCAGGTGGAGAGTGGATAGCACTTGTCGCTGAGCAGCCAGCGCGAGCTTGACGTGGTGCCTGGAAGAGTGCTGGCACACCAGTCTGGCGCAGGATGAAGGCATCGTGGCTGCTGCCAGGATAGCGGGCATTCACATTGAGGATTAGCTGTGTGTGGTCGCTCACCAACTGCACATTAAGTGAGTGGTAGCCTTTGCAGTTACGGAAGTTCTCAGGATTGTTATGCGGTGTCCGCAAAGCCATGTGGGTGCTGTCAATGGCGCCCTGCACCATGGGGAATCCCACTATCCTGGCAAAGCCACATGCACGCTCATCCTGCTTCTCTCAGGTGATGGGGAAGGAAATGTAGTCCCTTCTCCTACTGTAGAGAACCTCTGTGACCCCCCGGATGCAGTGATGGACGGCGAACTGTGGGATGTTCGCTATGTCTCCCGTTGCAGACTGGAAGGATCCATTGGCGAAGAAATTGAGGGCGACGATGACCTTGACTGTCACTGAGAGAGCTGTGGTCGCCCTGGTCTGAGGCTGGAGGTCTGGTTGCAGGAGGTGGCAGAGTTCTGTGACCACCTCCTTGGTGAAGCGGAGCCTCCTAATACACTGCTCCTGGCTTAATTGGAGGTAGGAGAAGTGCTCTTGGAATACCCTCGGAGAGCAAGGCCTCCTGTTGAGAGCCCTGATGGCCCTCCTCCTCCCTCTGGCCACATGTTCCACTCTTTCTCGCTGCCTCTGCTCCCTCTGCAGTAGATCCTGGAGGGTGAGGCCGACTGCCAGTACAGCCCCCATTAATGTAACCAAGTGTAGCAGCTTGATATTTTGTAAGAATAAATGTACTGTAATTACTTTTTAGTTACCACAACACTCCTGATACAAAAGAACCTATACAAGACTGAATTTAACTGTTTCACAATGTCAGACTGAGAAGAAAGCAATGAAACTCCACTAACCTGACAGCTGTGACTCATTACTCATGATCCCTGTTATAAATCTCATCATCAAGAAACTACTTATGAAATAACGCTGGATGGCCAGCTGGTGGCGCCGTCCAAGGAGTATAAATACTCGGGCGTGGGCCCTAGCTTTCCAGGGACATTTTGTAAGGCAAGGAGCTAGTGAAGTACAACTAGACCTCCATGTTCTGAAACAAGTTGATTAAAGCCTTGCTTTACACTCAAACCAAGTGCGTAGTGAGTTTTATTACATCAATCCTTTTAAATAACGTCCCTGGAGCCGGCATTCGCCTGCTTGATGCCTGCTCTCCCTGTTGCTGTTGGGGAGAGGCGCTAAGGTAGGTGGCGAAAATCAATTTTGCAGACCAGGTGCCCAGTGAGCATTGCACACTCACTGACATCATGATCTGCCTGGCGTTGAAGTCCCCAGCGGTAACTCATACCGGCGGCACAACGTAGGGGCTGAATTTGCCGGCGCTACTGCCTCAGCGCCCCGTTACCGCCCTGTGCAGGCGCTAACGGGAGGCGTTAACCAACCAAATTTTTCCCCTGCTCTTCTTCGAAATAGTGGCCGTGGGATCTTTTATGTCCACCCGAGGGAGCAGACGGGGTTTCGGTTTAACGTCTCATCCAAAAGACCGCACCTCCGACAGTGCGGCACTCCCTCAGCACTGGCACTGGGAGTGTCGGCCTAGATTTTTGGGCTCAAGTCTCTGGATTGGGACTTGAACCCACAACCTTCTGACTCAGAGGCGAGGGTGCTACCCACTGACAGTTGATAACTAGGACCTCACCCAACCAGCCATTCTCCGACCTGAGTGTTTAAGAGGAAAAATCAATTAAATCTGGATGTGGGTGTGGGCGTCACTGGCAAGGCCGGCATTTATTGCCCTGATGTGGCTTCATTCAACGGAGTGGTTTGCTGGGCCTCTTCAGCGGGTAATTAAGAGTCAACCACGTTGGTGTGGGACTGGAGTCACCTATAGGCCCAGGCTGGGTAAGGACGGCAGGTTCCCTTCCCTAAAAGGACATTAGTGAACCGGTTGGGTTTTTACGACAACAGCTTCACGGTCACTTTGGCCGATATCAAATTTTTATATCCACAGTTTTTTTTTCCTACTGAATTCAATTTCTCATACTACCATGGGGGTGGGAAATGGACTCACAGTCTACTAGATTATTATTCTAGTATTATAACCAGGTCGACCAAGTGTCTGTGGGAGAACACTTGGGTACGAGTGTTCAGCGTATCACAAGATTTAGATTAGCAATGGAGAGGAGCAAGGAGCAATCTAGAGTGGAACTTCTA
Source organism: Somniosus microcephalus (assembly GCF_052327205.1). Taxonomy (NCBI): domain Eukaryota; kingdom Metazoa; phylum Chordata; class Chondrichthyes; order Squaliformes; family Somniosidae; genus Somniosus; species Somniosus microcephalus. Next base: position 7,753,616 of record NC_140999.1, read on the forward strand.
AACCGGAATAGAGCTAACTTCAATGGGATGCGAAAGGATCTAGCCAGGGTAAAATGGAACCAAAGACTGACAGGAAAAACTGTAATGGAAGAGATGTTCCAAGTACAGGCTAGGTACATTCCAACAAGAGGGAAGGGTAAGGGAACCAAAGCAAGGGCTCCTTGGATGACGAGGGAGATAGAGAAGATGATGAAACAAAAAAAGAGGGTGAATGATGCATTTCAGGTGAACTCTTCAAGTGAGAACCAGACCAAATACAATAAGTTAAGAGGGGAAGTGAAGATGGAAATAAGATTGGCAAAGAGAGAATATGAGAGTAGAATGGCGGTTAACATAAATGGGAACCCAAAAATCTTCTACCGGCATGTAAACAGTAAGTGGGTAGTAAGAGGTGGGGTGGGGCCTATTAGGGACAAAGAAGGTGTTATATGCTTAGAGGCGCAGGGCAAGGGTAGAATACTCAATGAGTACTTTGTATCGGTGTTTACTAAGGAGCTGGATTCTGACAAAATATCGGTAGTGGAAAAGGTAGAAGCAATGGAAGGGGTGAAAATTGATAGACAGGATGTACTAGAAAGGCTGGGTATGCTTAGAGTGAACAAGTCGCCTGGTCCAGATGGTTTGCATCCCAGATTGCTAAGGGAATTGTGGGAGGAGATAGCGGAAGGGCTTGCCATAATTTTCCAATCTTCCCTAGATGCGGGGGAGGTGTCTGAGGATTGGAAAGTGGCAAATGTGACACCATTGTTCAAGAAAGGGTGTAAGGACAATCCTAGTAACTACAGGCTGGTCAGTTTAACATCAGTGGTGGGTAAAGTTTTAGAAACAATAATCAAGGAAAAAATTAATGGGCACTTGGAGAGGTTTAAGCTAATTAAAGAGAGCCAACACGGATTTGTAAAAGGCAGATCGTGTTTGACGTTATTTTTATTCGCTTATGGGATGTGGGTGTCGCTGGCAAGGCCGGCAGTTATTGCCCATCCCTAGTTGCCCTTGAGAAGGTGGTGGTGAGCCGCCTTCTTGAATCGCTGCAGTCCGTGTGGTGAAGGTACTCCCGCAGTGCTGTTAGGGAGGGAGTTCCAGGATTTTGACCCAGCGACGATGAAGGATTGGCCGATATACTTCTAAGTCAGGATGGTGTGTGACTTGGAGGGGAACTTGGAGGCGGTGGTGTTCCCATGCGCCTGCTGCCCTTGTCCTTCTAGGTGGAAGAGGTCGCGGGTTTGGGAGGTGCTGCCGAAGAAGCCTTGGCGAGTTGCTGCAGTGCATCTTGTAGATGGTACACACTGCAGCCACGGTGCGCCGGTGGTGGAGGGAGTGAATGTTGAAGGTGGTGGATGGGGTGCCAATCAAGCGGGCTGCTTTGTCCTGGATGGTGTCGAGCTTCTTGAGTGTTGTTGGAGCTGCACTCATCCAGGCAAGTGGAGAGTATTCCATCACACTCCTGACTTGTGCCTTGTAGATGGTGGAAAGGCTTTGGGGAGTCAGGAGGTGAGACACTCGCCACAGAATACCCAGCCTCTGACCTGCTTTTGTTGCCTCAGTATTTATGTGGCTGGTCCAATTAAGTTTCTGTTCAATGGTGACCCCAGGATGTTGATGTTGGGGGATTTGGCGATGTAATGCTGTTGAATGTCAAGGGAAGGTGGTTAGACTCTCACTTGTTGGAGATAGTCATTGCCTGGCACTTGTGTGGCGCGAATGTTACCTGCCACTTATCAGCCCAAGCCTGAACATCGTCCAGGTCTTGTTGCATGTGGGCATGGACTGGTTCATTATCTGAGGAGTTGTGAATTTAATTGAATTTTTTGATGAAGTAACAGGGAGTATTGATGAAGGGAATGCAATGGATGTTGTCTACATGGATTTTCGGAAGGCGTTTGACAAAGTATCACATAGAAGGCTGGTTAACAAAATTGAGGCTCATGAAATAGGTGGGTCAGTGGCAGCTTGGATAAGGAATTGGCTTAAGGACAGAAAACAGCGAGTTGTGGTAAATGGCTGTTTTTCAGATGGGAGGATGGTAGACATTGGTGTTCCCCAAGGATCAGTATTGGGGCCACTGCTTTTTTTGATATATATATATATAAATAAATGACCTGGATATTGGAATACAGAGTAGAATTTCTAAATTTGCCGATGACACCAAACGTGCGGGTGTGGCAAACAGTGAGGATGATACCAATCGACTGCAACAAGACATAGAAAGGCTAGCAGAATGGGCAGACAAGTGGCAGATGGAATTTAATAATAGAGAAGTGTGAGGTGATGCATTTTGGAAATAGGAACAGGGAGAGGCAATATACACTTAATGGCACAGTTTAAAGAGTGTGCAGGGACAGAGGGACCTGGGAGTTAATGTGCATAGGTCCCTGAAGGTGGCGGGACATATTGAGAGAGTGGTTAGCAAAGCATATGGGATCTTGGGCTTCATAAATAGAGGTATTGAGTACAAAAGTAGAGAAGTTATGCTGAACCTTTATAAAGCGCTGGTTAGGCCACAACTGGAGTATTGCGTCCAGTTCTGGTCACCACACTTTAGGAAGGATGTGAAGGCCCTTGAGAGGGTGCAGAGGAGATTTACCAGAATGGTTCCGGGGATGGGGGTTCTTAGCTACAAGGACAGGTTGGAGAAGTTGAATTTGTTTTCATTAGAGCAAAGGAGGTTGAGGGGTGATTTGATCGAGGTGTACAAGATTATGACGGGTTTGGATAGGCTAGACGGGGAAAGGCTGTTCCCATTAGTTGATGGGACAAGGACTAGGGGACACAGATTTAAGGTTTTGGGCAAGAGATACAGGGCGGGATGTGAGGAAAAACTTTTTTACGCAGCGAGTGGTGAGGACCTGGAACTCGCTGCCGACGGAAGTGGTGGAAGCGGAGACACTCAATGTTTTCAAGGGGAGACTGGATAGGCACTTGAGGGAAATAAATTTGCAGGGCTACGGGGATAGAGCGGGGGAATGGGACTGACTGGATTGCTCTACAGAGAGCCGGCACAGACTTGATGGGCTGAATGGCCTCCTTCTGTGCCTTTATGACTCTATGACTCTATGACTATGACTACACTGCCGCACCCAGATAAGCAGGCTATTCAACTGTGTGGGGGACACTTCAGCTCAAGCCCCACCCTTTCCTCATTGTATGTCTATTTTCAGGCATTTCTTAGAAGATTCAGCACAGATTGGGTGTTAAACCCGGGTTCTTTTTGGTTTACCAGGGTCAGTACAACAAGCAATGTATTCACCAACAAAAATCTATCAATCACAGTTTTGGAAATTTTCAATTGACACCCAGCTTCAACAGCTTTTTGGGGAGAGAGTTCCAGATTTACACGACCCTTTGTGCTTCCTGACATCACCCCTGAACGGCCTGGCTCTAATTTTAAGGTTATGCCCCCCTTGGTCTGGACTCCCCCCCCCCGACCCCCCAACAGAGGAAATAGTTTTTCCTTTAAATCTTCTATACTTAAGGGAACACTATGCAACCTATTCTCATTATTTAACCCTTTCCGCCTCAGTATCACTCTGGTGAATCTGTGCTGCCCCTCCACCCCCCCCCCCCCCAGGACAACCTATTGTTCCTGAGTGGCGGAGCCCAGGTGGCGCTGGGCTGCCTCCTTCTTGAACCGCTGCAGTCCGTGTGGTGAAGGTGCTCCCACAGCAACGCTCCCCGTAAGCTGCACTGGTGCGCGGCCGCAAGGCAATCCGAAGGTCCCGCACAGGCCGCTCACAAGCTCGGCGAGATACCGCTGCCCAGCAAAATTTAAAGGGACCGCGCACAAAAAAAAATTAGAGGAAACATTGTCCCACAGTGCTGTTAGGGAGGGAGTGCCAGGATTTTGACCCAGCGACGATGAAGGAACGGCCGAGATATCTCCAAGTCGGGACGGTGTGTGTGACTTGGAGGGGAACTTGGAGCTGGTGGTGTTCCCATGCGTCTGTTGCCCTTGTCCTTCTAGCTGGTGGAGGCCATGGGTTTTGAGAGGTCGAGTAGACTACTGACGTGTGCTATTTGGGGCCTCTTCATGTTGGTGTGGGGCTGGACCAGACCGGGTGAAGATGGCAGGTTTCTGTCGATAAAGTACGTTAGTGAACCAGTTGGGTTTTCACGACAGTCCGACAGAACATAAAATAGAAATGCTTCCGTAAGTTTGTAACTTCACACAAAATTCATTCTCACATCAAGATGAGATTAGTATGAAAACTGACCACTGAATGCCCATGGACCTAGAGCCCAGTGCGAGACAATACCTTCAAGAGGAGGGAGGAAAATAACTTGAAAATTGACATTAGGGTTGGGTTTAAAAGCGATATTTACAATTTAGATTCCCTGGGCCTTTTCTACTGCACTTGTATTAGCGCAATTGGAAATTACTATGGGGGAAGAAGGGGAGTTAATGTGCAGAAATAACAGCAGAAAATGCTGGAAAAACTCAGCAGGTCAGGCAACATCCGTGGAGAGAAAATAGAGTCAACGTTTCGGGTCAAACCCTTTGTCAAGACTCTAATTAATATGCAGACACTGAGGCCTCGATTTTAACTCACCCGCCTAGGGGAAACTGGGTGTGTGGGGGCCAGTTAAAATGAGGGCAGCCAGTTACCCCCTCTGATCCCGCTGCCTTTTCGCCGTGTCCCGATTTCAACTTGCTTTTTCGAGCAGGCACCCGAATGGGACACCTAAACCAAGCTGACACGGGGGCTTCTTTTCTAAAACATGTAGGTTGGGGCCTGATGACGTCATCAGGACCCGAACTGCTATTTTAGTCGGTGGGCCCGAGCCGTCACAGAAATCCCGCCGCTCCCCAGGCCAATCCTTTCGGGAGGGGGGATGGTGGGCCAGGAGAGTTCCAGATGTCCTGGTGGGCCAGGAGGGGCAGGAGTGCTCCTCTGGGCCCCGCCGCAAAGCCTTAGGGGCGAGGCTCTCTTCCTGCGAGCTCCTCACTTCCCACTGCTCCGATTGTGCCCAGGGTCCGTAACCGCCCCCCCCCCCCCCAACCACCACAAGCATGGACGGATCCCGCAGGTTCCAGGCTGTGGCCTCCTGCCACCCGAGTTCTCCGCTCAGGTGGGAGTTGGAGAAAATTTAAGGAACTGCGGCCGAGCTGATAAGGTTGGCCGGCCTTCCGGGTCCCCGGACACCCAGAGTTTGCAGCCCGCTTTGGGGATCGGGCCCACCCTACCCGACCTGGACCCCCTTTCAAATCGGGGCGTATGTTCCAGTGTCATGAAGCATTACCCCTGTAGACCACAGCATCGAAATGATCATTTTCTCCTCTTTTGAATTCCCAACCAGCTGGTGACGTGCAGCGATCCACAAAGCAAAGGGTGGATTCTGCAGGACTCCCTGTGTTGGAAACGTCAGAACTACAGATACCGCAATGGTCTACAGTGCAAGGAGGTGGCAGAAGTTCAAACACAGCGGCGCCTATTTCAGGGAAGCTGTCACTCAAAGAATGGTCCTTACGAGCTGGGCCTGACTTCACCGAGCCGACAAAGCAAGCGGAAGAACCGTCATCCCATAACTCCGCCGTAACACAGCAGACTGGGCGGAAATATCTGGAGCAACATCTCGCAACAGCCGCACCTGGCCCAGAGCGGCAGGATCTAAGCGGAAACGACTCTTCATTTACCCCTGACCTACCGGAACACAACCTAAGGCCGAGCGGTAGCAATCTCCCCATGGTCAACAGGAGAAACTCTACAGATAATCCGCCAGAAGTGTTAATGGAACTGAACGCGTATGAAGGGAGTGGACTGGGCTACAACGGTGACCATCTTGATAATTCGACCTTTGACAGAGATGAGAACCCAACCATGACATCTGAGGGACCAAAGGAGAAAGCATCTCGCCACCCCAATGACCTAGTTCAAGCAAGACCAACTCTCTGGGCACCTGAAGTTGTAACCGAGAGACCAAATCCAAAAGAAAAAGCCATTGAAACACAAGGCCTAACATCTCAACGAGAAAGAGACACAACAGAAGAACCAGCATCCATTACCCCCAACAGAATCTCACTGGAAGAACCTGGCATTTCAACCCCTGTGGCTTCCATTGACCTTGATGGACTGAGCACTCAAGCAGTTGCTATGAGTTCCCCGGCAAAAGAGATAAAATCAGACATTGTTGTTATTGGTGAATCCAATGAGTTACCTCAGTTGGGATTGGAGCCTGTGGTTGACAATGAGCTAGACACTGACTGGGAGTTCTTGGGGAAACAATTCTTGAAAAGCACTGCTACGGAAGCAATGACTGTAGACCTTCCCAGCCAACAACTCAATAATCTACCTATGATTGAGCCCGAAAGAATTGAAAGTGCTGTTAACGGTACAACAGGGGTTACAGATCGAAGCTCAACGAGTGCATCGCAAGAGACATCGTATGTGCCAACCCCTTCTTCCGCTATGACTGAAACAAATACACGGCCACAAATTGCCTCAGGTAAGCACATCCTTCCTTTCCTTGCTCGTTTAGTTCTCTCTTTTCCCCCTTGTCATCATGCACCTCTAGTCAAGAATGGGTGCAATACGGGACCTTGGTACATTGTGGTGCTTCTCATAACAACAGCAACAACAACCAGCATTTATATAGCGCCTTTAATGTAGTAAAACATCCTAAGCGATTATCAAACAAAAATTGACACTGAGCCACATAAGGAGAAATTAGGGCAGGTGACCAAAAGCTTGGTCAACGAGGTAGGTTTTAAGGAGCGTCTTAAAGGGGGAAAGTGAGGTAGCGAGATGTGGAGAGATTCAGGGAGGGAATTCCAGAGCTTGGGGCCTAGGTAGCCAAAGGCACCACCGACAATGGTGGAGTGATTAACATCGGGGATGCTCAAGAGGCCAGAATTGGAGGAGCGCCGAGATCTTGGGGGGGTTGTGGGGCTGAGGGAGTTTACAGAGTTTGGGAGGGGCGAGGCCTTGGAGGGATTTGAAAATGAGGATGAGCATTTTAAAATCGAGGCGTTGCCGGATCCGCAGCCAATGTAGGCCAGCGAGCACAGTGGTTTTGATGGGCGAACGGGACTTGGTGCGAGTTAGGACACGGGAGCAGCTGAGTTTTGGATGACCTCAAGTTTACGGAGGGTGGAACGTGGGAGGCTGGCCAGGAATGCATTGGAATAGTCAGGTCCTAAGAAATACTGAACCTTTACTATGCATGAGTATTGGAGACAACTGGTGGTGGAGTTTACGCTTTGGGCAGAATCGACAATCAGCGCGCAAATTGTGCTAGTTTCCCTGAAGTGAGGTTAAGGTTCAAGTTGCCGGCCAAACTCATTTGCATAATCACAAACATAAAGGGCTGGATTTTCATTGAGGAGGCGTGTAGGAGGCGAGACTACAACTTTCAGGTTTGTAGCCCCGCCTCCATCGAGTTGTGGCCAACTGTCGAAGTCTCAACTCCGAGTAAGACTCTGAAACAAACTGTACTGTCAGATAAGCAAAGCTTTATTTTACTTGCATACCAGTGTATACAAGGAGAGAGCTGCCTGGACAAAGGCTAGGCCAACATCTCTAAAGGACATCAGCGAATGCAGCATATTTATACACTCAAACAAGCAAGCGTTCCATAGATCACGTGTAATGGGATTGTATCATCTTAAACCAATTAAGAGTTTAAACAAGGACAATCAAAAGGTCAGCAGGACAGAAATGTCTTCAGACAAAGTTAGTTAATTATATTCTGTCAGGAGGTTTTGTTTGAATCTTGTTACCAAAAAATGATTTGCTCACTCATGTCTGATTATCATATTTATACAGTGAAGAACACAAGTTCAATATGATCATGTAGTATTCATGCAGATAAAGAGAAACGAGATTGACCTTTAACAGAATTGTTTTCATTCTTTGGCCAGATGTCATTAGCAGTGCGGTTACCCAATAGTTCTGCAATGTATTGTTCTGGCAGGTTGTGATTAACTTAAATGCAATACGTCAGAAGATTACGTTAGTTGCTGCTGACTCGGTTTTAGTCCACAGGCAATGGTACAAAAATACATTAGATGTCAAGTATCCCATCATGCACTAGTAAGGGCAAAATCATATTTCCACACAACCCATGCGATTTTCACTTGATTGACCTTGTTGAGCTCGCCCAGTGGGCTCAGCAGGCCAATTAAGGGCCACCCGGCAACAGGTGACGTCACAGATTGACATTTCATCTGTCAAGAGCTTTTGACAGATGAAATATCAGCGTTTGACAGCTGTTTGAAGCTGTCAAACACTGACAATCTGTACTCCAAGTTAATTCCTTTCTCTCAGGCTGATTTAGAGATCTCTCCAGAACAGAAAGCAGAGGCTGCAACTTTTGACAGCTCGCGGCCATTCTGCTTTCTGTGCCGGTGAGATGAGGGACTCCCAAGACCTGAAGGAAGGAAAGCTGTAAAGGTAAGTAAAACTTCTTTAAACACTTTACACACACCAAACACACTTACCTCTGCACTCATGCACTCATCACTCACCTGAACACCGGACATCTCGACCCCTCCAAGCCCTTCATCCCGACGGTCCGCCTCGCTAACTTGGCGTGGTTTGGAGCCGTCGGGAATCCCACACTTCAGCAATAAAAATAGGAATTAGGCTAAAAACTGCCTGTTAACTGTCTGTTAACAGGCAGTTAACTGGCACTAATCCCCTTCCCGCCTCGGGTAGGCGGGTCCCAGTGCGGGGTGGGTACCCGCCTCCTTTGAAACTGACATGGAGGTGGGTTGGGGGCGGGATGGGTTCGTGCCCCCCGATTTCGAGATTTTAACCCCCCCCACACGCCTCCAATCCCGCCTCCACGGCCCAATGAAAATCCGGCCCAAAATCTCCCATGAACCCGCGCCACCGGGCAGCGGAATAGAAGGTAATTGTTTATTTTTTTCCCCTTTGCATTAAGAGATATTCCTCGATGTATTTAAGAGTGAAAACCTGCTGCAGTTTTATTAATATGGCTGAAAATGGGTTTATCACAAAAAGAGCCTTTTTAATAAGAGCATTCCGTGCTCCACCTGTGAGTAACCTGATTCAAAATCACTGAAAATGACTTTAAAAAAATGACACTAAACCGTTTACTAGTTTCATTGGTGTACATTAGTCAGTTTCCTAGTAAATTAAATATTTCTTAATATTTAAAAAGTTTTAAAAGGTGCTTACTAGTACCATCGCGCCTAAAAAATAAACCCAGCTTAATTTCAAGAACCTCCACAAACGAGCGCTATTAGCGGAAATTCGCCACACTCGTTAATTCGATCTGGGGGCCTGGCCAGTTTTGTGGGCGGGGCCGGCATCCAGGGCTATGTTTTTTTAAACGAGCATTAAAGGGCGCAGAAATTCGAGTTCCGCTGGACGTAACTTGCGTTTAAAATTCCGTGAACTTTTACACGGGGTGTGGCCAATTTCAGTCGGATTGCGCTGGTAAGACGGAGACTCTAGTAGCTGGAGTTTACTGTTCAATAGGTAACAGTGTTGTGGTGAAGTTTGAACAACAACTTGCATTTATATAGCGCCTTTAACACAGGAAAACGTCCCAAGGCGTTTCACAGGAGCGCTATCAAGCACAATTTGACACTGAGACACATATGGAGATATTAGGAGAGTTTCCCCAGTGTCCTGGCCAACATCCATCAACCAACCTCACTAAATCAGATTATCTGGTCATTTATTTCATTGCTGTTTGTGGGAGCTTGCTGTGCGCTAATTGGCTGCCACGTTTACTACTTTACAACAGGGACTAGACTTCGAAAGCACAGAGATGAGGGGAAATTTCTTCACTCAGAGGGTGGTGAATCTTTGGAATTCTCTACCCCAGAGGGCTGTGGAGGCTCAGTCATTGAGTATATTCAAGGCTGAGATCGATAGATTTTTGGACTCTAGGGGAATCGAGGGATATGGGGATCGAGCGGGAAAGTGGAATTGAGGTAGAAGATCAGACAGAAGATCCAGGACAAAGCAGCCCGTTTGATTGGCACCCCATCCACCACCTTAAACATTCACTCCCTCCACCACCGGCGCACCGTGGCTGCAGTGTGTACCATCTACAAGATGCACTGCAGCAACTCACCAAGGCTTCTTCAGCAGCACCTCCCAAACCCGCGACCTCTTCCACCTAGAAGGACAAGGGCAGCAGGCGCATGGGAACACCACCACCTCCAAGTTCCCCTCCAAGTCACACACCATCCTGACTTGGAAATATATCGGCCGTTCCTTCATCGTCACTGGGTCAAATTCCTGGAACTCCCTCCCTAACAGCACTGTGGGAGCACCTTCACCACACGGACTGCAGCGGTTCAAGAAGGCGGCTCACCACCACCTTGTCAAGGGCAACTAGGGATGGGCATTAAATGCTGGCCTTGCCAGCGCGCCCACATCCCATAAAAAACAAATTAAAAAAAAAAGACATGATCTTATTGAATGACGGAGCAGGCTCGAGGGCTGAATGGCCGACTTCTGCTCCTATTTCTTATGCTCTTCTTGGCTGTAAAAGCACTTTGGGATGTCTTGAGGTCGTGAAAGGTGCTATATAAATGCAAGTTCTTTCTTTCTATGTCTAACTCATCTAAGCCATGCTTTACTTACCCTGGGACTGTTGGATGCCAGCAATGGGTGCAAAATGTAAGAAACCCCCTCTTCCCTCCCCAACACTGATTCCCACAGTGTTGACTGACACTGGGAAGCCCAAAGAGTGGAGCAGAAAACTTTGGTCCCCGCCATTGATTCAGTTGGTAAAGTGTATCCAGGCCATAGTCCCAAGTGTGAATCCTGGCCTTGTGCTGATTTGTCTGATTTGAGCCAAGGTGGTAGTACAGGTGCTATAATTAAGCTGCTGAGCTGGGGAGGGAGGAATCAGTCAGCGTTCCCACTCCTGATCTCCATCCACTAACCTTTTTCCGTCGAGTGAGCATGTGCATGGACATCAGCTGAGGACCGGACCATCCTCGGCCACGGTGCCTCCCCTACGGCCGAATGGTCTACCGAGACTCATTGCCTGTGCTCGCATGGGAAGAACTGGCCACTTGGCCCCCCGCCCCCCCATGGAAGAACCATACTCCAGCGAGAGCCAGTGCTTTCAGGAGAGGAGGTGGAGAGAATTGGAAGAAAGAGCAAAAGTTTCAATGGTGCCAAAGTCAAAAGTCGGGCATTTTGTGCGGCCATTATTCTTCCTTGTACATCTAATCATCGCATCTCATGAACCAAAGCCTGCCAACATAGTTTCCTGATTGAAACACCTTGCCATATGATTTGCCGTGATGAGGAGAAGTCAATCATGTCATGAGGCAGGAGGATTCTCAGTAAATCAAGTGTAATGGGATCAAGGTTCAAATCTGTAAATGTACTTATAAACCCAGTAAGAGAACTGTGTGATAGATGGCAGTGCGCTAATCCTGAATATACGCAAAGGAAATGAGACACGGCCATTAATAAATTTGCCTTTGTCCTTTACACAACCTAATATCTCGAACAGAAGACTCTCAGTTGTCAAACTCTTTTAGGGCCTTCATGTTTAACAAATTAAGGCATTCCCGTTGAAAGAGAAATGGCCTAATCTTCAATTATGAAAATGAAAGTACTATACTTACCCAATAATTAATTGCCCGTGGAGAAAAAGATTACATGGGCTCAACTGACATACAGAAGATGTGGGTAAATGACAGCCCCACTCCACGAATTTATTCATTCTTGTTTTCGGGATGAGCCGATGATGCCAGGATTGGCCTATTCCCAAAAGCCCAGAAACCAATACTGGTATAAAGGTTGGAGGTCAGTCCAGTATTGGCGTGCAACCACATAACCTTAGAATGCTGGGTGGTTGGTTAAATTGCTTACACGGATCATGTAGACCACTGGTTGGGTGCTGGATGCTTCTGGTCCAACACCCCTCACTATCAAGAATTTTTCATTCTCGGGATGTGGGCGTCGCTGGCAAGGGCACCACTTATTGCCCATCCCCAGTTTCCCTCGAGAAGGTGGTGGTGAGCCACCTTCTTCTCGAACCCTGTGTGGTGAAGGTGCTCCCACAGTGCTGTTAGGGAGGGAGTTCCAGGATTTTGACCCAGCGACGATGAAGGAACAGCAGATCTATGTCGAAGTGTGACTAATTCCATTGAACACAGTGACATGAATCTTGACATTCATGTGGAAATTACTTATGAAATGATACTGGGCAGCCTGCTGGTGGCGCTGTCCAGGGAGAGTATAAATACTCGGGCATGGGCCCAGCTTGCTCAGGACATTCTTTAACAGGAACTAGTGAAGGACACCACTAGATTGAAAAACAGTTGATTAAAGCCATGTTTAACGCTTAGACCAAGTGCCTAGTAGTTTTCTTACGTCAATAGGATTCACTATCAATGGACTTCAATCAACCCAGCGGTTTGATTGGTTGCACCAATGTTGGGTCTCAACGGGAGTGCACACTGATTACTGTCCACTGGAATTGCACACTCGTGGTTCTGAAAGGGAGGTGGTGCTGTCACTGAGGGAAGCCTTTGAATGCGGCTTGACTGTGGGAAGCTTGTTTACTTTTGACGTACGGAGGGGAATTTCTTGTCTGAAGTGAGTAGGGTTTACACTTGCGAGACAGTCACAAATAGATAACGGCATTAGGCCTGGATGAGTCCGTTTTTAACCTGTTCTGGTCTTTCCTAATGCTAGTTAGGGGGGCCGTTAGCTCACTGTTTGATTCTACTCTTTGTGTGGTGATGCTACCAATAAGTGCCGATAAACTAGCCTCATCCCCACCCCTCCTCAAAGTTGGCAAAACTTCCTTGCATTTCTATAGCGCCTTTCATGACCTCAAAATGTCCCAAAGCGCTTTAGAGCCAATGAAGTACTTTTGAAGTGTGGTCACTGTTGTAATGTGGGAAACGCGGTAGCCAATTTGCGCACAGCAAGCTCCCACAAACAGCAATATGATAATGACCAGATCATCTGTTATTTAATGATGTTGGTTGAGGGATAAATATTGGCCGAGACACTGGGGAGAACTCCCCTGCTCTTCTTCGAAATAGCGACCATGGGATCTTTTTCGTCCACCTGAGAGAGCAGACGGGGCCTCAGTTTAACGTCTCATCCGAAAGACGGCACCTCTGACAGTGCAGAGCTCCCTCAGTACTGCACTGGAGCGTCAGCGTAGAATTTGTGCTCAAATCTCTGGAGTGGGACTTGAACCCACGACCTTCTGACCTCAGGGGTGAAAATGCTACCCACTGAGCCATGGCTGTTACGGAGGTTATCTTTGTGCTCCCTGAAATTTTTCGCATTTGTTTGTGAAAAGTATGATCCAATGACGTAAAGCGTATTGAAGTATCAGGGCCGTCACTTTGCCATGATTCGTTCTGGCCGAATTTATATCATTGTCTTATACAAACATATAAGATTGACGGGCAGGAAAAGACCAGCTGGTCCATCAAGCCTGCCCCACTCACTATGATGGCTGGAGCGCCGTGACTAAACACCGCTAGTCTCCCCCGCCCCGTGCCACCCCCACCCCCACCACCTTGCACCCACCCCCGCAGCCATGTAATCACCTGGGAGATACAAGAATCCCAATAAGGGCAAAAATAAGGGAAATGTTCCTCTTCGACCCCACTCCCCCTCAGGCAATGGAAACCAGTCCAGGAGATCACACGGACCCAGTGTCGTCTATAAAGACACTGACCTTCTCTATGATGGGATCTCTGCCCCAGTCAGGAACCGGCTCAGCTCCCTCTCGAAGGCAAAGAGTCAGCGCCCACCGCACCAGCTGGCAACATATCCCAGAGGCTCACTGCTCTCTGGGGAAAGAAGAATCGACCAACATCCAGCGGGAAAAATGCGTTGGTGACCATTTTGCAATTTTGCAATTTTTTCATAGAATTACAGAGAATGTACAGCACAGAAACAGGCCATTCGGCCCAACTGGCCCGTGCCAGTGTTTATGCTCCACACCAGCCTCCTCCCACCCCTTACTTCATCTCACCCCATCAACATATCATTTTGTTCCTTTCTCCCTCTTGTGCTTATCTAGTTTCCCCTTAAATGCCTCAGTGCCGATCACCTCAGCCACTCCCTGTGGCAGCGAGTTCCCCATTCTCACCACTCTTTTATTTACATCGCACCTTTAAGATGGGTAAAAAGTCCCAAGGCGCTTCACAGGAAAGTAATCAGCTAAAAAAGTTGAAACAGAAGAATCTTTCATTTACGTCCTTATTGATTTAATGTTGGTGAGTCACAAAGAAGAGTCAAGCGGAGGTAACCTCGGCCCCTATTTCATTTTTTCTTGTAATTTTTCCACTCCTTTCCCCCGCCCCCCCCTTTCCTTTTGTTTCTCTCTCACACCTGGCAGCTATCTCTTGCCCTGCCAGTACACTTTACACCCAATCTCAGCCTATTACCATCTCTGGTGTGGTGCGCTCCGAAAGCTTGTGATTTCAAATAAAGCTGTTGGACTATAACCTGGTGTTGTGTGACTTCTTACATATTACCATTTCGTCTAGCTTCTAACACCTTTTATTGTCTCTTTTTTACTTCTTTTGTTTCTTTTATTCTTTTGTCCAATTGCAGCCCTGCCTTCGATCTATTTTCTTTTCTTTCCAGTTTTGAAGAAGGGTTCGACCCGAAACGTCAACTCAAATTTCTGTCCACGGATGTTGCCTGACCTGCTGAGTTTTTCCAGCATTTTCTGTTGTTATTTAGAATCTTTCATTAGTTGCCCGGAAAACGTCTTCAAGAAAGCGGAGTCCCTTTAATAGTCGGACTGTTATTTTGTGGTCAAGGCCGAGTGCAGCGAATGAAGCTCTGATCTGACCCATGCGTGATCTCTGTGGTGTCGGGCATTGTGAGGTATCGGGCTGCACCTCCGCTTGACTCTTCTTTGTGACTCACCAACATTAAATCAATAAGGACGGAAATGAAATACATTTGTGTATTTTTACCTGCTGGTGCTCGGAAGGTTTCTTGACATTGAGAGGGAAGAGGGACTCGCACTGAGATCAGGAGGCTCGGGGAGAGCCAGCACAATTTCCGCTCTCCGTTATACGTTAACTGATTTTAATCCAATTAAAGCTGTCACAGAATGGGCCTTTTCTTTGGGTAACTGGCTCAATGGGGATCATTTCCCCATCCTGCACCCACCCCCCCCACCCCCCACCAAATTGTGACTGCCCTGAGGAGTCGATTAAACATGGATTGGTTCAGATATTTTTTGATTCCGGATGATGTTGCCTGGATGGCTCAGTGGACTGCGTGAGATGGGACCAGACCGTTCACAACCTTGGTGTTGTATTTGACCCTGAGCTGAGCTTCCGACCCCATATCCTCTTCATCACCAAGACCGCCTACTTCCACCTCCGTAACATCGCCCGTTTCCGCCTCTGCCTCAGCTCATCCGCTGCTGAAGCCCTCATCCATGCCTTTGTTACCTCCAGACTTGGCCATTCCAACGCTCTCCCGCCCGGCCTCCCATCCTTCGGAAACTTGAGCTCATCCAAAACTCTGCTGCTTGTACTCTAACTCGCACCGAGTCCCGTTCTCCCATCTCCCCCCGCTGTGCTCGCTGACCTACACTGGCTCCCAGTCCGGCAACGCCTCGATTTCAAAATTCTCATCCTTGTTTTCAAATCCCTCCATGACCCTCGCCCCCTCCCTATCTCTGTAATCTCCTAGAGCCCTACACCCCTCCGAGATTTCCGCGCTCCTCTAATTGTGGCCTCTTGTGCATCCCCCGATTTCCATTGCTCCACCATTGGCGGCCGTGCCTTCAGCTGCCTGGGCCGCGAGCTCTGGAATTCCCTCCCTGAACCTCAACATCTCTCCACCTCTCCACTTTTAAGACGCTCCTTAAAACCTACCTCTTTGACCAAGCTTTTGGTCACCTGCCCTAATATCTCTTTTTGCGTCTCGGTGTCAAATTCTGTTTGATAATCGCTCCTGTGAAGCTCCTCGGGATGCTTTACTATGTTAAAGGCGCTATATAAATTCTAGTTGTTGTTGTTGGTACTGACCCATCACGAATAGGAGAGGGGGGTATTTTTTGATCCCTGTCCTGATCTCAGCCAAAAAGGAAACTTCTCCAGCGCCTTTCACCACCTCAGGACGTCCCAAAGCGCTTTACAGCCAATAAAGTACTTTTGAAATGTAGTCGCTGTGTAATGTAGAAAAATGCGGCAGCAATTTGCGCACAGCAAGGTCTCACAAACAGCATTCTGTTTTAGGTGTTGGTATTGGCTAAGACACCGGGGAGAACTCCCCTGCTCTTTTTGAAATAGTGGCCGCGGGATCTTTTATATCCACCTGAGAGAGCAGACGGGGCCTCGGTTTAACGTCTCATCCGAAAGACGGCACCTCCGACAGTGCAGCACTCCCTCAGCACTGCGCTGGATTGTCAGCCTAGATTTCTGTGCTCAGGTCTCTGGAGTGGGACTTGAACCCACAGCTTCCTGACTCAGAGGCAAGAGTGCTGCCCACTGAGCCATGACTGGCACCCTAAACCAAGCTGGGGATAGGGACATGTCAATAGGATACAGTGCCCCTAGAGGAAAAAAAATTCAGACTGAGCTCTTGATCCTGAGACAAAATTTGACACGAGCCACATAAGGGGATATTAGGACAGGCTTGGTCAAAGAGTTGGTTTTAAGGAGCGTCTTAAAGGAGGAAAGAGAGGCGGAGAGGTTTAGGGAGGGAATTCCAGAGCTCGGGGCCCAGGCAGCTGAAGGCACAGCCGCCAAAGGTGGAGCGATGGAAATCGGGGATGCTCAAGAGGCCCGAATTGGAGGAGCGCAGAGATCTCGGGAGGGGTTGTAGGGTTGGAGGAGGTTACCGAGATAGGGAGTGGTGAGGAGACCATGGAGGGATTGGACCAGTTCTGCCTTACGGTATAAAATGTGTGAGGGTAAACGTTGAATGAGGATCGGATCGGGATTGGCTGTGATTCTTCACCTCACTGGCCCAGCTCGCCTATTAACAATGATCACTTGGGTGAGGTATCCGAGTCCTGTTGGTACGTGTAGAAATGTACCCCAGTAGTTGGTATCTTCAGGACAGCAGGTGAAATACTGGGGTGTAATCTCCCTCCCACACCCCCACCCCTTTTTGGAGGATTCGAGTACAGGAACAAGGATGTCTTGCTGCAGTTGTATAGGGCCTTGGTGAGACCACACCTTGAGTATTGTGTGCAGTTTTGGTCACCTTATCTGAGGAAGGATGTTCTTGCCATGGAGGGAGTGCAGCGAAGATTCACCAGACTGATACCTGGGATGGCAGGAATGACGTATGAGGAGAGATTGGGTCGATTGGGCTTATACTCACTGGAGTTTAGAAGAAAGAGAGGGGATCTTATTGAAATTATAAAATTCTAACAGGACTGGACAGACTAGATGCAGGAAGAATGTTCCCGATGGAGGGGGAGTCCAGAACCAGGGGTCACAGTCTAAGGATAAGGGGTAAGCCATTTAGGACTAAGATGAGGAGGAATTTCTTCACCCAGTGAGTGGTGAACCTGTGGAATTCTCTACCACACAAGGCAGTTGAGGCCAATTCATTAAATATATTCAAGAAGGAGTTCGATATATTTCTTAAGGCTAAAGGGATCAAGGGATATGGGGAGATGGCAGGGACAGGGTACTGAATTTGGATGATCAGCCATGATCTCATTGAATGGCGGAGCAGGCTCGAGGGGCCGAATGGCCGACTCCTGCTCCTATCTTCTATGTTTCTATGTTTTTTGTAAAGATAGACTTTCTTTGCGGGCAAAATTGATCAGGAGAAAAACTGTCCAATGATAATCCAGACAGAAAATTGCAAGCACCGTGCAATTTATTCTTTTGAATTACTTTAATTATCATTTCCCGAAACATGTGAAAATTTGCATAATCTTCTACAGAGAGTACAGAACTCCGCTGAAACTCGCTAACAATTCAGTTCTTGTATGCAGGTATTTTCTGCTTGACTGAACGTAACTGAGTTAAAACGAGCACTGGAAGATCGATGGTACTGCTGCAAAAATCACTCCCAAAGCACTGCCTTCATCACCAACTGAATAACAAGTGTAGTTATTCGGCGGGCCACGTGAGGATTTGAATCCCAGCCCTAATCCTAAATTGTAGTCATTTGTCCTATTTCAGGATGAGTACATAAAGCGTGTCTTATTCACAAGGTGGCTGGCGTTCACTGCAATACAATTTATCTTCATGTTCACCCAAGTAGTCACACAATGTAATGTGTATCTATCTCGCCGCCCCCCTCACCCCCCCGCCCGCTTACCAAATAGTGCCACATGTATGATATTCCTTCAGTTCTGTTGTGGACTGCAGTAATCATAGAATCTCACCGCACAGGAGGAGGCCATTCGGTCCATTGTGCCTGTGCCTGTTCTTTGGTAGAGCTCTCCGGTTAGTCCCACTTGGCCCCCGCTTTCTTCGTAACCCTGCAAATTTTTCCCTTTCAAGTATTTCTCCAATTCCCTTTTGAACGTCACTGTTGAATCTGCTTCCACCAGGCAGCGCATTCCAGATCACAACAACTCGCTGCGTCAAAGAAAAATGTCTCCTCAACTCCCCCCCCACCCTCTGCACCCAAAATTTTATAAGATTCTGGTTGGATGATGAGGAGAAAGCTGCACATTAAAAACACCGGATTAGCATAAATGCACAATACTGCGGATGCTGGAAATCTGAACTAAAAACAGGAAATGCTGGAAATACTCAGCAGGTCAGGCAGCATCTGTAGAGAGAGAAACAGAGTTAACGTTTCAGGTCGATGTCCTTTCATCAGAACTGGCATAAACATCTCTCTCTGTTGCCTGCAAGGGTCCCAAGTAAAATGAGAATGGGACAATTGCAATACAGATCCCAATGATCATGAATTCACAGGGTCAACACAAGCCCATAATTTGGCAGTAATGGTTGGTCTCATTGAGAACAGCTACAAGAGACATGGGGCTGGATTTTACTGGCGCTCAGAGAGCGGGTTTGGAGGCGGGTCCGCTGTCAAAATCACAAAGATTGACAGTGGGTAGTGTTGTGTATGTACCTTTAAGGGAATAACTGGTCTCAGACTGCAGTACCGGCAGTGACCACCCCTGTATAAAAGGCACTAACAGCCTTCTGTAGTTTCAGTTTCCCGATTGTCTCCATTCAGTAAAGACTTGTTATGATCAACTCCTGCTGTCCGTGTCTCAATTATACACGGACATAATATTGGCGACGAGCAGATACGAACCTACCTACAGTCTGCACCACCTCCTGGGATCCATTCCTGAAGCGAAGTGAGCAGAGGTCGAGGCCTGAAGGAAGAAAGAAACAGTAGAAACGGGCGTCGACCGTGGGCATCCGCCCCTGAGTCAGCGGAGTTGAAGATTGCAGGAGAGGCTGTCAAGAGCGGGGCTTGGTTCCTGTCGACGGTGCTTCAGCTAATCGGGCTGGTGGCAGGTAGTACACTGATCCTTCCTGGGCTGCGGCGGTCTAGAACTCGAGCGGGTGGCTTGCAACGGGGCCGAGCAGCGTTGTCGGGAAGAGGAGAGAGAGAGAGGGTGGAGCACACAGGGCGCGGCCGGTGCTACGAAGCCGGGCTGCGTACAGACCCGAGAAGAGGGAGGCAAGAGTCCCACAGGGTTGTTCCACGACGGGAAAATAATAAAATAACAAAGGAAATATATATAAAACGCGCAGAAAGTCGTGAGGAGCTGCAGGTTGCAACGGAAACCACGGAAAGCAGCGCTAGCAACAGCGGGGAAGAAGGCAAAGCGCGGGAGGCGCCATCTTAATCCAGCGGGGAAGAAGGCAAAGCGCGGGAAGCGCCATTTTGTTAAATCGGGGAAGAAGGCAAAGCGCGGGAGTCGCCATTTTAGATTTCCAAGATGCCGAAGACTGGCTGTATTACTGCCTTTGATAATGCAATAGAGGGCTGGACCACGTATGTGGAAAGAGTCGAGGTATATTGCGAGGCAAACGAAATAGCCGATGAGAAAAAGACATCGGTACTGCTAAACTTAATGGGCGCAAGAACGTACGGCCTATTGCGGGACCTGATTGCTCCAGCCAAACCGAAGGCGAAGAGTTTTAACAAAATTGTTGCTATCCAACAGGAACACCTAAACCCTGCACCGCTGCTGATAGCAGAAAGATTTAAATTCCACAGGAGAACTCAGCATAAAGATGAGAGCAATGCTGAGTACCTTACGGAACTACGCAAGCTATCAAAGCACTGCCAGTTCGGAGCAGGACTGGCCGATACCCTACGGGACAAATTTGTCTGTGGGCTCTTGAGTGAAGGAACCCAGAAGAGGTTACTCTCCGAGAAAGAGCTGACGCTAGATAAGGCTTTCAGCGTGGCAGTATCGTACGAAGCTGCAGCCAGGGGAGCTGCTGAAATACAACAAAAGCCACAGGAATACGGCACCCACGAAATGACACGGGGATTTGCAAAATGTTATTGCTGCGGCAGAACTAACCATGACCAGAAGGACTGCTGGTCCAAGGACAAAATATGCAGGCAATTTGGAAAGATGGGACATATTGCACGAGTTTGCAGGTCTGGGAAGAAGACCAACGACAACAAAAAGGCTACTAAGGAACCGTACAGGAAAGTACAAAAGATGACGGACAGTAGTTCCAAAGACCAGATGAGCGATAGTGAATCCGGGAACAAGAGACTAAGCTGTCTCAAACTTCACAACGTAATCGCAAAAGAGGATCACCGAACCATTTGGGTCACCCTCACGATAGCAGGGTCCCAAGTCAAAATGGAATTGGATACAGGATCAGCTCTAACCGTCATGAATTGACGAGACTACGAGTGGCTATTCTCACACATACCCTTGAGAGAGACATCCATTGTCTTGAGGACGTATACGGGGCAAAAAGTATACCCCAGAGGAAAAATAAGGGTGCCTGTCGAATACAACGGCAAGAAAATACGGAAATTGTATCTCTACATTCTACAAGATGGTGGACCACCGTTATTGGGACGTGAATGGATCAGAAAGATAAGTTTAGACTGGCACTCCATTCAGGCACTGACGGTGGCTGGTAAAAAGGATGACAACGTCACTCCTGGACGATTGCCAACAATCTTAGCTGACGCCAAAGAGGTATTTCAACAAGAACTGGGCACTCTTAAAGGCGTAACTGCCTCGATAAAAATAGAGGAGAATGCAATTCCCAAGTTTTTCAAAGCAAGACCGGTACCATATGCAATTCGCCCAGCCGTCGAGGCAGAGCTGGAGAATCTGGAGAATGCAGGCGTGTTATCTAAGGTAGACTGGAGCGAGTGGGTGACACCCATCGTTCCTGTCATGAAGAAAACGTTAAACAATAAGTCTGAGGAGCCAAGGAAGGTTCGCATCTGTGGGGACTTCAAGGTGACGGTGAACCCAGTCCTTCACACAGTACAATATCCTCTTCCAAGGATAGAAGATATCTTCGCCTCACTATCTGGAGGGAAGCGTTTTACAAAAATTGACCTAGCAGAAGCATATTTGCAGATGGAGGTTGAAGAATCCTCTAGGAAGTATCTCACGATAAACACTCACAAAGGTCTTTACCGGTATAATCGACTGGTATTCGGAGTAGCATCAGCTCTGGCGATATGGCAAAGAGCGATGGAACAAGTCCTGCAAGGGATTCCGGGGACTCAGTGTTACTTGGGCGACATCCTAGTGACAGGTGAAGATGACAGTGAACACCTTAACAACCTAGAACAGGTGCTCACTAGACTATGGGAACATGGGCTACGAGCCAACCGCCCCAAGTGCGAGTTTTTTAAGAAACAGGTATCGTATTGTGGCCACGTGATTGATGAAGAGGGGTTACACAAGTCCCCGGACAAAATTGAAGCGGTTGTTAAGGCCCCAGCGCCTGAAAATGTATCGCAACTGAGGTCATTTCTCGGATTGGTGAATTACTACCATAAGTTTTTACTGAATTTGTCCACAATTCTGCACCCACTGAACGCCCTACTATGAACGGGAGTGGCATGGAAATGGAGCAATGACTGTAAGCGGGCCTTTCAGAAGAGTAAGGACTTAATCACTTCAGGGGAAGTATTGGCTCACTACAACCCATCACTGCTGATAAGACTGGCGTGTGATGCGTCTCCCTACAGCATTGGGGTGGTACTGTCACATAAATTCCTTGATGGGTTAGAGAGGCCGATAGCTTTTGCGTCACGTTCGTTAACTTCGGCCGAGCGTAACTACGCCCAGATTGACAGAGAGGCCCTCAGCCTAGTGTGGGGGGTGAAGAAGTTCAATCACTACCTGCACGGTCAAAAATTTACTCTACTAACTGATCATCAACCTCTTGTCTCCATTTTCAACCCTCAGAAGGGCGTACCGATAATGACAGCACAGCGGCTACAGAGGTGGTCCCTTTTCCTCGGGGCACACCAATATGACATCGAGTACAAAGGAACTAAACAGCATGGGAATGCTGATGGATTGTCGCGCCTACCGTTGCCGACGGTGGAAGAAGAACTTGCAGTGGATCCAATGGAGATGTTCCACTCGACCATAGTCGAATGTCTCCCTGTGACGAATGCAAGCATAGAAAAGGAAACACGGAATGACCCGACACTATCCCGGGTCTATGATTTAACGGTGAAGGGATGGCCAGCACATGGCAAACCACTGCTGCCAGCATTCTCGCCGAGAAGAGAACAGCTGTCAGTGTGCAGAGGAACCTTGATGTGTGGATCCAGAGTAGTAATTCCACCTAAGTTGATGGATAGAGTGCTCAATGAGCTTCATGAGGGTCATCTGGGTGGGGTAAAAATGAAGAACTTAGCCAGAGCGTTTGTGTGGTGGCCGGGAATCGATAGAGAAATCGAAGAGATGACCAAGAGCTGTACAGGATGCCAGAAGGTCCAAAACGCCCCACCACAAGCTCCTCTACATCCATGGGAGTGGCCCTCATCTCCATGGCAAAGGGTGCACATTGATTTTGCTGGTCCCTTTATGGACTCGATGTTTTTAATTGCGGTGGATGCCCATTCAAAGCGGCCAGAGGTAATAAAAATGTCCTCAACCACCACAGAAAAAACCATCACAGTCTTACGAACCATATTCGCCAGAAATGGGCTGCCTGAACAGATTTGCTCTGACAATGGACCACAGTTTGTGTCTGAAGAGTTCCGGAGGTTCTTAAAGAACAATGGTGTTAAGCATTACACATCCGCCCCATATCATCCAGCCACTAATGGATTGGCTGAGAGGTTTGTTCAAACATTCAAGAAGGCTATCAAGGCAATGTGTAATGAAGATATACCCCTACAACGCAAGGTGGATAACTTCTTGTTTGCCTACCGGAATGCGACACATGCGGTTACCAACCAAACTCCAGCCATGATGTTCTTCAATCGAAGACTACGATGCCGCTTGGATTTGGTTAAGCCAAACATCCGAAGAGATGTGGAGAACAGGCAGTTTCAGAATATGAATGAAAGGCCGACCAGGAGTTTTAAGATAGGCCAACCAGCTTTGGCCCGGGACTACCGCACAGAGAAATGGCAGCCAGGAACGATCTGTACACGGCAAGGACCTCTAATGTATACCGTGGATGTTGGAGAGAGTATTGTAAGACGCCATGCTGACCAGATTCTAGAGTCACTGGAAAACGTCAACTCCACATCACGATCTGATACACCTGGCGATGAAACCGAAGTACCAATTGCATCTACCGCAGAATCGGTGATATTGGAAGCAGATGAATCAAACAACGACATTGATCCCGATTCAACCTCACCAGAAGAACCTAATACCCCAAAGAGGCGTTATCCAGACAGAATCAGGAAGCCTCCTCAAAGACTGAACTTATAATTGCTTAACCTCAACCAATGTATCTAGCAACCGTAATTGTAATTGTAATTAGTTATTATTTAGTTGTTAAATGAATGTTATGTACTGTTTATCTAAAAGGGGAGGAATTGTTGTGTATGTACCTTTAAGGGAATAACTGGTCTCAGACTGCAGTACCGGCAGTGACCACCCCTGTATAAAAGGCACTAACAGCCTTCTGTAGTTTCAGTTTCCCGTTTGTCTCCATTCAGTAAAGACTTGTTATGATCAACTCCTGCTGTCCGTGTCTCAATTATACACGGACATAATATTCACGACATCCTCAGCCTCGCGAATGGTCCAGTATGAATCCAATCGCAGCTCCAGCGCCGCAATGCGGTCTGCCAGTAGCTGCAGCTGGACACACTTCCTGCACACATAGTTGTCAGGGACACAGGAAGTGTCCCTGAGTTCCCAAATAGCGCAGGAGGAGCATACCACGGCACCAGGCTCTCCTGCCATGACTTACCCTTTAATTAATTGCAATTAAATTAAATCAAATCAATCCCACCAATTACACTACAGTTAAATAGTATATTTAAGGGCCCTGGTTTATAAACAGTCCCCGCTACACCACAGAGACTTTAGAAGCTATAGACCACAGAGTTAAAGTTTATAAAGAGAGAAATACTCACCAACCAATCACTTACCTGCTTTCTGGTGACATTGCACTTCGATTACTTTTTACTTCTCTCCCTCTGAGATTGGAGATTGGTAAACCTACCTGAGCCTCTGGGACCTTTTATAGTCGCCGCTCCGCGATTCCCGCCGAGATTTCTCCCGCTGACGCACTGAGGCCTACCTGAGCCTCTGGGGCCTTTTTATAGTCACCGCTCCGCGATTTCCGCCGAGATTTCTCCCGCTGATGCACTGAGGCCTACCTGAGCCTCTGGGGCCTTTTTATAGTCGCCGCTCCGCGATTCCCGCCGAGATTTCTCCCGCTGACGCACTGAGGCCTACCTGAGCCTCTGGGGCCTTTTTATAGTCGCCGCTCCGCGATTTCCGCCGAGATTTCTCCCGCTGACGCACTGAGGCCTACCTGAGCCTCTGGGGCCTTTTTATAGTCGCCGCTCCGCGATTCCCGCTGAGATTTCTCCCGCTGACGCAATATTCTCCCTCAGCCAGAATCAATGAAGCTCCCGGTCGCCTGTCACTTTAATTCACCGCTCCATTCCCACTCAGACCTCACCGTCCGCGGCCTCTTGCATTGTTCCACGGAAGCTCAGCGTAAGCTCGAGGAACAGCACCATCTTCCGATGAGGCACTCTACAGCCCTCTGGACTCAACATAGAGTTCAACAATTTCAGATCATAACCTCGGCCCCTATCACATATATATATTTTCTTCTTTTTTTTTTATCCACAATTTTTGTTTGGCCCCTTTTTTTCTTCCCTCCCACAGGGCAGCTGTCCTTCATTCTGCCGGCGCAATTCACACCCCATCTAGAGCCATCATTTGTTCCTTAACCTGTCCCATCACCACCTCCTCTCGCCTTGAATATCTCTTAATGTCTCTCAATGTCTCTTAACCTCTCCTGCTTTCTATCCTATCACTGAGCTTCCATTTTTTCTTTCATCCCCTCCCCCCTTTTCCCAGCCCCCAACCCTGCTTTTTTCCAGTTCTGACGAAGGGTCTTCAACCTGAAACGTTAACTCTGTTTCTCTCTCCACGGATGTTGCCTGGCCTGCTGAGTTTTTCCAGCGTTTTCTGTTGTTATTTCGGATTTCCAGCATCCGCAGTATTTTGCTATCGTATCAATGAATGCTGCTGTTTGCGGGATCTTGCTGTGTACAAAATGCCTGTTGTGTTTGCTTACCCAACGACCGTTAGTGCGCTGCAAAGTAGCTCACGGTGTGAAGTGCTTTGGGATGTTCCTGAGCGATGTGATAAGGGACAAGGGCCTAGAAATTCAGTGGGCTGCGCCACCAGTTAGCGCCCAAAGAGGGCACTCAGTGGCTTTAGCGCCACTGGCCACACCTACCGTGATATTTAGCGGGGCGCTAATGGCGGCGTTAGCCTGTAGCGCTGCGCCGCCACCGATGACGTCACTGGTGTGTGCAGCGCCCCGCTCCCGCCCCAATGACCATATTTGGTCGCGCCCGCCTCTTTAACGCCGGTCGCAAATCGCGACCGGTTCACAGGGCCTACCTGTGGCGGTAGTGGCGCTAGTTAAGGTGGGGGTGCGGGGCAGCCGCTTTTTCGGCGGCCACCTGCCAGCACCTTCGTCCCCGGCCTCCTAAACCCCCCCCCCCGCGGCATTGCCGGCTGTTTCCCGAGAGCCCGGCACTTCTCCTTGGTGCCGGGCTCATTTGCCGGCACTCGCGAGCGGGGATCGCGCTGTTGCAGGCACCTCCCCCTTAACAGTGGGAGGAAGGCCTGCAGTACCGCAGCGTGCCGTGCCGCAGCGTGTGGCGCTGCGGCCCTTAGCGCAGCGATATTCAGGGTGAGCGCCCCAAGCGGGGCGCGGGGAGCCTCGAGTAGCGGCCCGCTTCCATTTGGGGCGCAGAAACTGAATATCGGGATGGCGCAAGTGGCTCCGCGCGCAGCGGTAACTCCGGCGCCCAGGCGAGCTTGGCGCCCCAAACGGCGCCCAACTGAATTTTTAGCCCAAGTTCTTTTATTTTAACTCTCCTTTGTCCTTTTCAGAGGCACAATTGTAACACAAAAAGGTTCATTGAAAGAATAACAACAATTTGCATTTATACAGCGCCTTTAACATAGTAAAATGTCCCAAGGCGTTTCGCAGGAACACAGTCAGACAGAATTTGACACTGGGCTACATAAAGAGGTAGGTTTTAAGGAGCAACTTAAAGGAGGAGAGAGAGGTGGCGAGGAGGAGAGGTTTAGGGAGGGATTATATGAATGTATATTTATACACTCAGGGATATATCTGTTTATACACTATATGGATAGATCTGCATTTATGTGTTCAACCATAAATGTTTTTTCGATGCTTTAGCAACATAAGATGTACCTTGTCATGCCAATAAAGCGATTTGAATTGAATTGAATTGAATTGGGGCCCAGGCAACTGAAGGCACGGCCACCAATGGTGGGGCGAAGGAAATCGGGGGATGCTCAAGAGGCCAGAATTGGAGGAGCGCCGAGATCTCGGTGGGTTGTAGGGGCTGGAGGAGGTTACAGAGATAGGGAGGGAGGGGGGCGAGGGCTGTGGAGGGATTTGAACACGAGGCAGAGAATTTTAAAATCGAGGCGTTGCCGGACCGGGAGCCAGTGTAGGTCAGCGAGCACAGGGGGTGATGGGCGAACGGGACTTGGTGCGAGTTAGGACATGGGGCAGTGAGCACAGGGGGCGATGGGCGAACGGGACTTGGTGCGAGTTGGGACACGGGGCAGTGAGCACAGGGGGTGATGGGTGAACGGGACTTGGTGCGAGTTAGGACATGGGGCAGTGAGCACAGGGGGTGATGGGTGAACGGGACTCGGTGCGAGTTAGGACACGGGGCAGTGAGCACAGGGGGTGATGGGTGAACGGGACTTGGTGCGAGTTAGGACATGGGGCAGTGAGCACAGGGGGGGGGGCGTGATGGGCGAACGGGACTTGGTGCGAGTTGGGACACGGGGCAGTGAGCACAGGGGGTGATGGGTGAACGGGACTTGGTGCGAGTTAGGACATGGGGCAGTGAGCACGGGGGGGGGGGCGTGATGGGCGAACGGGACTTGGTGCGAGTTGGGACACGGGGCAGCAGAGTTTTGGATGAGCTCAAGTTTACGGAGGGTGGTAGGTGGAGTCCGGCCAGGAGAGCGCCGGAATAGTCCAAAGCACCAGGAAACTGTGTTGTTCAGTCTGTTTGATCGAGAAGCCCCATGCTGGGCTGGCAGACACTGAGAGGCACCACACTGTGCTTGGTATGGAACATTGCATATTCATAAAACAGCCTCATCAGACTGCAGCAAAGCCTGCAAACATTTGATTCAATTCCCATTTGTCCGTGGCTATGTACAGTTTGACCCTGTGTTCACCCTCAGGGTAGAAGGGCAATAACCTTACTTCAGTACGAGGGTCACCAGAGATGATGAGGAAGTAATCGCTGTCTGGTCCAGTGTCAGCCGTGGCTCAGTGGGCAGCACTCTCTCACCTCTGAGTCAGAAGGTCGTGGATTCACAGTCCCACTCCAGAGACTCCTGCGCATAATCCAGGCTGACGCTCCCAGTGCAGTGCTGAGGGAGCGCCGCACTGTCGGCGGTGCCGTCTTTCGGATGTGGCATTAAACCGAGGTCCCCGTCTGCTCTCTCGGGTAGACGGAAAAGATCCCACGGCACTATTCAAAAAAGAGCATTTGAGTTATCCCTGGTCATTATCACATTGCTGTTTGTGGGAGCTTGCTGTGCGCAAATTGGCTTTGATTCCAGAAGGTTCTGTGTGAGACCAACAAGTGTTTAACATTATGAGGGGTTTTGAAGCAGGGAAAAACTATTTCCAGTGGACTAGTGGGTATTAATTTAAGATAATCATTAAATGAGCAAAGGGAGAGGTTCGGGGAATTTTTTTAACGTAGAGAGTTGTTAGGACATGGAATGCCTAAACCCGAAACTTGCGTGGCCCCTACGGGCGCGTACACACCTCGTAGGCACCCGTAGGGATCGCAAAATATGGCCCATTAGCTTTTAAAAGGGAAGGGAACAAGGATTTGAAAAAGATAAAATGAAAGAGACATGAGGGAGAAGGGAATAGAGGGTTGGTTATGCTGATAGAGTTAGATGAGGAAAGACGGGAGGAGGCTCGAGTGGAGCATAAACACCAGCATGGACTGGTTGGGCCGAATGGCCTGTTTCTGAAGGGCAATAGATTGGGAGAAGGGGAAGTGCAACGAGACCTGGGTGTCCTTGTGCACCAGTCGCTGAAGGTAAGCATGCAGGTGCAGCAGGCGGTTAAGAAGGCAAATGGTATGTTGGCCTTCATAGCGAGAGGATTCGAGTACAGGAGCAAGGATGTCTTGCTGCAGTTGTGCAGAGCCTTGGTGAGACCACATCTTGAGTATTGTGTGCAGTTTTGGTCGCCTTATCTGAGGAAGGATGTTCTTGCCATGGAGGGAGTGCAGCGAAGATTCACCAGACTGATACCTGGGATGGCAGGAATGACGTATGAGGAGAGATTGGGTCGATTGGGCTTATACTCACTGGAGTTTAGAAGAATGAGAGGGGGTCTCATTGAAACTTATAAAATTCTAACAGGACTAGACAGACTGAATGCAGGAAGGATGTTCCCGATGGCCGGGGAGTCCAGAACCAGGGGTCACAGTCTAAGGATAAGGGGTAAGCCATTTAGGACAGAGATGAGGAGGCATTTCTTCACCCAGAGAGTGATGAACCTGTGGAATTCTCTACCACACAAGGCAGTGGAGGCCAATTCATTAAATATATTCAAGAAGGAGTTGGATATATTTCTTAAGGCTAAAGGGATCAAGGGATAGGGGGAGAAAGCAGGGACAGGGTACTGAATTTGGATGATCAGCCATGATCTCATTGAATGGCGGAACAGGCTCGAGGGGCCGAATGGCCTACTCCTGCTCCTATCTTCTATGTTTCTATGTTGCTGTGCCGTATATCCTATGTAACCCTGTGATATAGGGAGAGGGATTGGAGCGAAGTGGATAGCTCATTCAAAGAGACGGAAAAGGCACCACGGCCTTCTGTGCTCTTCAAAGCTCAGCTTCCAGACAACATGATCCTCCGACGCAGCTGCCGTTCAGAGCTGCCAGAGGGAGTCCATTTTGAAAGCTGTTGTCATGGTTACCATCAAATTGGGAGCCATTTCTGTTGGAGACTGATGTTGAGTTGATGATTCAGAACTGCTGAACTGGAAAGAGGGCTTTAGGTATAAGTGATTCTCATTTCTGTAATTGTAATGACCTTTCAGAGGTGTAAAGCAATGAGATGTAATGCAATGGAAGTATGCGCTTATTGTAGCAGAGAGATCTCATCTTGTGAGGTGCAACTAAATTAATATCTACATATTTAATGTGACACAGCAGAAGTATTCACACCAAGCACTGTCCAATGTTACAGGGATAACGGATAATGGCAAGTAAAGTCAAATAAATAATTCCCATTGTGTTAACAACATAAGGAATAGGAGCAGGAGTAGGCCATATGGCCCCTGGAGCCTGCTCCGCCATTCAATAAGATCATGGCTGATCATCGAGCTCAACTCCACTTTCCTGCCCGACCGCCATATCCCTTGATTCCCCTAGAGTCCAAAAATCTATCGATCTCCGCCTTGAATATACTCAAAGACTGAGCATTCACAGCCCTCTGGGGTAGAGAATTCCAAAGATTCACAACCCTCTGAGCGAAGAAATCCCTCCTCATCTCAGTCTTAAATGGCCGACCCCTTATCCTGAGACTGTGCCTCCTAGTTCTAGACTCTCCAGTGTTATGGAATTGCCTCTGTATGGATGTCTTTCGGATGAGATGCTAAACTGAGGCCCCATCTGCCCCCCACAGATGAACATAAAAGATCCCACGGCCACTTTTTCGAAGTAAAACAGGGAGTCTGATAGCCCTACTAGTAAAGAAAGACTTGCATTTTACATAGAGCCTTTCACGACCTCAGGACATCCCAAAGTGGCTTTACAGCCAATGAAGTACTTTTTTGAAGTGTAGTCACTGTTGTAATGTAGGAAACGCGGCAGCCAATTTGCGCACAGCAAGATCCCACAATCAGCAATATGAAAATGACCGGACAATCTGTTGTTTTAGTGATGTTGGTTGAGGGATAAATATTAGTCAGGACACCGGGGAGAACTCCCCTGCTCTTCATTGAAATAGTGGCCGTGGGATCTTTTACGTCCACCTGCCAGGGCCCTAGTTTAACGTCTCATCCGAAAGACGGCACCTCCGACAGTGCGGCACCTCCCTCAGTGCTGCACTGGGAGTGTGAGCCTAGATTTTTGTGCTTAAGTCTCTGGAGTGGGACTTGAACTCACGACGTTCTGACTCAGAAGCGAGGGCGCTGCCCACTGAGACACAGCTGACACCATAATGATGAGATAAACAGATTGAATGCAACAAAAATAGATTAACTGGCTGTTCACCTCGTTGCTGTCTGTGGGACCAAGCTGTGCACAAAATGGCTGCCACCGTTGCCTACATTGCGACCATTATCCACTCCAAAGTAATTGTATCTGGAGCATTCAGGGATGTATCTGAGGGAGGAGGCAAGGCTCTGGATATAAATCCAAGCTCTTTCTCGCTTTCCTTGTCTGTATTTATCTTGTTATCTTGTAAAACCAGCCAAGGAGAGTTGTGCAAACATTAGATCAGGTTACTGTCCATTTGCTTTTGCCTCCTTAGCTTTGTCTGTCAACAGGGATAAGAAAGCAAAAGCAGACTCCCTCTGCGCACAACCTTCATCTTGCGCTTTTCAAAAGGAAAGGTTAACTTCTAACCATTCAGGTATTAAGATATGCTCTGATTAAACCCAATAACTGTCAGTCGATCTTCCGGATTAGCTTGAATCTCCCTGCTACAGAATAAGGTGGAAATTAATGAGAGACAGAGCAAGAGTTGGAATGTCTTTGTGAAAATGAAACACATTGAGGTTGAAATTGACAGTGGTACTGTTACACGAACGCTTCCTGTCAGCCGGGACTCACTGGGTAGCACTTTCTCACCTCTGAGTCAGAAGGTTGTGGGTTCGAGTCCCACTCCAGAGACTTGAGCACCAAATCTAGGCTGACACTCCTAGTGCAGTACTGAGGAAGTGCTGCACTGTCAGAGGTGCCGTCTTTCGGATCAGACGTTAAACTGAGGCCCCGTCTGCTCTCTCAGGTGGACATAAAAGATCCCACGGCCGCTATTGTTGAAGAAGAGCAGGGGGAGTTCTTCCCCGGTGTCCTGGGGCCAATATTTATCCCTCAACCAACATCAATTAAACAGATTGGGGGAGAAATTGGGTGAGTAGTGCCACCTGTTAGCGCCTAAAGAGGCAGTCAGTGGCTGTAGCGCCACTGGCTGCGTCTCCGGCGATATTCAGTAGGGGCGCTAATGGTGGCGTTAGGCATTTGCGCTGCGCCACCACCGATGACGTCATCGGTGTGCGCAGCGCCCCATTCGTGCCCTGTGGTAAACCACTGTCATACCTGTCTGTGTCTGTATGTGTATTCCACTAGGTACAGGTCTGGACATGCCTCGGCTGACTCCTCCCACTATTCCAGGTATATAAGTGACTACCTCCCAGTCCCTTAGTATTCTGGACGGGTCGACCACTCGAGACAAGACCTTCATTCTTTAGTTAATAAAAGCCTGATTGTTACTCGCTCAACTTCAGTCTTTTGAGTAATTGATGGCGCATCAATTTTATTAACTAAATTTTTTATAATGGAGAAGATCCTCACACCAGCATGCCTGGACCTGGACAGTCGGGAAGCGGACGCTTCCACCAAGTTTGCTCACTGGCTCACGTGCTTCGAGACATTCCTGACTGCCTCCACTGCGGTCGAAACGGATGCGGACAAACTGTCTGTCCTGATCTCCAAGGTGAACCACCGAGTGTACTCAGTCATCCGG
The DNA here is from genome assembly GCF_052327205.1 of Somniosus microcephalus. Taxonomy (NCBI): domain Eukaryota; kingdom Metazoa; phylum Chordata; class Chondrichthyes; order Squaliformes; family Somniosidae; genus Somniosus; species Somniosus microcephalus. The sequence goes on from NC_140999.1 coordinate 7,785,938, forward strand.
GATGCGACCTCGTACACAGCCGCCCTCCAGCTCCTCAAGACCCAGTACACGCGCCCTGTGAACGAAGTATACGCTAGGCACCTTCTGGGGAGTCGCAAGCAACAACCTGGGGAATCGACTGAGGAATACCTCCAAGCACTGTCCGTGCTTGGCCGGGCCTGTGGGTGTAAGGCGGTAACGCCCACTAAGTACACGGAGGAACTGATCCGGGATGCCTTCGTAGCGGGCCACAGGTCCAACTACACCCGACAGCGACTGCTGGAGCAGAGTGACCTCACCCTCGACAAAGCCTCCGACATCGCACTAACGCTGGACGCAGCCTTCCGGGGCATGGATGCCTACTCCTCTGCACCGTGGACGCCGCGGGGAACGACAACCTGGGACACGGTAGGACAGCCCCATAGCACCGTGCCACCCCAGCCACAGCCCAACAACGGCCCAACTACCGCAGCAGTGTCCCAAAGCCAGACAGCAGTATCCCAAGGCCAGAAATGCTACTTCTGTGGCCAGGCCAAACACCCCAGAGCGCGCTGCCCGGCGAAGAATGCAACCTGCTCGGGCTGCGGGAAAAAGGGACACTACGCCAGCGTCTGCAAGGCCAAAGCCACCCCGAACGCCAGCAGCGCCGCGTGTGGGCCGTGCGAGCCGCCATCTTGGGCCTCCCCAGCCATGTGCGAACCACCGCAGCAGCAGCCATCTTGGACGACTCCAGCCACATGGGAATCATGGGCGCCGCCATCTTGGACACCAGCCGGGACGCAGCAGACCGCCAACCCCCACCCATCTGATACTCGCAGCGACACACCGACCCCTACGCTGGCCTCTGTGACGCTGGACCAAACGAGACCGCACCAGTTAGCTCGGTCCAAAATGGACGTTAAGGTAAACGGCCATGCAATAAACTGCCTTTTTGACTCCGGGAGCACAGAGAGCTTCATCCACCCCGACACGGTGCGGCGTTGCTCTCTCCCAGTCCTGCCTGCGCACCAGCGGATTTCTATGGCCTCCGAGTCCCAGTCAGCGGACATTGGCGGCTACTGCGTGGTGACACTAGTAGTAGACGGGACTGTGTTCAATAATTTTAAACTCCTGGTCCTGCCCGACCTCTGCGCTGCCGTTCTACTGGGGTTGGATTTCCAGTGCCACCTCAAAAGCGTTACGATGGCGTACGGTGGCCCCCTCCCCCCACTCACAGTCCGCAGCCAGCAGCCTCCAAATTGCCCGCCGCGCACTAGATGCAACCTCTCCACACTCAGAGTCCCACCCCCCCCACTGTTTGCTAACCTCACCCCTGACTGTAAGCCCATCGCCACAAAGAGCAGGCGATACAGTGCCGGGGACAGGGTTTTCATCAAAACCGAAGTGGAACGGCTCCTGAAGGAGGGGATTATTGAGGGCAGCTCCAGCCCCTGGCGAGCCCAGGTTGTGGTCGTTAAGACCGGCGAGAAACAACGCCTGGTCATCGACTACAGCCAAACAATAAACCGCTACACCCTGCTGGACGCCTACCCACTCCCCCGCATAGCTGACATGGTCAACCAGATCGCGCAGTACCGCGTCTTTTCGACCATTGACCTGAAATCAGCGTACCACCAGCTCCCCATCAGCCCTGAAGACCGCCAGTATACTGCTTTTGAGGCAAACGGCCGCCTCTATCACTTCCTTAGGGTTCCCTTCGGCGTTACCAACGGGGTCTCCGTCTTCCAAAGGGAGATGGACCGGATGGTCGATCAAAACGAGCTGCAGGCCACTTTCCCTTACCTAGATAATGTGACCATCTGCGGCCATGACTTGCAGGACCATGACGCAAACCTCGAGAAATTCCTCCGCACCGCCCAACTCCTGAACCTGACATATAACAAGGAGAAGTGCATATTCCGCACAGACCGCCTCGCCATCCTTGGCTGTGTTGTAGAACACGGGGTCATCGGTCCCGACCCGGACCGGATGCGTCCCCTTATGGAACTCCCACTGCCTAAAAGCTCTGAAGAGGTGCCTAGGGTTTTTTTCCTACTACGCTCAGTGGGTCCCCTACTATGCAGACAAAGCCCGTCCGCTGATCAAGTCCACCTCTTTTCCCGTGACGGCAGAGGCCCGCTTAGCCTTCCACCGTATCAAGGAAGACATTGCCAAAGCCACCATGCACGCAGTGGACGAATCCATCCCCTTCCAGGTGGAAAGCGATGCGTCCGACTTCGCTCTGGCCGCCACCCTTAATCAGGCGGGGAGACCTGTGGCATTCTTCTCACGAACCCTCCAGGGCCCGGAGACCAGACACTCCGCGGTCGAGAAGGAGGCCCAGGCTATCGTGGAGGCTGTGCGTCATTGGAGGCACTACCTGGCCGGAAAACGATTTACCCTGCTCACTGACCAGCGTTCAGTTGCTTTTATGTTCAACAACAAGCAGAGGGGCAAAATCAAAAATGACAAGATCTTGAGGTGGAGAATCGAACTTTCCACCTACAATTACGAGATCTTGTACCGGCCTGGGAAGCTCAATGAACCCCCAGATGCCCTATCGCGTGGCACCTGCGCCAGCGCGCAGATCGATAGGCTGAGGGCCCTCCACAATGACCTCTGCCACCCGGGGGTCACCAGGTTCTTCCACTTCATCAAGGCCCGCAACCTGCCTTACTCCATTGAGGAGGTCAGGACCATGACCAAGAACTGCCAAGTCTGCGCTGAGTGCAAACCGCACTTTTATAGACCAGACAGAGCCCACCTGATAAAAGCCACTCGCCCTTTCGAACGCCTGAGCGTCGATTTTAAAGGGCCTCTCCCCTCCTCCGACCGCAATGTGTACTTCCTCAACATCATTGACGAGTACTCCCGGTTCCCGTTCGCTTTCCCCTGCCCGGACATGACCAGTGCCACGGTCATTAAATGTCTGAACAGCCTCTTCACCCTGTTCGGTTTCCCCAGCTATATCCATAGCGACCGGGGCTCATCGTTTATGAGCGACGAACTCCACCAGTACCTGCTCGCTAGGGGTATTGCCACAAGCAGGACCACCAGTTACAACCCCCGGGGGAACGGACAGGTGGAAAGAGAAAATGCGACAGTTTGGAAGGCCGTCCTGCTAGCCTTAAAGTCTAGGGGCCTTCCGACCTCCCGCTGGCAGGAGGTGCTCCCCGATGCGCTCCACTCGATTCGGTCACTTCTCTGCACTGCCACCAATGCCACCCCTCACGAGAAAATGTTTGTCTTCCCAAGGAAGTCCACATCGGGGACATCGTTACCGCCATGGCTGACGTCCCCAGGGCCGGTACTACTGAGAAGACACGTGAGGGCCAATAAAACGGACCCCCTGGTCGAGAGGGTCGACCTCCTCCACGCCAACCCCCAGTACGCTTACATTGCGTACCCGGACGGGCGGGAGGACACAGTCTCCATACGAGACCTCGCACCCTCGGGGACCGCTGTAACCCACTACCCATTACCACCCCCCCCCACGACCCGATATCCAACCCCAGCAGCCGGCTCGCCTTGGACCGTCACCCATGAGGACTACACTCCAGGGCCCCAGCCTACACGGGACGCGACGCCGGAAGCTCCACCACCCCTGCCGTCGCCACGTCGATCACAGCGGCAGACAAGACCTCCGGAGAGACTCCAATACACGAACTTTTAAATACACTTCACCCCGCCGGACTCATTTTTAAACAAGGGGTGAATGTGGTAAACCACTGTCATACCTGTCTGTGTCTGTATGTGTATTCCACTAGGTACAGGTCTGGACATGCCTCGGCTGACTCCTCCCACTATTCCAGGTATATAAGTGACTACCTCCCAGTCCCTTAGTATTCTGGACGGGTCGACCACTCGAGACAAGACCTTCATTCTTTAGTTAATAAAAGCCTGATTGTTACTCGCTCAACTTCAGTCTTTTGAGGCCCCGTCTGCTCTCTCAGGTGGACATAAAAGATCCCACGGCCGCTATTGTTGAAGAAGAGCAGGGGGAGTTCTTCCCCGGTGTCCTGGGGCCAATATTTATCCCTCAACCAACATCAATTAAACAGATTGGGGGAGAAATTGGGTGAGTAGTGCCACCTGTTAGCGCCTAAAGAGGCAGTCAGTGGCTGTAGCGCCACTGGCTGCGTCTCCGGCGATATTCAGTAGGGGCGCTAATGGTGGCGTTAGGCATTTGCGCTGCGCCACCACCGATGACGTCATCGGTGTGCGCAGCGCCCCATTCGTGCCCCGTTCGCGATATTTGGTAGCGAACGCCGCAGTTGCGCCGCTCGCTACCCGCGCCCGGTTCACGGGGCCTTACTGTGCCGGCAGTGGCGCAAGTTAAGGTGGAGGTGCGGAGCGGCCGCTTTTTCGGCGGCCGCCTGCCAGCACCTCCGTCCCCGGCCTCCTAACACCCCCCCCCCGCGGCATTGCCGGCTGTTTCCCGAGAGCCCGGCACTTCTCCTTGGTGCCGGGCTCATTTGCCGGCACTCGCGAGCGGGGATCGCGCTGTTGCAGGCACCTCCCCCTTAACAGTGGGAGGAAGGCCTGCAGTACCGCAGCGTGCCGCGCTGCGGCACGTTGTGCTGCGATAATCAGTTTCAGCGCCCTAAGAGGGACGCGGAGTGCCTCGAGCCTCGCCCCGTCTCCCTCGAGGGGCACTGAAACTGAATTTCTGGCGATCGGTATCACTCCGATCGCTGTGCTAAATCCTGCGCTCAGGCGACTTTTGTGCCACTTTGGCGCCCCAACCCAATTTCTAGGCCATTATCTGGTCATTATCACATTGCTGTTTGTGGGAGCTTGCTGTGCAGAAATTAGCTGCCGCGTTTCCTACATTACAACAGTGACCACATTTCATAAATACGTCATTGGCTGTAAAGCACTTTGGGACGTCCGGTGGTCGTGAGATGCGCGATAGAAATGCAAGTTATACCTTCTTCCCTTAAAACACCCGTAAGCAAATTTGTCTTACCATCAATTTAACAGGGGGGCAGCAATGCGAGAATGGTTAACCACCTCCACTAAAATAGCACAGAGCGGAGCTTGGTATCAGTGCGTTAAATATCTGTATCACTGACAGCAGCTTCGACACTGATCTGTCCGGGTGTGACTGTAAGAGCCTCTGTTACATTCCCTCAGCTACTCACTTACATGATTTACAAAAGCTTTCGGTTCACCTCGACCTCTCAATATAAAAAAAAGTAAGTCGATCTTATGGGACTTAATTAACTTCACACACCAACATCAGCTGTTTCACTCACGTACAGTCAGGTTGTCCCAATAGAAAAGCAAGGGTGAATTTACTGAAGGGAAATCAACCTAATGACTGTACAAAATATATTCCAGTCGGTATAGAAAGAAGTAAACTTGGTCCGTGCTCCGAGATATCACTCCTGGATGACTACTTTTTGGTTTTTGCAGCAATTATGGGATTCCTAAATCAGCAGGAATTCTTGTATTGTACAACAGCAACAACTTGCATTTATATAGCACCTTTAACGTAGTAAAACGTCCCAAGGTGCTTCACAGGAGCGATTACCAAACAGAATTTAACACCGAGCCACATAAGGAGATATTAGAACAGGTGACCAAAAGCTTGGTCGAACAGGGAGGTTTAATGAAGCCAATGACGCCAATGAAGCCTGATCTGCATTTTTATAGAAGGACCCCACTGGTTTCGGGCGGGTCGCCTTGCTGTCCGCTCAGAAGAGCAGGTTAAAATCCAAGACTGTGGGAACGGAACGTGAGTAAGACTCCCGGGCGATTTTAACATCTCGCCCGCTCGGTTTCCACTGGAGGGGGAAGGGTTAAAATGGTCCCCTATCGTGTGAGCATTTATCGAGACTCCCTAATTAATGATAAGTGTCAATGTTTCCTATCAGGTCACATATGTGATTTAGAGACATCCCCTTCACAATCGGTATTCGATATCAGCATCAATTAGACAACCTATTAGATTTAGACTGCACAAGTCGGGACTCTGTAGGCTAGCAGGAGTTGCCCCACACCAAATTGCGTTAAACCTTGTGGTCAGTAATTTCTCATGAGGTTGGATTTTACTGAATTATTAAAACAAGTTCAGCGTAAGAACTCTGTAAATATCACTGGCTTAATGAGGCAGATGGGAAAGTAAGGCAAACTCATAGGGGGAGAAATTGGGTGTCGGCCATTTTGGGGCGCTAATATTGGCCGGGCGCAAAGTTTAGCGCCCGACACTAATTATCGCCTTCGACTGCAAAATTCGCCTCTATCACCCCCTGGAGGTGATTTGAGCGCTAAATCAGGCGCTACACACCTCTCTTGAGGCGCTAACTTCGGGGAGCGAGACGCTACCTCAGAGCGCTACCGAAGCTCAGGCGATGTCCGTTACCATGGAAGCCAGACAGACTGGCGCCGTCCAGTTCTTAAAGGGGAGGGGCCATCTTGCTGGACGGCCACACCCTGCTCATTGCAGCCTTGAATCTCGGCCTGGAGAGACCTCAAAAGCAATTGTGTTGGAGGCACTAATGGATAGGCCCAGGGAAAGAGCTCGGCGCTTAGGAACCTCAAAAGTGGTGCTGAGGACCAAACTCCTTAGGACAGCGTTAAACCTCTCCAGACGTCTCTCTCCCTCTCAACCTGCATGTACCAAAAATTTTGCCGACAAGAAAAAGCAGGAAGCGCCCAACATTAAATAACGCTCTCACAGCCCCTTCCTGACTTGAAAACGTTCCCCTCTACCTGTTGTTCCCAGTGGCAGCCGCTAAGGCAGGGAGCGCGACTCAATTTCTGGTCCAGGGTGCTACCGGGGCGTTGCACGCGCGACTGATGTCACGAACTGCGGGCGCAGGAGATCGTGGCGGTCGTGTTTAACGCCAGCGCAAAACAACAGGTCAATTTGACGAGCGGCACTAGAATCGCCGCGCTTGGGCGCTAAGTTGCTAGCGCCCCATTAGCGCGCCCCCCCCCCCGGAGGCGCTAACCAACCGAAGTTTTCCCCCACAGTGGCCGCGTTGGTGAGTGCTCTGCACAGTGCAGTACTGAGTGACAACAGTCCAGGAAAGTCATTCCTTGGTCTTCGCTGAGCTGTGTGATCTCAGTCGGGTCGCCAACTCTGGTTGGACGTATTCCTGGGGGTCTCACCACATGACCTCCCTGCTCCAACCCAATCAAGCAAGAGTTGGAATGTCTTTGTGAAAATGAAACACGTTGAGGTTGAAATTGGCACTGGTACTGTTACACGAACACTTCCTGTCAGCCGTGGCTCAGTGGGCAGCTCTCTCTTGCCCCTGAGTCTAGAAGGTTGTGGGTTCAAGTCCCACTCCAGAGACTTGAGCACAAAATACAGGCTGACGCTCCCAGTACAATACTGAGGGAGTGCCGCACTGTCGGAGGTGCCGTCTTTCAGATGAGATGTTAAACCGAGGCTCTGTCTGCTCTCTCGGGTGGACGGAAAAGAGCCCATGACACTATTTCGAAGAAGAGCAGGGGAGCCATCCCCATTGTGGGAGCTTGCTGTGTGCAAATTGGCTGCCTCATATCCTACATTACAACAGTGACTACACTCCAAAAGTACTTCATTGGCTGTGAAGCGCTTTGGGACGTCTGGTGGTCATAAATTGCGCTGTAGAAATGTAGGTCTTTCTTTTTTTACCCTTTGTGCAACAAATGGTTTTCATCACATTTACCTGCCCTGTTCCCATAACCCTTCAACCCCTTTCCCTTTACCACCTCTCCAATCTAATCTTAAATGTTGACACAGTTTCTGCCTCAAACACTAACCCTGGAAGTGAATTCCACCGCCTCACAACTCTCTGTGTGTGAAGAATTTCCTCCTGCTGTCTGTTCTAAGGGGGAGAAATTCGGTATCGCCCCGTTTGGGGCACAATTATCGGCCGGGCGCAAAGTTTAGCGCCTGGTGCTAATTATCGCCTCCAACTGCAAACTTGGCCTTTGTCGCCCCTGGAGATGATTGGAGCGCTAAATCAGGCGCTGCACACCTGTCTTAAGGCGCAAAGGCCAAGGAGCGAGGCGCTACCTCAGAGCGCTGGCGAAGCTCATGTGATGTCAGTCAGCAATGGAACACAGACACACTGGCGAAGGCCAGTTCTTAAAGGGGAGGGTCGATCTTGCTCTCCATCCACATCCTGCTCATTGCAGCCTTGAATCTCGGCCTGGAGAGACCTGTACATCAAATCTGCTGGAAAGAACAATGGAGAGGCCCAGGGAAAGAGCTCAGAGTGCAGCCCCCACAGTCTCTTCTAAATTGATACAAGGAAGGGCAAATCAAAATGAACCTGCAAAGTGCTGCTCAGTACCCAAAACTCCTTCACACAGCGTTGAATCTCTCCAGAAGTCTCTCTCTCTCTCTCAGAATGCGTGGTGCAAAAATGTCACCAACAAAAAAAGGCAGGAAGTGGTCGCCTTTAAATCGCGCTCCCCCAGTCCCTTCCTGACTGCAAAACGCTCCCCTCAACCTGTCGTTGCTAGCGGCAGGCGGTAAGGCAGGGGGCGCCACTCAATATCCGGTCCGGGGCGCTACCAGGGCATTGCACACTCAACTGACATCACGATCTGCCGGCTCAGGAGATTGTGGCGGTAGTGTTTAGCGCCGCCGCAAAATGTCTAGTTAATTTCGCGAGTGGCGCAAATATCGCCGCGCCCGGGCGCTAGTTGCTTTGCGCCCCATTAGAGCCCTCTTAAGGCACTAACGGGAGGCGCAAACCAACTGAATTTTTCCCCCTAAATCTCTTACTTTCAATCTTGTCGCTATGGCACCTCGTTCTTGACCCCTCAACACCGGGAGACAGTCTGCCGCTATCTGCCCCTGTCCCCATCCTTTCATAATTTTAAACACCTCTATCATGTCGTCCCCATAATCTGCGGTGTTCTAAGGGAAGACAGACCCAATTTTTTCAAGTCTTTCTCTGTATTTCCTCACACCAGGCAGCATCCTAGTCAATCTGTGCGGTGCCCTCTCTATCATCACTACATCCCACCCAGGAGTAGGAGTCTCCAACCCTCCAGGATTGCCCTGGAGTCTCCAGGAATTAAAGATTAATCTCTGGGACACTGGCTGTGAGCAAAACCCCCGGGAGAAAAATTATAAGGACACTAAAAAAATGTTTTCCCTATTTTCTTTGAACACGAGTCATCATCACAAATATATAAGAGATGGAAAAGAAACGGCTGTAAACTAACAGTAAAGGATCATCCACTTGGGCAATGGAGAGTCTGTTCACTTTCCCATTGGCCACGGGAAGGCGCAGCTCCGTGAGGATGGACGTGTCAGGGAACCAATGGCAGGTGACCAATGGTGGGAGCATGGAGGCGGGGCGGTGGAGACGGGAGGGTCATGCGACGATACCTCCACGAATACGGCCAACCAGTGTTGGCAACCCTACCCAGGAGAGAGAGCTGTGCAAATTTGGATACAGTCACGCACTGACCCCTCCTCCAAGAGTTGAAAATGTAAATGTTTGGAGGTTGGGGACGAGGGAATCCCCCTCTCTTTAAATATTTAAAGTAAGTTGAGGTAGGATTACAAAGTCCCCAGGGCGTCCAACGCGCCTCTGAGCAATTTGTAAACCCTATTTGACTGGATTGGACAGCACCTCCCAAACCTGCGACCTCCACCTCCTAGAAGGACAAGGGAAGCAGGTGCATGATGCCAAGTCCAAAGGTGTGAGATTACCCCTCCAGGGAGTCCCGCTCCCCATCGATCTGGAGTCAGCGGAGGTCCAGACTCCAGATTGATGCTGCCAGTTTAGTGTTGCTGGAAATTGGAAATTGCTTCACACCAACACTAAACTTGCAGAATAAAGGCACCTGAAGGCATAAAGAAAAAATCTTGGGATGTGGCAACGCCAGCATTTTGTTGCCCGCACCTAATTTTTTAATTTTTAATTTTATTAGTTTTTATGGGATCTGGGCGTCGCTGGCAAAGCCAGCATTTAATGCCCATCCCTAATTGCCCTCGAGAAGGTGGTGGTGAGCCGCCTTCTTGAACCGCTGCAGTCCGTGTGGTGAAGGTGCTCCCACAGTGCTGTTAGGGAGGGAGTTCCAGGATTTTGACCCAGCGACGATGAAGGAACGGCCGATATGTTTCCAAGTCAGGATGGTGTGTGACTTGGAGGGGAACTTGGAGGTGGTGGTGTTTCCCATGCGCCTGCTGCCCTTGTCCTTCTAGGTGGAAGAGGTCGCAGATTTGGGAGGTGCTGCCGAAGAAGCCTTGGCGAGTTGCTGCAGTGCATCTTGTAGATGGTACACACTGCAGCTACTCCCCAACAATACTTCCTCTTACAATATACAGGTTTTTATAAACCCCAAACTGGCGTCACCTAACTGACTTGAGTTACTGTACCTTGTTTTTTCTCCTATTTTTAGCCTTGGTAGCGTCCTGCACTGCAGGCCTCAGCCCTTCATCTAGTTTGCTCAATGAAGAAAAATGATCCTGCACACTTTGTGGTAAGATGTGTTTGAGACTCAGATGTACTAGAGCACCATACAATCCCAGAACCTCCTCCCTTGTCCTTCTAGGTGGTGGAGGTCGCGGGTTTGGGAGGTGCTGTCGAACTTGAGCAACTGATGCAGTGAGGCCCTGTGTTCTTGTGGGTCAGTTCAGAGCTAATACTGTGGCATGTGTCTTCCTTACAGAGCAAACCAGGACAGAAAACGCGACCATTGAGCCCATGGATGAAAAGGATCGGGAGCGAGTCATGGCATCAGCCAGTGAGAACAAACAGGATGGTACAAAAATCAAAAGAGCAAACGAGGAACATTGGATGCTGGAAAAGCAGAGTCTTAAAAGCAAGAATTCATCCTCGGTGGAAGCAACTGCAGGAACTAGCATCGGAAACCAAGAGAGCGATTCTTCCCCGACTAGAGATGGAGAAAATTCCGCAAACACTGCCAGGGAGGGAGACAACTCGACCGCCAACGCCACGCTTAGAACTCAGGTAGAACTCGTCATAGAAGCTTCCGGAGATGCAATTCTCAAAGAGGATAAAGACGCTCTTTCGACATTGAGCAAGCATACAGAGATTTCGAGCGAATTGGGAACCCACGGTCAAAATCAGGAGGGGAATAATTCTCAGCCCACAAGCGTTAGCAACGATGCATCGGAAGAGCAGCCTGTCCTCCCATTGCTGTCACCAACCTTCACCAATATTTCGCCTGGGGTGAACAGCACTGGACTGAACTATGGGGGAGAGAAGCCGTTGGTTGTGGTGAATGTTACGCAAGCAACATGGGCCGCACAGTCCCAAGGTCCCGTAGATCACCCCAGCGGAGAGATCTCCGAGCTCGTCTCTCTTCCAACTGCGCTCGCCACCTCGGATGCAGGGCGCCTTCAAGAGGGAACGACCGCCTTTGCTGGAACTCACGACCTGGGAGGAAGTGGTGAGGGAGAAGCAAGTTTCCAGGACCAAAGCCAGATTGTTTCTGACCTGCATTCCCAGGAGAAAGCGGCTCCAGTAGAGAGGACACCGACACCTCTCAAAGGTTCTGAGGAGCAGCCTCGAGTCACTCCGTTGGCTTTTGAGGAGCACACTCGAAGCGTGACACTGCCCACTTGGATTTCCAGAGCTGCCATCAACACCGTGATACCAAAAGAGAAGGGAGGAAGTGTGACAAAGAAAACAGGGGAGCCAGATTTGATAACATCAACAAGGGAGAGAGGATCCCTGCAGGAGTTGGCGGGAAGTCAACCAGAAGTGAAGGATGTATCAGTTGTCACACAAATTCCAAGCACTATTCGGTCTTCCGCAGCGAACCCAACAGGTGAGGAAGAAACGAGCAGAGAGCCAGTGACACAGAAACTGTCAGCTTCAATTGGAATTGAGCAAACAATGAACAAACTGTCTGATACGCAAAGGGAAAATACGACAACAGTGATGGGTACCTCAGAACTTGGATTATTACTACACGGAGAAAAGCTACAGGATAGAATTGAAACAGCGCCTGAGGTCTCCCTAGGCCATTCAGCGACAGTAACCTTGTCTTCAGGCAGCACCGTGCTTGCAAATAGATCTATTGAGTCAGGGTGGGAGCCATTCCGGGCAACAATGTTAAATGCTTTAACTAATACTGAGATAGCTCTGACAAGTGTAAAAGGAGCAGATGAAAGAAAAGAAGGCACGGAAATATCTGGCGTGAATCCAACAGCCGAGTTAAATACACAAGTTGTCAAGGGAACAAAAGAAACAATACCCGCCCTTACAATGGTGTCCACTATCGAAGACTCAAACCCAGAATTAGAATCTCCCATAATGTCAGTCAAGGGGACCACAGCAGAACAATCAACGGTGGCAACAATCTTGGGCACGACCGAAGTACCAGAGGAGGTTTTGCGAAGATTGGGAAGACTGGAGCGAGGTGATGAAGGTTCGGCTTTCAAGGAAGTCCCTGAGGTCTTCCCTTCCGTTCCATTTTCCACCCCGGTGTACGAACAAACGTTTCCTCACCGTGAGTCTTTGACCGAAAGCGAGAATGTAATACCGTCTGCGGCGCACGATACGGGAAAGCTGTCTTCTGAAGCAAGGGTGCCTTCGCCATATGCAGAATCAGATGGTTCCGGGGCAGCAGAGCAGACACTGACCATCACTGACCAAATGGCGGAAGACCTGGCCAAATCTGCCTTGGTGCAAGAGATCGGCATTTGGGCAGTCACAACGGCCACTGTCAGCACCAAGGACGCGGTTGAGGGGCCGTTCTTTCCAGTACCAGGTGAGAGAGAGGCCACTAATTTATCCTCTGATTTCATTTATTGATTGTTCTGATGATGGGTGTAAATACTGGACCAACACCTAGACAAGCCGGCCGAATCATTGGTTCGGCCCCAGCTGGAGCATTGTGTCCAATTCTGGACACAAACACTTTGGGAAAGATGTCAAGGCCTTGGAGAGGGTGCAGAGGAGATTTACTAGAATGGTACCAGCAATGAGGGACTTAAGAACATAAGAAATAGGAGCAGGAGTCGGCCATTCGGCCCTTCAAGCCTGCACCGCCATTCAATGAGATCATGGCCCTATCGCCATATCCCTTGATGCCCTTACTAGTCAGAAATCTATCGATTTCTGTTTTGAATATACCCAATGACTGAGCCTCCACAGCCCTCTGGGGTAGAGAATTCCAAAGATTCACCACCCGCTGTGTGAAGAAATTTCTTCTCATCTCAGTCCTGAATGGCCTACCCTTTATCCTGAGGCTGTGGCCCCTGGTTCTAGACTCCCCAGCTAAGGGAAACATTCTCCCAGCATCCACCCTATCAAGCCCTGTAATAATTTTGTATGCTTCAATGAGATCCCCTCTCATTCTTCTGAACTCAAGAGAATACAGGCCTAGTTTACTCAATCACTTCTCATACGACAGTCCCGCCATCCCAGGAATCAATCTTGTGAACCTTCGTTGCACTCCCTCTATGGCAAGTATATCCTTCCTTAGGTAAGGAGACCAAAATTGTACATAGTACTCCAGGTGTGGTCTCACCAAGGCCCTATATAATTGCAGTAAGACGTCTTTACTCCTGTACTCAAATCCTCTTGTAATGAAGGCCAGCATACCATTTGCCTTCCTAATGGCTTGCTGCGCCTGCACATTCACTTTCAGTGACTCATGTACAAGGACACCCAGGTCCCTTTGAGCATCTGCATTCCCCAATCTTTCACCATTTAGGAAATACTCTGCCTTTCTGTTTTTTCTACCAAAGTTGATAACTTCACATTTATCCACATTATATTCCATCTGCCATGTTCTTGCCCACTCACTGAGCCTGTCGAGATCCCCTTGAAGCCTCTTCACATCCTCTTCGCAACTGACACTGCCACCTAGCTTTGTGTCATCAGCAAATTTGGAAATGTTACATTTAGTCCCCTCATCCAAATCATTGATATAGATTGTGAATAGCTGGGGCCCAAGCACCGATCCTTGTGGTACCCCACTAGTCACAGCCTGCCATCCTGAAAAAGACCCGTTTATCCCTACTCTTTGTTTTCTGTCTGTTAACCAATTCTCAATCCATCCTAGTATTTTACCCCCAATTCCATGTGCCCTAATTTTGTTCATCAACCTCTTGTGTGGGACCTTACCGAAGACCTTCTGAAAATCCAAATACACCACATCTACCGGTTCCCCTTTGTCTACTCCACTAGTTACATCCTCAAAGAACTAGGTTTGTCAAACAGGATTTCCCTTTCATAAATCCATGTTGAATCTGCCCAATCTTACTATTAGTTTCTAAGTGCCCAGTTATTGCATCCTTTATAATAGATTCCAGCATTTTCCCAACTACTGATGTGAGGCTAACAGGTCTGTAGTTCCCCATTTTCTCTCTCCCTCCTTTCTTAAATAGCGGGGTTACATTTGCTACCCTCCAATCTGCAGGAACCGTTCCAGAATCTATAGAATTTTGGAAGATGACAACCAATACGTCCACTATCCCAATGGCCACCTCTTTCAAAACCCTAGGATGTAGGTCATCCGGTCCTTGGGATTTATCGACTTTTAGTCCCATTAATTTTGCTAGTACTGTTTTTTTACTAATAATTATTTCTTTAAGTTCCTCATTCTCGCCACACCCTTGGTTTTCTTGTATTTCTGGGAGGTTATTTGTGTCTTCCTCCGTGAAGACAGAAACAAAGTATTTATTTAATTTCTCTGCCATTTCCTCATTCCCCATTATAAATTCTCCCGTCTCTGACTGTAAAGATCCTACATTTACCTTCGCCAGTCTTTTATTTTTCACATACCTATAAAAGCTTTTACAATCCATTTTTATATTTTTCGCTAGTTTGTGCTCCTATTCCATTTCCCCTTTCTTTATCAATTTCTTGGTCCCCCTTTGCTGATTTCTAAAAAGATCCCTCAGGCTGACCGTTTTTTCTGGCAACTTTATAAGCTTCCTCCTTTGACTTAATCCGAGCTTTAATTTCTTTTGTTAGCCATGGTTGGATCACTTTTCCTTTTGGGTTTTTATGCCCTAGAGGAATATATGTTTGTTGCAAATTATGCATTATTTCCTTGAATATTAGTTGGACTTCAGTTACCTGGAGAGACAAGAGAAGCCGGGATTGCTCTACTCAGAGCAGAGAAGGTTAAGGGGAGATTTAATAGAGGCGTTCAAAATCATGAAGGGTTTTGATGGAGAAACTGGCAAAAGGATCAATAACCAGAGAACGCAGATTTAAGATAATTGGCAAAAGAACCAGAGGGGAGTGGCGGATAATTATTTTACGTAGCAAGCTATTATGATCTGGAATGCGCTGCCTGAAAGGGCGATGGAACCAGATTCAATAGTAACTTTCAAAAGAGAATAGGATAAATACTTGAAGGAAAGAAATTTGCAGGGCTATAGGGAAGGAGCAGGGGAGCGGGACTAATTGGAGAGCACTACCAAAGAGCCAACACAGTCACGATGGGCCGAATGGCCTTCTTCGGTGCTGTAAAATTCTAGGGGGGCGAAATTCGGTTACGCTCGTTTTGGGGCGGTAACCGAATTATTGCCGGAGATTTAGTGCCCGGTGCAGAAGTACCACCCCGGCCGCTAAATTCGGCTTACCGCCCCGGTGAGGAAGGGGGGAGCTATCTCGGGCGCTCCAGTTCCTCTCGGGGGGTAGTGTCGGGGGCACAAAGCGCGGTAGCGCCGGAGCGCCACGCAGCCGCTCTGTGTAGCGCTGACGTGTTTCAGCGCCCCTTCCCTTCTGTTAAAGTTAGGCCACAACTAGAAACATAGAAACATAGAAGATAGGAGCAGGAGTAGGCCATTCGGCCCCTCGAGCCTGCTCCGCCATTCAATGAGATCATGGCTGATCATCCAAATTCAGTACCCTGTCCCTGCTTTCTCCCCATATCCCTTGATCCCTTTAGCCTTAAGAAATATATCCAACTCCTTCTTGAATATATTTAATGAATTGGCCTCAACTGCCTTGTGTGGTAGAGAATTCCACAGGTTCACCACTCTCTGGGTGAAGAAATTCCTCCTCATCTCTGTCCTAAATGGCTTACCCCTTATCCTTAGACTGTGACCCCTGGTTCTGGACTCCCCCGCCATCGGGAACATCCTTCTTGCATCTAGTCTGTCTATTCCTGTTAGAATTTTATAAGTTTCAATGAGACCAATGTTGGGCCGAATGGCCTGTTTTTGTGACCAAAAACATGGGAACAGGAGTCAGCCATTCACCCCATTCAGCCTGCAGCACCATTTTATTAGCCAAGAAATCTCTACCCTTTAATTCCAATTCCCTTCCTTTTCTCCATATATATAGTGACTGACGTAAGAAAACTACTAGGCACTTGGTCTAAGCGTTAAACAAAGCTTTAATCAACTGTTTTACAACATGGAGGTCTAGTTGTGTCCTTCACTAGTTCCTGTTAAGAATGTCCTGCACAAGCTGGGCCCGTGCCCGAGTATTTATACTCTCCCTGGACAGCGCCACCAGCAGGCCGCTCAGTATTATTTCATAAGTTTTTCTTTCATGAATGACTGATTCGTGTCAGTGACATACAAATTGGAGGAAGGGGAAATCAATTCAAAATAAATCTTGTGCAGTGTAACAACAACAACAACTTGTACTTATACAGCGCCTTTAAAGTAGTAAAACGTCCCAAGGCGCCTCACAGGAGCCGTTATCAGGTAAAATTTGACACCGAGCCGCATAAGGTGATATTAGGACAGGTGACCAAAAGCTTGGTCAAAGAGGCAGATTTTTAAGGAGGACACAGAGATGCCGAGGCGGAGAGGTTTAGGGAGGGAATTCCAGAGCTCGGGACCCAGGCAGCTGAAGGCACGGCCGCCAATGGTGGAGCGATGGAAATCGGGGATACGCAAAAGGCCAGAGTTGGAGGAACGCAGAGATCTCGGAGGGTTGTAGGGCTGGAGGGGGTCACAGAGATACAAAAACTTTCTAGCGAGCTGAATGAGAGGATAGCTGTTGTCTAAATGGAGGGTAGAAAATTATACAGTAGGGAAATGCTACTGAATGATCTGAAAGATTTTTTTTCCGATTCGCAAATTGTTGCATCTTGTGGCATGGTGCGTTTGGCGCAAGGTGATTGATTTTTGCTCCGTTTAACATCTTTCTATGGCTTCTTTCAAAGCTTCTTTCAAAGCTATAAGTCCATGCGATATACTGTACATCCTGTGTGGTTCCATTGCTTACGGTGCACTGTCTGCTTTCCGTTGTCTCATACAATAGGGTGAGTCCCCGTGACATCAATTTCTTCATGGCAAATTAAGGTGTCAAAGACGGAGATAATTAAATTCCTTTTTCATCCGTGATCAGATCGTTTTAGCTCATTGCTGATCTGCAAACACTGAGCCGGTTGTGGCTTGATTGTATTCAGAACAGCAACAAAAAGATTTAGATTGTTCAAACAGGGATCCGGGCGTAGCTTCGTGTCACGGCATATGGAAGCATTGAGCCAACCTCTCTCCTCTCATCCCAATGTAAACTGTTATCTCTTCTGATTTACATTACAATTGCGCTGCATCAATCATGGTTTGACAGATAATCCCATAAGGAACTTGGGAGCATTCAATGGACAACCGGCCTAAGGGTCATGAGTAATCTAACAATAACTACCCAGATCTGTATTGGTAGACAGAATACCCAAACCACTGGGGCTTGGCTTGGGGTCGAAACACCCTCGGAAAGATGGCCTGGAGGATTTCTCTTTGACTGACCTTGGTAAGGGTTTCTCACACTATTAACCACAATGCCTTGTTTGAATTGGATGGCAGTGGATTGGTGTCACATCGATTGGTCGAAGCTGACTGAGGCTTTTCTAATCAAGGAATCTTGGTGAAGACCCAAGGCATACAACAACAGCAACTTGCATTTATATAGCGCCTTTAATGTAGTAAAACACCCCAAGATGTTTCACAGGAGCGTTATCAGACAAAATTTGACACCAAGCCATGTAAGGAGACAACAGCTATCCTCTCATTCAGCTTGCTAGAAAGTTTTTGTATCTCTGTGACCTCCTCCAGCCCTACAACCCTCCGAGATCTCTGCGCTCCTCCAACTCTGGCCACTTGCGTATCCCCGATTTCCATCACTCCACCATTGGCGGCTGTGCCTTCAGCTGCCTGGGCCCCGAGCTCTGGAATTCCCTCCCTAAACCTCTCCGCCTCAGCATCTCTGTGTCCTCCTTAAAAATCTGCCTCTTTGACCAAGCTTTTGGTCACCTGTCCTAATATCACCAAAAGCTTGGTCAAAGAGCTAGGTTTTCAGGAGGGTCTTAAAGGAGGAGAGTGAGGCCGATGGGAACACCACCACCTCCAAGTCACACACCATCCTGACTTGGAAATATATCGCTCTCAAGGGGCAACTAGGGATGGGCAATAAATGCTGGCCTTGCCAGCGACGCCCACATCCCAGGAATAAGTTTTTAAAAGTGAAGAATAGGGAGATGAGGAGTTCATCAGTATTGAGATCCCGGGAATGAATGAGTAAGAGTAGGAAATGCTGCAAGGAGGCTTGGTGTCAACAATATGAGGATACAAGGAGGAGGAGGAAAACGCCAAGATATTTGGAGCATAGGAGGGACAGAAAAGGGAAATTGTAGAGGGACATTAACCATTGTAGTGTCAATAAAATAAAAGAAAGACTTGCATTTCTGTAGCACCGTTCATGACCACCGGACGTCCCAAAGTGCTTTACAGCCAATGAAGTATTGTTGAAGTGCAGTCACTGTTGGAATGTACGAAACACGGCAGCCAATTTACACACAGCAAGCTCCCACAAACAGCAGTGTGATAATTACTAGATAATCTGCTTTAACGATGTTGGGTGAGGAATAAATATTTGTCCAGGACACCGGGGAGAACTCCCCTGCTCTTCTTTGAATAGTGGCCATGGGATCTTTTACATCCACCTGAGAGAGCAGACGGGGCCTCGGTTTAATGTCTCATCCGAAAGACGGCACCTCCGACAGTGCGGCGCTCCCTCAGCACTGCGCTGGGAGTGTCGGCCTGGATTTTGTGCTCAAGTCTCTGGAGTGGGGACTTGAACTCACGGCCCTTCATGAATCGGAGGAGAGAGGGCGACCCACTGAGCCACGACTGACACTTGGCAAGACAGGAAAGATTGTGATGGAGAGGTTGGAGGGCAGGCGTGAGAGGCGGATTGCCGATCAGACAACAGATAGTAACGTGTTTCTTGACCCTAGGCAAGGGAGTGATATTCAGATCTTTGTAACCGATGAAACACTCGCTTCAGTTCCCCCACTTTGACTTCCACCGTGCCAGAGTGTGAAATGGCAGTGGGGGTGGGGGGGGTGGTGGGGGCAGGTCCATTTGCTTTTAGCTGCCAACATTCCCCTAACGAACACAAATGCCTGTGGATGGGAAGGAGAATGTGCCACATTTCAGATCGTCTCTCATCCTTCACATCAGGGATTATTGATGCGCTTGTGCCCTTCACGTGATTCATGGCAAGATGATGACTCATTAACCAGGCTGGTGCCATTAAACCAACTGCAGATATAATGTTTATAACCTTGTAAAACAGTACTAAACGGAACAAAAGAACTTCGCAAAATAAAAAAAAACCCTGAAATGCTGGGCTTTCCATAATGTGTCATTCGTAATCTTTATGAATGAAATGCCAAAGCTTTATTAAAGATGTGGTGAGTCAGTTTTATGGAAGACTTTTATAATGGCTACTGGGGCTTGTTAAATGCAGAACTGGAGCGAAAAATATACCCTTTGGACAAGCTCGGGGAGATTGATTAAACAAACAGTAGTTCGACAGTGTAACACCGCACATCTGCTCTTGCAGCCCTTGTGTGTGCACGTAGTAATCACTGTGAAATTTTGCAGGCGTGTTCCTGAGCTCATTAAGTCTTTTGAGCGCTCTCCGATGGTTCAGTTTGGGTGAAGGCAGTGTGTAACTGATGCCAGAAGATCCTAGTTAAAATGCCCGTGCTGTGTGCGTTGTCTGAACGCTGCCACTGTGGGCACTAAGAGCGGAACAATTAGCCTTGGCGTCCTGGACTATGAAGGAGAAATCCAGTCAGGCTTCCCACCCTTGCGTGTCTGTGGCTGTCAATCACAAGATAGATACACATGAGGGAGGGTATTCAACCAATCCTAGCTCACCCTCTCAGAATAAAAAACCTGTGTTCCTCTTCATCCGATCACCTGACTAACTCCTGACTCCGTTCAAGGATTTTGCTTTCATTATCCAGAAGACCATTCCGTGTGACAATCAGTTTCGGTATCAGTCGTGAACCAATTGGTAGCACCCTTGCCTCTGAGTCAGAAGGTTGAGGGTTCAAGTCCCACTCCAGAATCTTGAGCACAAAATCCAGGCTGGCGCTCCAGCGCAGTGCTGAGGGAGTGCTGCACTGTCGGAGGTGCCATCTTTTGGATGAGACGTTAAACCGAGGCCCCGTCTGCCCTCTCAGGTGGACGTGAAAGATTCAATTGCACAAAGAGCAGGAGAGTTCTGGCCAATATTTATCAAAAGCTTGGTCAAGGAGGTGGGTTTTAAGGAGCGTCTTAAAGGAGGAGAGAGAGAGGTGGAGAAGTTTAGGGAGGGAATTCCAGAGCTTAGGGCCCAGGCGGCTGAAGGCACAGCCACCAAGGTTGGGGCAAAGAAATAGGGGGATGCACAAGATGCCAGAATTGGAGGTGTGCAGATATCTCAGAAGGTTGGAGATAGGCAGGGGCGAGGCCATGGAGGGATTAGAACACAAAGTTGGCATTGCCAGACCAGGAGCCATTGTAGGTCATTCTCGCTACCAAACTCCATCAGCAGCTGGAAGCTCAAGGGGCAAAAATTGGGCCCCTTTGGGGCGCTAACTTCGCTGGGGCATTACTTTTAGCACCCTGAAAAAGTTAGCACCCCTGCACCCGGAATTCAGTGGTAGCGCCCCAAGAAGGACGCGGGGTGCTACTGGAAGTGCTCCCCCTCCCTCTTGGGGCACTCCCAGGGAATATCGCAGCACATCACTTCGCGGTACTGCAGGCCTTCCTCCCCTTATTAAAGGGGAGGGGCCTAGTGCAGCGCGGCCTGGAGCCCAGCTGGGCCACCAGGGAGCGGGGTGCCAGCAAAAGAGCCCGGCACTCAAGGGGGACAGCAGAGGGGGCAGGTGCTGACAGGCGGCCAGCAACAAAAATGGCCGCCCGGCACCTCCCCTTTAAATATCGCTGCCCCGGCCGCACGTACGCCCCCCGTGACCGTGTTGGACATAGCGTCCGGCGGTACGTCAGGGGGTGCGATGATGCTGGAGGTGAAGCGCCACGGGGCGCTACCGGCTACCGCCACCGCTAACCTCCCGCTGAATTCCGCAGGAGGCGTTAGCGGCACCGCGCCTGGGCGCTAACAGGAGGCGCAAAGCAACCGAATTTTGCCCCCCAGTTGACCTTGGAGACCGGACAATTGTACCTTACTTTCCTGCACCTTCCACCAGCAGTAGGGCCTGTCAGGGACCGGGCCTGCGCGAAGGGTTGCGGGACGCGGGGTGCTCCTCAGCTCATGGACAGGAATTCCTGGCACTCCTGGGCCTGAAAGGGAACAGCGCTGCTTTAGAGAGCCCTGCTGGATATTGATCTTAAATTCAGGTCCTGCAAACTATCAGGCTGAATAACTCCAATCAAACCCTGGACAGGTGGGTGCGCAGTCTATCGAGCTGTTCTTCTAATAGAGAGGCCTGGGGCTGACAACAAAGAGACAATGGTGAGAATGTGGAACTGGCTGCCACAAGGAGCGGTTGAGGCATTAACAGATTTAAGG
Source organism: Somniosus microcephalus (assembly GCF_052327205.1). Classification (NCBI taxonomy): domain Eukaryota; kingdom Metazoa; phylum Chordata; class Chondrichthyes; order Squaliformes; family Somniosidae; genus Somniosus; species Somniosus microcephalus. The sequence goes on from NC_140999.1 coordinate 7,807,609, forward strand.
GGAGGCTTGATGCTGACATGAGGGAGAAGGGAAGAGAGGGATGGTGGGGGGGGGGGGCGCGGGGCCCGGGTGAGAGGAGATAATGGAGGAGACTGGTGTGGAGCATAAACACCAGTTGGGCCGAATGGCCTGTTGCAGTGCTGCAGATTCTCTGCCGTTCTTTGTAATCAGGAATTTAACAGAAGATGAATGTTGAAAGAGTGAATCAAATCTCGCGCTGACGATAGTGTCTGACGGCCATCCTTGCATTTAACTGAAAGGCCGTCTTCATTCACTGGTGTCTTCGATACTCCTGAGTAATGAGTTCTCACTTGTAGAAGCAATGCTCTAAATCACTGTCACCAGTGAAGTATCTCCAACTATATGTGAGAGTTGTGACCTTAATATCTATGAGTTGGACAGGGAATTCATAACATGGAATATTAAGGCCTGCGGCTTACTGTGGGAAAGACATTGTGCTAACCCTTGAGGTGTTGAAGATCTCCTTCCAAAGCTAAGTAAAGAAGCAAATGTCTGGATTTATCAGTCGGCATTATGTTGGCAGGGGCCGGGTGAAAATTAATGAGGTAATGCCAGCTGGAATTCACACCGCTGTGGCACATCACTTTCTGCTGTGTGTAATGCCAGGTCCTGGGCAATTCTGATCTCCTGACCCCCTGGTATTGGGGGGAGGGGGTTATGGGGTAAGGGGGGGATATGGGGGTAAGGGGCTAGGTGGTTGGGGGGGCTGGGGGATAGGGGGGTAGGGGTTGGGGGTAGGTGGTTAGGGGGCTAAGGGGTTTGGGAGGGTTAGGGGAGGGTTAAGCTGCACCGTCTAGCAGCAGTCCGCAGGACCCGCACAGCCGGCTCACCGGCTTGTAAATGGAAAAACCGCGCATGAGCGGGAATTTGAACGGGGCCGCGCCGCCACCCAAAAAAATGCCGGCAGAGCATTGGTTAAGGGGGTGCGGGCAAGTCAGGGGACCTTCTTGTGGCCCTGATCCTGGACCTGGCCACAACACCCAGCCACGGGTCCAGGGTGCGGGGCACCCAGCCGGGGGTGGGGTGGGGTGGGGGTCACTCTGGCTGCCCGTCTCGCTTCCGCGGTCTTGCCCGGGCCCGGGTGGCCCTGGGGAGGGAACGTGTGGTGCCCACCATTACATTCCGACCCTTCCGTGACCGGCGGGCACCGCAGGACAAACATTGTATAAACGACCAAAAAAAAACAAAATACTGATTTAGTTGCCGTGAAGCTTCTTTTAGTTTGACGGGGTCCTGGTTAAATGACTTTTGCTGGTGTCCTCTTGAAAGCGGGGGCACTTGTGACACTGATTTCTGACCAGTAACACTTTTGTTCTCAGTGTGAACTCTACAAGTCCAATTAAATTCTGGCCAATCTCTCCTCATACGCAATGACGTATGAGGAGAGATTGGGTCGATTGGGCTTGTACTCGCTGGAGTTTAGAAGAATGAGAGGGGATCTCATTGAAACTTATAAAATTCTAACAGGACTAGACAGACTAGATGCAGGAAGGATGTTCCCGATGGCGGGGGAGTCCAGAACCAGGGGTCACAGTCTAAGGATAAGGGGTAAGCCATTTAGGACTGAGATGAGGAGGAATTTCTTCACCCAGAGAGTGGTGAACCTGTGGAATTCTCTACCACAGAAGGCAGTAGAGGTCAATTCATTAAATATATTCAAGAAGGAGTTGGATATATTTCTTAAGGCTAAAGGGATCAAGGGATATGGGGAGAAAGCAGGGACAGGGTACTGAATTTGGATGATCAGCCATGATCTCATTAAATGGCGGAGCAGGCTCGAGGGGCCGAATGGCCTACTCCTGCTCCTATCTTCCATGTTTCTATGTTAACTCGAACGGAGTGGACCAGGGATCTCGGCCTATAGCTACTTAGCAAACAGACAGTGATCCTGTAACATGCTCGGGGAAGGGAAATAGCCCAACTCAATCATTTTTATCAATTCTTACTTAGATTGATTTCTGGGATGAGAGGCTTGTCCTATGAGGAGAGATTGTGTAGATTGGGCCGATACTCTCTGGAGTTTAGACGAATGAGAGGTGATCTCATACAAGATTCTGAGGGGGATTGACAGGGTAGATGCAGGGAGGATGTTTCCCCTGGCTGGGGAGTCTAGAGCTAGGGGTCACAGTCTCAGGATAAGGGGTCGGCCATTTAGGACTGAGATGAGGAGGAATTTCTTCACTCAGAGGGTGGTGAATCTTTAGAATTCTCTACCCCAGAGGGCTGTGGATGCTCAGTCGTTGAGTATATTCAAGGCTGAGATCAATAGATTTTTGTACTCTAGGGGAATCAAGGGATATGGGGATAGGGAGAGAAAGTGGAGCTGAGGCCGAAGACCAGCCATGATCTAACTGACTGGCGGAACAGGCTCGAGGGGCTGAATGGCCCACTCCCGTTCTTTGTTACTACAGGAAACTCTTTTTTATCCGGCACCGACGGGGCCGGCGTGGTGCCGGTTGATCAAGAAGTCCAGATTACAGAGAGGTATACTTACCAAGGTACGAGAGCCCCGTACACGGCCACAGATCCAGGCATCCCTGCTGCATGGCAACAGGTGCAGGAACCCTGGTTACACGGCCACAGATCCAGGCATCCCTGTTGCATGGCAACAGGTGCAGGAACCCCGGTTACACGGCCACAGATCCAGGCGTCCCTGCTGCATGGCAACAGGTGCAGGAACCCTGGTTACACGGCCACAGATCCAGGCATCCCTGTTGCATGGCAACAGGTGCAGGAACCCCGGTTACACGGCCACAGATCCAGGCATCCCTGTTGCATGGCAACAGGTGCAGGAACCCTGGTTACACGGCCACAGATCCAGGCATCCCTGTTGCATGGCAACAGGTGCAGGAACCCCGGTTACACGGCCACAGATCCAGGAACCCCGGTTACATGACCACTAATATGAAGTAAAACTTACCTGAACCTACTCCTGAATTTTGCCGGTTAAGAGAGATTTCCGGTTATTTAAGTGCCGGTAAAGAGAGTTTCCTGTACTTGACTAACTCACCTTCTCTCTTACTCCAAGCTTGTTGGTGCTCTGCACCTAAGGGCCTTGGTCCTCCATCTCAGCCTGTCAAAAAAAAAGATCTTTGCACATCTCACCTCTCCCAAGTTATATCTCAGCGAACCAAGGAACAATGAGTGAGGCGGAGTTCATGCACATGGTTAGAAATGGACGGGCCAGGCGTGGACCTCACCTCTCGCGCCGCTCCGATTTCTTCCTTGCGTCCATTATTACCTCCCGAGCTCTGTCGACACTACAGACCTGAGCAACAACGCTGCGCGGTGCAGAGAGTGGCATCCTGTGCCAACCCTTCACAGCCAAAATAGCAAGGTGTTGTGAGAATCTTTAAAATTGGCAGTTGTTACCAGTCTGTCGCCAGGGTGACAGATGGCTTTGGAATGGAATGGTTTCCAACTAATAAGATGTGACTAATTGTTTGAAAATTAAATGCAGATGGCCCTGCTTGAGATAGCTCTGTAGGCTCCATTAATTATAAATTACTTCTCTGCACACATTTTTTTTTTGTTGAAAGAAAATGTCTACAAATCATTTTCTAAACGTAAGAAAGATCTTTCGGTTGCGCCTGCTGCAGTTGCATCTTGTGGGCCCGGGAGACAATGATGGAAGGGCAGCTTCTAACACCACCCCTTGCGCGAGGTTGCATGTGAGTTCCAACAAAGCAATGACATCCCCTGCATGCCTGGTGGCCCCGCTGAATATTGAATGACCCCTCACTCCCCTTTCAACCCTCAGATTGTGCCATTGCTTCTTTTAATTTCTCATTCTTGTTTCCCCTAAACTCTAAAGAAACATTTTTTATTCCTTCACAGGATGTGGGAGTTGCTGGCAAGGCCGGCATTTATTGCCCATCCTTAATTGCCAGTGGCTCAGTGGGTAGCACTACTTGCCTCCGAGTCAGAAGGTTGTGGGTTCAAGTCCCCACTCCAGAGACTTGAGCACAAAAATCTAGGCTGACACTCCCAGTGCAGTGCTGAGGGAGTGCTGCACTGTCGGAGGTGCCGTCTTTCAGATGAGATGTTAAACCGAGGCCCCACCTGTCCCCTCTCAGGTGGACGTAAAAGAGCCCATGGCACTATTTCGAAGAAGCGCAGGGGAGTTATCCCCGGTGTCTTGGGGCCAATATTTATCCCTCAACCAACATCACTAAAACAGATTATCGGGCCATTATCAAGTTGCTGTTTTGTGGGAGCTTGCTGTGCGCAAATTGGCTGCCGCGTTTCCCACATTACAACAGTGAGTACACTTCAAAAAGTATTTCATTGGCTGTAAAGCGCTTTGGGACGTCCGGTGATCATGAAAGGCGTTGTAGAAATGCAAGTCTTTCTTTTTGAGAAGGCGGCGGTGAGCCACCATCTTGAACCACATCACCCCAGGCTAGGATGCAGCCATTGGAGAGAATGAAGGCAACCAACAGCCCCTGTCCTATCGTTTGGCCTTTCATCTGAATTCTCCCTGAAGGAGAAAAGTGGCAGAAAGCTGAATGATTTAAGCCAGGGAATGAAACGACTAGGAGATGCGTTTGCAGTTGGCAGGACCTGTAGCAAAAGATGACTGACAGTAAACGAAGGAAATCTTTTCCGATTTATAGAATCATGCAGCACGGGAGGAGGCCATTCGGCCCATCGTGCCTGTGCCAGCTCTGTGACAGAGCTGTCCAGGGGTGGTAAAAATCGGGAGAGATGTCAAACGGGCTGCTGACTCACTATCACCCATTTTACACTATCACACAAAGTCAAGATCTACCACACCGCGAGTCTTGATTTCAACACAGTGGGCATACGGGGAGAGGTGGTGTGCCGTAGCGGTTTGGTACAACTGAGTGTCTTGCTCGGCCATTTCAGAGGGCAGTTAAAAGTCAACCACATTGCTGTGGGTCTGGAGTCACATATAGGCCAGACCGGGTAAGGACGGCATATTTCCTTCCCTAAAGGACATTAGTGAACCAGATGGGGTTTTACGACAATCCAGTAGTTTCATGGTCACCATTACTGATACTAGTTTTTTATTCCAGATTTATGTAATTAATTACATTTAAATTCCCCAGTGGGATTTGAATTTATATCTACTAGGATCATTAGTCCAGGTTTCTGGATTTAGTCCAATAACATAACCAGTATGCTACCGTTCCCATATACACCTCGTTTAGAAGAATGAGAGGGGATCTCATTGAAACGTATAAAATTCTGACAGGGCTAGACAGACTGGATGCAGGGATTTTTGTTTCCCCTGGCTGGGTGCTCTAGAACGAGGGGTCACAGTCTCAGGATACGGGGTAGGACATTTAGGACTGAGATGAGGAGAAATTTCTTCACTCAGAGGGTGGTGAACCTGTGGAATTCTCTACCCCAGAGGGCTGTGGAGGCCAAGTCACTGAATATATGTAAGAAGGAGATATAGATTTCTGGATGCAAAATGCATCAAGGGTATGGGAGAGAGGGGGAATATGGTATTGAGATAGAGGATCAGCCATGATCATATTGAATGGCGGAGCAGGTTCGAAGGGCTGTAACGAGACCTGGGTGTCCTTGTGCACCAGTCGCTGAAGGTAAGCATGCAGGTGCAGCAGGCGGTTAAGAAGGCAAATGGTATGTTGGCCTTCATAGCGAAAGGGTTTGAGTACAGGAGCAAGGATGTCCTGCTGCAGTTGTACAGGGCCTCGGTGACACCACACCTTGAGTACTGTGTGCAGTTTTGGTCGCCTTATCTGAGGAAGGATGTTCTTGCCATGGAAGGAGTTCAGCGAAGATTCACAAGGCTGATCCCTGGGATGGCAAGAATGACGTATGAGGAGAGATTGGGTTGATTGGGCTTATACTCGCTGGAGTTTAGAAGAATGAGAGGGGATCTCATCAAAACTTATAACATTCTGACAGGTCTGGACAAACTAGATGCAGGTAGAATGTTCCCGATGGTCGGAGAGTCCAGAACCAGGGGTCATAGTCTAAGGATAAGGGGTAAGCCATTTAGGACAGAGATGAGGAAGAATTTCTTCACCCAGAGAGTGGTGAACCTGTGGAATTCTCTGCCACAGAGGGCGGTGGAGGCCAGTTCATTAAATATATTCAAGAAGGAGTTGGATATATTTCTTAAGGCTAAAGGGATCAAGGGATATGGGGAGAAGGCAGGTACGGGGTACTGAGTTTGGATGATCAGCCATGATCTCATCGATTGGCGGAGCAGGCTCGAGGGGCCGAATGGCCTATTCCTGCTCCTATCTTCTATGTTTCTATGTTTGCCCCCCTCTCCCCGTATGCCCACTGTGTTGAAATCAAGACTCGCGGTGTGGTAGATCTTGACTTTGTGCGATAGTATAAAATGGGTGATAGCGAGTCAGCAGCCCGTTTGACATCTCTCCCGATTTTTACCACCCCTGGACAGCTCTGTCACAGAGCTGGCACAGGCACGATGGGCCGAATGGCCTCCTCCCGTGCTGCATGATTCTATAAATCGGAAAAGATTTCCTTCGTTTACTGTCAGTCATCTTTTGCTACAGGTCCTGCCAACTGCAAACGCATCTCCTAGTCATTTCATTCCCTGGCTTAAATCATTCAGCTTTCTGCCACTTTCCTCCTTCAGGGAGAATCAGATGAAAGACCAAGCGATAGGACAGGGGCTGTTGGTTGCCTTCATTCTCTCCAATGGCTGCATCCTAGCCTGGGGTGATGTGTCGAAATTCTTTTTCCCAGCTGATCAGACCGGTTTAATAGATATGCTGTTAGCAACATAAGATCTCTTCTTTGCATGGTGGTACAACAACAACTTGTATTTATATAGCGCTTTTAACGTAGTAAAACGTCACAAGGCGCTGCACTGGAGTGTTATAAGACAAAACATTTTTGACTCCGAGCCACATAAGGATAAATTAGGGCAGGTGACCAAAAGTTAGGTCAAAGAGGTAGGTTTTAAAGAGCGTCTTCAAGGAGGAGAGGTAGCGAGGCGGAGAGGTTTAGGGAGGGAATTCCAGAGCTTAGGGCCCAGGCAGCTGAAGGCACGGCCACCAATGGTGGAGCGATTATAATCAGGGATGCTCAAGAGGGCAGAATTAGAGGAGCGCAGATATCTCGTGGGGGGGGGGGGGGTTGTGGGGCTGAAGGAGATTACAGAGATAGGGAGGGGCGAGGCCGTGGAGAGATTTGAAAACAAGGATGAGAATTTTGAAATCGAGGCGCTGCTTAACCGGGAGCCTGTGTAGGTCAGCGAGCACAGGGGGTGATGGGCGAACGGGACTTGGTGCGAGTTAGGACACGGGCAGCCGAGTTTTGGATGACCTCAAGTTTACGTAGGGTGGAATGTGGGAGGCTGGCCAGGAGTGCGTTGGAATAGTCAAGTCTAGAGGTAACAAAGGCATGGATGAGGGTTTCAGCAGCGGATGAGCTGAGGCAAGGGCGGAGACGGGCGATGTTACGGAGGTGGAAGTAGGCGGTCTTAGTTATGCTGCAGTTATGTGGTCAGAAGCTCATTTCAGGGTCAAATATGACACAATGAGTGTTGTGTATTTTCTTTGAAAGCACAGTTTTTCAGTTACCCAAATGGCTCCATTTGTTAATTGTACCCCAGAGTGAGGTGTCAGCCGTGGCTCAGTGGGTAGCGATCTCGCCTCTGGGTCAAAAACTTGTGGGTTCAAGTCCCACAACTTAAATACATAATCCAGGCTGACACTCCAGCGCAGTACCGAGGGAATGCTGCACTGTTGGAGGTGCCGTCTTTCAGATAAGACATTAAACCGAGGCCCCGTCTGCCCTCTCAGGTGGCTTTAAAAGATCCCACGACCACTATTTCAAAGAAGAGCAGGGGAGTTCTCCCTGGTGTCAATATTTATCCCTCAACCAACATCACTGACTTAAGAAAACTACTAGGCACTTGGTCTAAGCGCTAAACAAAGCTTTAATCAACTGTTTTACAACATGGAGGTCTAGTTGTGCCCTTCACTAGTTCCTGTTAAGAATGTCCTGCGCAAGCTGGGTCCATGTCCGAGTATTTATACTCTCCCTGGACAGTGCCACCCGCAGGCCGTTCAGTGTTATTTCATAAGTCTTTCTTTCATGAATGACTGATTCATGTCAATCACTAAAACAGATTATCTGGTCATTATCACGGTGCTGTTTGTGGGAGCTTGCTGTGTGTAAATTGGTTGCCGCGTTTCCTACATTACAGCAGTGACTACACTTCAAATACTTCATCGGCTGTAAAGCGCTTTGGGACGCCCGGTGGTCGTGAAAGGCGCTATAGAAATGCAAGTTCCTTCTTTCTAAAATGTCGCATGTTTGCTCCCCATTTAGTGACAAGTTAGCTGACCTCAGAGGGCTCAGAGAGTTGGGGTGATAATGTTAGCCTCTGTGCCCCTGACCCAAAGAGGGGAATATCAGCCAGTGTGCCCACTCCTGGAGGGTGGGTACGGAGGGGGCACAGCGAGTGGAAGATGGTGCTCAGTGGAGGCAGTGGGAACAAGTGTGAATCAGCAGCACCAGAGTGGGGCGGGGGTGTGGGTGAAGAAAAGTGTGTGTGAGTTTAGATATTTGTGTGTATATGTAGATTTATGTGTGTGTATGTATCTGTGTGTGTATGAGCCTATAAGTGTGTGTGTAAATTTATATGTATGTGATTTGAAAATTCTCATCCTTGTTTTCAAATCCCTCTATGGCCTCGCTCCTCCCTATCTCTGTAATCTCCTACAGCCCGACAACCCTCCGAGATCTCCACGCTCCTTAAATTCTGGCATCGTGAGCATCCTTGATTTCTATCGCCCCACCATTGGCGGCCGTGCCTTCAGCTGCCGGGGCCCTAAGCTCTGGAATCCCTCCCTAAACCTCTCCGCCTCTCTCTCCTCCTTTAAGACGCTCCTTAAAACCTGCCTCTTTGACCAAGCTTTTGGTCACCTGTCCGAATATTTCCTTATGTGGCTCGGTGTCGAATTTTGTTTGATAATCGCTCCTGTGAAGCGCCTTGGAACATTTCACACCGTTAAAGCCGCTATATAAATGCAAGTTGTTGTGTCTGTACATATATATATATATATGTGCGTGTTTGTGTGTGTAAATTTATATATATGTGTGTGGTAGTGAACACTCACCTTTAAGAAGAATACAATGTGTTTTTTTTAATATGCCAACTTTATCTCATTAAACAAGCCCTCATACATCCAGACAATTACACAATTAATAGTCGAGGTATCTGCATGTTTTATGAAAATTCTACAGAGATTGATCATAGCTTGGTCTACACATCGGGTTAGCTGCAGTTCCTTAACGCCGCAGTCTCAAGGGGGCACATTGATGGCATATTTTGCACCCTGCACTGTGACTTTCCCCCACACCCCAGTCACGGGGTGGCTTTGGGGAGCGGGTGGACAGTTAAACGTGGGCCGCAGGATTTATGCTGCCTTTCCTGAGGCATTCTCACACGTTAAGTTATCATTCCAGTGAGTCCACGCAGCCTGTAGCTGTTGAGCCCATTAATTCCCAAATATGTGATTCTCCTGACTGTCACGTTAACCTGCAAGAATAGCCAGTGCGCTGATAATGGACGGATCCCGATCAATGGCCATCATTCAATGACTTCCTCACTGTGCCACTTAATGACTTACCAATTCTGCAGGGCACTTAAAATACGCTTTCTGCATTTGTAATTATCCGCGCTGAAAAAGAGGGACCTAGAAATTAGTGTCGGGCAATGGTGCAAAGCAGGTGTTAAAGGATCGACCGACCTTTATACGCAGTGCCTGATATTCAGTTCATAAGAAATAGGAGTAGGAATAGGCCACGTGGCCCCTCGAGCCTGCTCCGCCATTCAATAAGATCATGGCTGATCTTGGGCTCAAAGCCACTTCCCTGCCCGCTCCCCATAACCCTTCACTCCCTTATCTTGCAAAAATCTGTCTATCTCCACCTTAAATGTATTTAATGACCCAGCCTCCACGGCTCTCTGGGGCCGAGAATTCCACAGATTTATGACCCTCAGAGAAGAAATTCCTCCTCATCTCAGTTCTAAAAGGGCGACCCTTTATTCTGAGACTGTGCCCCCAAGTTCTAGATTTCCCCACGAGGGGAAACATCCTCTCTGCATCTACCCTGTCGAGCCCCCTCAGTATCTTATATGTTTCAATAAGATCACCTCTCATTCTTCTAAATTCCAATGAGTATAGGCCCAGCCTGCTCAACCTATCCTCATAAATCAAGCCCCTCATCTCTGGAATTAACCTAGTGAATCATCTCTGAACTGCAAGTCAAGCTCAAGTCCCTGGAGTGAGACTTGAACCCACAACCCTCTGACTCAGAGGTGAGGGTGCTGCCCACTGAGCCCCGGCCGACGCTTGACGGGGAAAGGGCAGGGGTGTGGGCACTAATTGGACAGCTCTTTCGGACAATTGGACAGAGCCGGTGCAGCCATGCAGACTCGACGGGCTGAATGACCTCCTTCTGTGCTGTAGGATACTGTGACTTGCAGCAAAAGAATAATCGGCGGAACTCCTCTTGATCCCCAAAGGCGATCAAACAAGTTCCAGGAGACACGTTGACCGATACCTCACCTACCTTTTGCACGCTATGACATCAGCCGCAGTTAGGGTCTTGTCCAGCTCCCTTTTGAACCCTTGCCCTGAATCCGCGCTCGTTCCAACGGTCCGTGACCCTCTGTTATACGAAAACAGCTAACCAAGTTCTGTGCTTGCATAACTTGCACGCTTGTATCCTGGTCCTCTCGAACCTATCTAACTCAAATCTTCTCTTCTTAGGCAGTCCCTCGGAACCAAGGATGACTTGCTTCCACATTAAAAATGAGTTCTCAGGTGACTGATGAGTCCAATGTGGGACCTACAGTCTCTGTCACAGGTGGGGCAGACGGTGGTTGAAGGGACGGGTGGGTGGGGTGCTTGGGTTGACGTGCGCTCCTTGCGCTGCCTGCACTTGGCTTCCGCTTGCTCCCGGCGAAGAGACTCGAGGTGTTCGCCGCCTTCCCGGACGCTTCTCTTCCACTTAACTTAACTCAAGTACTCAATCCACGTCCACCGAATCCGATTGATTGACAATAAATTGAAGCTGTCGCAACAATGCTCGGTGGCAGTGTGTTCAGCAAATCAGATGTTGGGATGTATTAAAAGGTTAATATTGAGCCGAAATAGGGAGGTAATTGTGCCACTTTACAAATCACTGAGGCAACCGCACTCAGAGCACTGTGTACAGTGCTAGTCACCATCGCGCAAAGAAGAATATTGCAGCTGTTGAAAGGATACAGAAGCGAGCGGCCAGGATGATTAAGGGGATGCATTATGAGGAGTGATTATGTAAATTGGCCGTGTTCTCAACTGGAAAGGAGAAGGCTGAGAGGTGATACAATTGCTGTATTTAGGATTCTAAAGGGACTAGACAATCTCGAGCGTGACAAGCTGTTTCATCTTGTCCAGAACAGTCGAACCAGAGGCCTGTGCTTGAAGGGGGTAAATTCAGGATTAATCTGCAGAAACATGGGGGGGAATTTTACCCCCAAGGACGGGTGGGTTGGGAGTGAGTGGGGGGTAAAAATTATTGATTGGCGCGTTTGGATGCCTCGGTGAATGACAATTTCTTCAACTTACGCTTCCTAGCTCTTCTACGTAGTGCATCCTGTGCGGCTTCCGCAGAGGTAGAGGCCGGCTGCTCAGATCTCTGGCCCTGACTGCTGAGATGTTTTTGGCCAACGCCCTCTGGGTTTTGAAGCCCCTGAGGGCTCCGCCAAAGACTGCTTCGCCTGCACCAGTGCAGGGGCAGACTTGGCCATCGGGAGAAGAGGCAGTATGTCAGGTAGTGGCTGAGGGGTTTGAGGGGGAGAGCAATGGGTGAGTAGTGGGAGTACTTTGAGTGGAGTTTCCCATTTCCATGTTCCCTTTCGTCATCATCCCTCTCCTGGGCCAGCGCCGCATCACTCCGACCACTCTGCTGCAGACCAACTTGGTGAAGATCAGTGACGCATTGCAAGGCCACGGATATGACATCTGTCATCCTGTTTGAGGCAGCAGACAGGTTGGCATTCAGAGTCTGCACAGCTGTGGCCATGGCCTGCATGGACTCATTTGAGAGCCTTGCTTGAAGCTCCATGGAGATGGACTCTCACTCTCGATGGCAGACATTCTCACAACTTCTAGCACCACCAATCCGCTAACGATCGAGTTGGGCTCCTCCATCCTCCCTGTTGTGTATGTAATATGTGTGCTACTTTGAACCTATGGACAGGACTGCACTACTTGTTGGGCGTAGTGATACGCAGTACCACTCCTGGCCATAGGGGTATAAATAGTACTGTGGGTACTGATCTCCCCTCAGTTCCCGCCTGTGGGCATGAAGTAAAGACCTATGTATAGTCCCTACCTCCAACCAGTAAAGACCTGTTTGAGTTATACGTTTAAGTCTTTGTGTTAATTGTTCAATACAATACACATACTTAACACTGGCGACGAGTCAGGTTCTTACCCTGCGGCAGTTGAAGAGAGGTTTCAAACATCACCACCCCACTAGAAGCGACAGGCTTTAGGACTCTGAAGCCTCCATCAGCGATTGAGCACTGGAGTGCAGCAAACATCCTGACAGCTTCCAGCGACTGACAGAAGTCTTTCTGCAGTTTCCTTGTTCAACCTAGGTGGTGGGGTAAGCCGTGCAGTGTTGGCTGCAAAGACAGGGCTGGGGAAGTTGGAGAATCTGGAAAGACAACAGAAGCAGCTGATGGAGAAAATGGAGCAGGAGCACACAAAACGTCTGATGTCAGAGGAGTTAACGGTCAGCCAACTCCTGCATATGCTGAAGGACAGGACTCTGAAATGGGAAAAACTTGAACACGAACTTCAATATTCAAACGAAAGGGGTTCGGAGCTCTCAAAGGTTATTGGAAGAGCTGAGGTGGCAACACAGACTGAGATGACTGCAACAGAGCAGCCCTTGGATGCCAAAAGTACGCTGACTCACGTCAACGTAGAACAACAGACCGCTGAAACAGCTGCTCCGGTAGAGGGATTGAATAGTCCGATCAATCAATCTCCAAAAGAAGTTGAAGTAGTAAAATCTCAAATGAGGTCATTAGTAAACGACTTGCTGAAAGCCCAGAAAAAGCTGGATGAAGAGGTACGCATGAAGAAGTCTCTTCAGGAAAGATGTCTGGACTTGGAACAAAAGCTGGCTAACGCCCAGCTGGGTATGGAGGAAATAGAAGACCCTCTCGCTGGCCTAGATCAGGACGACACCGAATATTACTATGTCCTGTCCTGCCCAACTTGTAACTTCGACTCCCACCATACAGAAATCATGGAGGAGCACCGAAAGCCTACGGAACATCGGGAGAAGGTGGCTCTACTACGGAAAAAGGAGGGAGAGAAGGAGGAACTGCGCATGCAGCTGGCAGCTGACAGTGGAGCCCAGAGAGTCTCCAAGAAGCAGAAAAGGAAAAGTCGAAACAGAAGATGACCCATCTGAACCATTATTACCTCTACCAGATCACACACGTGGTCCCTCCGAACGGAGCCAATTCAGTTCGGAAGTTCAAACTGTTAAATCCATGGAAGGACTATTGAATGAGTCACTCCAGCAACGTGAACCGACTCCACCACAGAGATTGAATCTGTGAACTGTTTTCCGCAGAGACTGAATCTGTGATCTGTTTTGACATGAAGTTATCTATGTATCTATGTTATTCTGTTATGTAAACCTGAAGTTATATATGTATATATGTTATTACGTTATGTTAAATGGGGAGATGACTGTAAAGCTAGGAAGGGAGGAATGTTGTGTATGTAATATGTGTGCTACTTTGAACCTATGGACAGGACTGCACTACTTGTTGGGCGTAGTGATACGCAGTACCACTCCTGGCCATAGGGGTATAAATAGTACTGTGGGTACTGATCTCCCCTCAGTTCCCGCCTGTGGGCATGAAGTAAAGACCTATGTATAGTCCCTACCTCCAACCAGTAAAGACCTGTTTGAGTTATACGTTTAAGTCTTTGTGTTAATTGTTCAATACAATACACATACTTAACACTCTCCAGTATCGTGGAGAGTGCGCGGGGCACGTCTGTCAGTATCTGGCTAAGCTGCTGATGCACCTCTAGCATTCTCCTTCTCAATGATAGGGCTTAAAGCATAGGATGTAGTTGAATCAGCAAATGTACTCACTTTCCCTGACCTGGCTAGGTGATTGAACCGCTTCCTACATTGCATCCATGACCTGGGCACAACACTCCTGCTGCTCACCTCCTCAGCTACCTCCAACTGCAGCTTACTGAGAGCGGCAGGTTCCTGGGGAAAGGTGTGTCCCTCCTCCTCCTGACTGCACCCAGCAGTAATTCCAGTGAGGCAGTATTCAATCTAGGTGTTGCCCTTGCTCCAGGTCCACCATCCACCCCCAATACCTCCAATTCTGACAGGACTGGACAGACTAGATGCAGGAAGGATGTTCCCGATGGTCGGGGAGTCCAGAAGCAGCGGTCACAGTCTAAGGATAAGGGGTAAGCCATTTAGGGCAGAGATGAGGAGGAATTTCTTCACCCAGAGAGTGGTGAACCTGTGGAATTCTCTACCACAGAAGGCAGTGGAGGCCAATTCATTAAATATATTCAAGAAGGAGTTGAATATATTTCTTAAGGCTAAAGGGATCAAGGGGCATGGGGAAAAGGCAGGGACAGGGTACTGAGTTTGGATGATCAGCCATGATCGCATTGAATGGCGGAGCAGGCTCGAGGGGTCGAATGGCCTACTCCTGCTCCTATCTTCTACGTTTCTATGTTTCTATGTTAATTTCCAGTTGTGGACTGTCCCTTTCAATACAGCTGAGATCGCGTCATGCGGGTACGCAACCCAGAAGTCAAAATTCATTGGTTCAGTTGAGTTGTGATCGCAGATTCCGACCTGCTCAGCTGACCTCCGGGTTTCACCCACGCAATTCCACCCCCACCACACGGAATCCGCCTTCAAATTCTTAAAGGGGCCGATATTTCAGTGAGTGAGTGGTCCATCTATAGAACATATTTGTGCCCGCTTGATTGGCACCCCATCCACCACCTTAAACGTACAATCCCTCCACACCGGCGTACCGTGGCTGCAGTGTGCACCATCTACAAGATGCACTGCAGCAACTCGCCAAGGCTTCTTCGGCAGCACCTCCCAAACCCGCGACCTCCACCACCTAGAAGGACAAGAGCACCTCCAAGTTCCCCTCCAAGTCACACATACTATTGAGTTCAACAATTTCAGATCATAACCTCGGCCCCTATTACATTTTTACTTATATTTTTTCTCCACACCTTTGTTTTGGCTCTCCCCCCACCCCCCCACCGCCCTTTCCTTTTTTTCTCTCTCCCACATGGCAGCTGTCTCCCATTCTGCCAGCGCATTTCACACCTAATCTAGAGCCGTCTTTTGTCTCCACTAGTCCTATCACCATCTCGTCTCGTTTTGAATACCTCTTAATGTCTCTTCTCTTTTGTTCTCTCCCAGCCTGGCCTCTTAATCTATTTCATTCCCTGTGCCTCTTTAGTCTTGATAAAGGGTTTTGACCTGAAACGTTGACTCTAATTTCTCTCCACGGATGTTGCCTGGCCTGCTGAGTTTCTCCAGCATTTTCTGTTGTTATTTCGGATTTCCAGCATCTGCAGTATTTTGCTATCACACATACCATCCCGACTTGGAAATATATCGGCTGTTCCTTCATCGTCGCTGGGTCAAAATCCTGGCACTCCCTCCCTAACAGCACTGTGGGAGCACCTTCACCACACGGACTGCAGCGGTTCAAGGCGGCGGCTCACCACCACCTTCTCAAGGGCAACTAGGGATGGGCAATAAATGCTGGGCCTTGCCAGCGACACCCACATCCCATAAACGAATTAAAAAACAAGACTCCCTAGGGAGACGGTGGTAGCAGTTCATATTGATTTATTGATAGGCAAATTAGGAAGATTTCTTTCAGAAAATAACATTTTGGAATCTAGTGTACGAGTAATCTGAGAGATGACATGTGGTAAGTATAGCGAGCTTGGGAGGCTCAGGTGACTTTGGAACTGTGGATTTCCTCATCTTCCCAATCAACCATTCTCCTCTCTAACACATTGATCGGATCACTGGGCATTGCATCAAGTGAAAGAACAGTTTCCCAGCCAACAGAAGCGTCTCCAACATTGAACCGCTTTGTGAATTGGCCGTAGATTGGCAGTGGTGAAGGTCTTTGGGATGACTCCATAACAACAGCTTGCATTTATACAGCGCCTTTAACATAGTAAAATGTCCCAAGGCGCATCACAGGAGTGATTATCAAACAGAATTTGACACCGAGCCACATGAGGAGATATTAAAGACAGGTGACCAAAGGTTTGGTCGAAGAGGTAGGTTTTAATGAGCGTCTTAAAGGCAGAGAGTTAAAGAGGTGGAGAGGTTTAGGGAGGGAATTCCAGAGTTTAGGGCCCAGGCAGCTGAAGGCACGGCCGCCAATGGTGGAGCGATGGAAATCGGGGATACGCAAGAGGCCAGAATTGGAGGAGCGCAGTGATCTCGGAGGGGTGTAGGGCTGGAGGAGGTTACAGAGATAGGGAGGGGGTGAGGCCATGGAGGGATTTGAAAACAAGGATGAGAAATATGGAGTCCAGGGAAGAAGTCAGAGAGCTTTTGAAGGGAGCAAATCCATGAAAATGAAATCACTGAATAAGAAGCATCCTCTTTCTGTTTAACTTCTGATTGTATTTGAAGTACCACGAAGTTAATTACATTCGACATCATTTGATTATGACACAGATAATAGTTTTATTTAGTTTATAGAAATTTTCTCCGTCATCCGTTGATTCTCTTGTGTTTTAATCGATACTAAATTATGTTTAAGAATTTAAATTCCCATTAGGATTAATTAACATGTCTGAGCTGCATAAATTCTACATCATTAGCGATCAATTTCCAGTGTTTATTTCATGCATTTATTCATGTTCAGCGCTCCTCTGAACTTTCCTCTCTTGTTCCTCCTAATCACCAAACACCCTGTCCTTCTCGCTGTAATGTTCGAATCAAGACTCGTCCCTCCACCTTCTGCACTAACCTTTCCTTCCTCAGTCTTTTCTTCATTCGACAATCTCCAGGTCTTTAGAACCTAACCTTAACCACAATTCCTTGATTTCACATCCCCTGAAGAAAAGGGTTATCTTAGGGTTTGGCAAGCAAGCCGGATTAGTGTGATGCCCCCTAAAGTCAAGTAACCTCTCAACACTTTCTTTCTAGGCTCACATGGTAAGAACCAAAGGCGACACGAGAAAAAACGAGCGGTTAGGATCTGGAATGCACTGCCTGAAAGGGGTGGTGGAGGCAGATTCAATCGTGGCTTTCAAAAGGGAATTGGATCAGTACCTGAAGGAAAAAAATTTGCAGGGCTACGGGGAAAGGGAGGGGGAGTGGGACTAGCTGAAGTGATCTTGCAGAGAGCCGGCACGGGCTCGACGGGCCGAATGGCCTCCTTCTGTGCTGTAACCATTCTATGATTCTATAACGGTCAGTTGGTTGAGGTACTGGATGGCTCATGTGAAGACAAACCCCAGGGCGGTTTTGATGGGCCGAATGGCTTGTTCCTGTGTTGATTCAGTTCATGCTGGCCCGGCGTTGCTAGGGAAACGAGGCATGAGGGGATGTTCCTGGCCTCCCGCCATAAGATTGTAGGTACAGAGTGGGGCCTGGTAACAAGCTAAAGAGGGGCTCCCAGGTAAGTGGGATGGCTTTTGGATCCTCTCAAGCAGATCCTCAGGCTTTTAGGCCCTCTCAGGCCTTTAGCTGGACTCTTGTTTCTGCCCTCATTTTCCTGAGCAAGGCCTGCCAGTGGGAGGGCCTGTTTTGGAGGTGCGTTATCTGGGCGCAAAGCGGCCTTACCAGACGCAGCATCTTATGCCTGGGTGTAAGTTGGCATAGGGGGGACTCAGCACTAGTATGTTTCAGTATGGTTACAGGATGTTTTACACAAAGGGCAGGATTTTGTGAATGGAGGTGAGTTGGAGGCGGGACTGCTGCTTGTCGTGTCAATGTCCCGCCTCCATCCTCGCCTGACCAATCAGAGGGATTTTCCCCTTATTGAGCTTGTTAAGCCCACCCGGCAGACTCAGCAGGCCAATTAGGGAGGAAGTCACTGACAGGTCACGTCAACGTCAGATGTGCTATCTGTCAAGATTTCTTGAAAGAAGAAATGACAACGTTTGACAGTTCTGTGAAACACTGCCATTCTCTTTAGTTTGATGAGCCTTTGTGGTGAGGGCTCATCAAACCTTTCAACTTTGTAAATTTCACGTCTGCAGGATCAGAGGATCCAACAGCCATTATGTGAAATTGACAAGGAGAATGTCAGCTCTCCCCATCCAGCGCAGCTAAAGGCTGCAGAAAGAAAACAAGGTAAGTGCACACTTTTTTAAACTTATCACTCGCCTTACATACTTACCACTCCACACTTGCACTCATCACTCACCTCTACATCTTACTTCCAGGTGCCTCCGACCCCCGCAGACTTCCTCCACGTCTCCTCCAACCCGGCAGGGTTCTCCGAGGTCGGGAAGCCTTCACCTGTGAAGGTAAAATGGCACTAATCCCTTTTTTCTGCCTGTTAACTACCTGTTAACAGGCAGTTAAAAGGATTAAATGCCTTCCCACCTCCAGGAGACGGGACCCGAAGCTGCACATCCTCCCGCCTCCTGGCAAAAGGGCACGGAGGCGGGATGGGGGGGTGAGTTTGCCATCCGCCCCCACTTTCTCCGATTTTACCAGCTGTCCCGCCTCCATACCCGCCTCCTCGGGGCTTGGAGAATCCAGCCCAAAGAGTTACTTCCTTTATTTAACTGACCTTGGATGGAATTACATAGAATGTACATCACTCGACCCAACTGGTCCGTGCTGATGTTTATGCTCCACGCGAGCCTCCGCCCACCCCTCTTCATCTCACCCCATCAGCATATCCTTCTATTCCTTTCTCCCTCGTGTGTTTATCCAGCTTCCCCTTAAAGGCATCAATGCTCTTCGCCTCAGCCACTCCCTGTGGCAGCGAGCTCCACGTTCAGCTTGTCGATGAGGCTATTTTATGTGCGACGTGTTTGTGGTATTTCTGTTTTTATACTTAAATCAAAATCCAGCTGGACTCATGCAGACTCCAAGCTTGAGGTGCTGATGTTGAACTGCCCCTCACTTCCTCAATACAACACCCTCCAAACAGAGTTCAAGGCCAGCTGCCTTGGCCCCAAGCTCTGGAATTCCCTCCCCTAAACCTCTCCGCCTCTCTCTCTTCCTTTAAGACCTTCCTTAAAACCTACCTCTGACCGAGCTTTTAGTCACCCCTCCTAACATCTCCTTCTTTGGCTCGGTGTCAATTATTGTCTGATTTACGCTCCTGTGAAGCGCCTTTGGCCATTTTTCCAAGCTGAAGGCGCTATATAAATGCAAGTTGTTGTTGTTGTTTCTGAAAGCCTCCATTTTGCATATACAACAGCAATCTCATTTATACAGCGCCTTTAACATCCCATAATAGGAAGTTGAAAGGCTTTTTACAGGGGGCGGGGTGTGGGGGGTGGTGGGGGAAATGGTTTAGTGGGCATCGAGCAGGAAGTAGACGAGTGGTTGGGGGGCGGGGTGGGGTTGGAGGGGGAGGATGCGATTGAAGACATGGTCAAAGAGGAGGCGTTTGTACCTGACGAGAAAGGTAGCAAGGCGGAGGGGGTTTAGCGGGAGAATTAGAGGGTAACGGTCTGATGGGAGAAGGTGTAAAGGACCAGAGTCAAAGACCAGTGGGGTCGTGCGAGACCAGAGGGCAGAATGGATATGAACTGAAATGATCTGTTCCTCCTACTCTCGGTAGCACAAAGAAATCGTAATCTTCGGCCCCAAAGTCAAGGGCCTAGAAATTGAGTGGGGTTAGCGCCCAATTAGCGGCGCTGGAGGGCATTGCGCTGGAATTATAGCTGTTTCTGAAATTGACTTGGGCCCTACCATCGGCGTTAGCCGGTAGCGCTGCGCCGGCACCGGTGACGTCATCGGTGTGCGCAGCGTCCCGGTTGCCGTGGTAACCCGGCCCCAAGCCCAAATTCAGTTGCGCCCGCCTCGCCCGTGGCAGGCACAACCAACGATTGTGGAAAGGGTTCTTACACGCCTTTGCGCCGGCACATAAAGGTGGAGCGGCGGCCGGCCGCGTTCCCGGCGGCCGCCTGCCCGCACCTCCCTTCCCGGACTCCTGCATCACCCCCCCCGCGGCCCTGATGTGTGTGTGCTGCGAGCCCGGCACTTCCCCGAGGTGCCGGGCTCAGATGTCGGGGGAATCCGCCGGTCAGTTGTCGGCTGCAGGCAGCTCCTCCTTAACAGAAGGAGGAGGCCTGCAGTTCCCCAGCCTGCCGCACCGCATCGGGTGCCGCAGCGGGGGATTAGCGCCGGAAAACCCAATTGAACGCCCGTTTTGAGGCGCTAAAACCCTCCTTTAGCGCCCGCCGCCGTCTGGGCCCGGCGCAACCGAATTTTCGTCGGGCGCTGCCGCATTAACGCTGGCGCAAAATTTCTGGCGCTACAGCCCTGGCGAACCCACAACTCAATTTCTAGGCCAAGGTGTTACCAGTGAGCCAAGATTGGTCAAGTGACAGAACATAACACTGATGGGTCCACTTTCAGTTTTTTTTTCAATGCAATTCAAATCGCTTTATTGGCATGATGACAAGGTACATCTTATGTTGCCAAAGCATCGAAAAACATTCATGGTTGAACACATAAATACAGATCTATCCATACAGTGTATAAACAGATATATCCCTGAGTGTATAAATATACATTCATATAATTTGTATATACTCTTTTCTTATATTTAGTGGTTGTCCCTCTGTTTATGGCAAGCTGTAACATAGTGTGCTGCTAAGGTTACACAATTTCTCTCTTCCCCTAGTAGGTATGGGAGTTTTTGGTCGTCATTCAAATTTCTGAATTCCGGGCATATTTTTGTGAATTTTGGGTACCAATCAAAGCCACGCTAATCCCAGCAGTTTCTACCTCCACTTCTCCTCATGACGTTGCTCTGCTTCTTGCTAATTAGTTTTCCTGTGTTTTCCTTATTCCCAGAAGAGGCAAACCCTTGCCAGACGAACCCTTGCCTACACGAGGGGACCTGCTTGTCCAACAGTACGATTTACACCTGCAACTGTGTGCCCGGGTTCGCCGGAGAGAACTGCGAGATAGGTAAGGCACTGAGTGAAACGTGGAAACGCTGGCGGGAAGAGAGCAAGCTCCTACTGCGTCCTTAATAGCAACATGTTTCCTGCGGTTTTCGTCTCGCTGACTAAGCCCCTGCCTGGAGACTTATCGTGGTCTGTGGAGGTATCTCAAGAACTTGGCTGATTCCGGAATTCACTTCCACCCAGGTGTGAAGCGAGAAGGCTAGTGATTGATAACCTCACCTCGAATTTGTCCTCTCCTCTCCTGAGGGCATTGAATTAGCCTTGGGGTAAAGCTTCAGGAATGTCAGGTGACCTCCAGTACCTTACGCAAATGTTGCCAATTACCTTAAATCTGGGTCCTCTGCTTACCGGCCCTTCTCTGCCAATGGAAACAGTTTCTCCTTATTTGCCCTATCAGAACCCTTCATAAAAATTTATTGGACTCAGCCTTGAAAGCTCCAACATCCACAGCCTTCTGCAGGAGAGATCTCCAGATTTCTACAACCCTTTTGGGGGAAGAAATTGGGTCGCGCCCCCAAAAAATGAACGCTCCCGCAGCCAAAATGCACTCGCAGCGCCCCAAGAGGGAAGCAGGGCACTACTGGAAGCACCCCGCCTCCCTCTTGGGGCGCTGCGAGTGAATATACGTCGCGCCGCGGTACTGCAGGCCTTCCTCCCCTTAGTAAAGGGGAGGGGCCTAGCGCAGCGCGACCCGGGGCCCAGCTGGGCTACCAGGGATCGGAGTGCTGGCAAAACAGCCCGGCATTCAAGAGAAGTGCCGGGCTCATGGAGCGCAGCCGGCACTCGGCGGGGCAGGAGGCCGGGGACGGCAGCGGGGGCAGGTGCTGGCAGGTGGCCAGCAACAAAAATGGCCGCCCAGCACCTCCCCTTTAATTAGCGCCGCCTCGGCCACAGGTAACCCCCACCCTGACC
Source organism: Somniosus microcephalus (assembly GCF_052327205.1). Lineage (NCBI taxonomy): Eukaryota > Metazoa > Chordata > Chondrichthyes > Squaliformes > Somniosidae > Somniosus > Somniosus microcephalus. The sequence continues at coordinate 7,829,742 of NC_140999.1, forward strand.
CCGTCGGACATAGCGTCCGGCGGTAAGTCAGGGGGCGCTACAGAAGATCGCGGCCGGGGCGCGAGCGGGACGCTGCACACGGCGATGGCGTCATTCTCGGGATGTGGGCGTCGCTGGCAAGGTCGGTATTTTATTGCCCGCCTCCTAGTTGCCCTGAGTTTGGTGCAGCTGACTGGCTTCCTTGGCCACATTAGATGGCCGATCTTCTTCTTCTTCTTAGGCAGTCCCTCGGAACCGAGGATGACTTGCTTCCACATTAAAAATGAGTTCTCAGGTGACTGATGAGTCCAATGCGAGACCTACAGTCCCTGTCACAGGTGGGGCAGATGGTGGTTGAAGGGGCGGGTGGGTGGGGTGCTTGGGTTGACGTGCGCTCCTTGCGCTGCCTGCGCTTGGCTTCCGCTTGCTCCCGGCGAAGAGACTCGAGGTGTTCGGTGACTTCCCGGATGCTTCTCCTCCACTTTGTGCGGTCTTGGGCCAGGGATTCCCAGGTGTCGGTGGGGATGTTACACTTTTTCAAGGAGGCTTTGAGGGTGTCCTTGAAGCGTTTCCTCTGCCCACCTGGGGCTCTCTTGCCGTGCTGGAGCTCCGAGTAGAGCGCTTGTTTTGGGAGTCTCGTATCGGGCATGCGGACAATGTGACCCGTCCATCGGAGCTGATCGAGCGTGGTCAAAGTTTCGATGCTGGGGATGTTGGCCTGAGCAAGAACACTGACGTTGGTGCGCCTATCCTGCCAATGGATTTGCAGGATCTTGCGGAGGCAGCGTTGGTGGTACCTTTCCTGTGCTTTGAGGTGCCTGCTGTACATGGTCCATGTCTCTGAGGCATACAGCAGGGCGGGTATCAGATCCAAGATGGCTCCTGTGCGGGCAGCTCCCTAGGGAGCTCCTTTGCCATCGAGAGAGCTGATATCCACTCACTCGCACACACACGCACGCATTTTGTGGGGTGGGTGGGGTCATTGGATGGCGATCAGGAGCAGGAAGGCAGGCTGTGTTTTTTTCTCAGCTCATGAATGCCACCATCGCCCCAGCTGAGATCAGCTGACAGACTGGAGATTGGACTTGGGGCTTCTTTCCGTCTGCGCGACTTTGCCCCACATGAGGCTCAGCCTTATCGGGAGGGCCGTGTTTAGCTCAGTGACTAGTTTCCACAATTGTTCGACAGCAGGTACCAAAAACGTTGACAATTATGCTGGCGTTATGTGGTAAGCTCAGTATTTTTTGTTAAATCCCTTTGGATTTTTCTTTGTAATTCCTGTGATAGCGTACGGTCATTGCGTTTTCTGTCTACTCACCCTTGCCCTCTGTACGTCAAAAGTACCTCATTGACTGTGAAGCGCTTTGGGACGGCCTGAGGTCATGAAAGGCGTTGTATGTCAGCCGGGGCTCAGTGGGCAGCACTCTCGCCTCTGAGTCAGAAGGTGCTGGATTCATAATCCCACTCCAGAGACTTGAACACAAAATCCAGGCTGACACTGCAGTGCAGTGCTGAGGGAGTGCTGCACTGTCGGCGGTCCCATCTTTCAGATGAGACGTTAAACCGAGGCCCCGTCTGCTCTCTCAGGTGGACGTAAAAGATCCCACAGCCACTATTTCGAAGAAGAGCAGGGGGAGTTCTCCCCGGTGTCCTGGGGCCAATATTTATCCCTCAATCAACATCACTAAAAACAGATGATCTGGTCATTATCCCATTGCTATTTGTGGGAGCTTGCTGTGCACAAATTGGCTGCCGTGTAACCACAGTGACTATACTTCATTGCACTCCTCCAATTCTGGCCTCTTGCGCATCCCCCATTTTAATCGCTCCACCATTGGCGGCTGTGCCTTCGGCTGCCTGGGCCCCAAGCTCTGGAATTCCCTCCCTAAACCTCTCTGCCTCTCTACCTCTCTCTCCTCTTTTAAGACGCTCTTAAAACCTACCTCCATCTGCCCTACTATCTCCTTAAGTGGCTCGATGTCAAATTCTGTTTGATAATTGCTCCTGTGAAGCGCCTTGGGACGTTTTACTCTGTTAAAGGCGCTATATAAATACAAGTTGTTGTTGTAGGACGTTCTGATTTTGTGATATAAATGCAAGTCTTTCTTTTTTATAATTTCAAGTTTTTCTGTGTAAACCTGGTGACTCAGTAGCGAATAAAAACAAGACTTGTCTTTATCGCGGGTCTTCCCACAGCATTGGATTAGCTGAACGAACATCAGCCAATGAATTACTTTCTACGTATGTACATGTGACAGGCATCACACACCAACGCAAACCGCAGCGAGATGAATCATCAGTTAACCTGTTGCCCGTGCTGCCGTTTGAAGGATAAATGTTAGTCAAAGAACCGCCTGCTGCTCACTGACTAGCGTCATTCGATCTTCAATATCGGCCTCAACAGGTTGAGTGGGCCTCGGTTCATTGCCTCATCCGAGGGACCGCACCTCCCACAATGCCTAGCTCTAGACTCTCCAGCCAGGGGGAAACAACCTCTCAGCATCTACCCTGTCAATCCCCCTCAGAATCTTGTATGTTTCAATGAGATCACCTCTCACTCTTCTAAACTCCAGAGAGTATCGGCCCATTCTACACAATCTCTCCTCATAGGACAACCCTCTCATCCCAGGAATCAATCTAGTGAACCTTCATTGCACCGGCTCCAAGGCAAGTATATCCTTCCTTAGATAAGGAGACCAAAACTGTGCCCAGTACTCCCGGTGTGGTCTCACCAAGGCCCTGTACAATTGTAGCAAGACTTCCTGGCCTAGAAATTCATTAAGGCGCTGCCAGCTTTGCGCCCAGTTAACGCCTAAAGGGTGATTTTGCGCCAAAAATGAGTTTGCGCAGATATTCAGCGCAGCGGTATTGGCGGCGGTAGCCGTTAGCGCTGCGCCGGCACCGATGACGTCATTGGTGTGCGCAGTGCCCCGGTTCCGCCCCGAAACCGCGCCGATCCCCATATTTAGTTGCGGCCGCCTCCTCTGAAGCGGCCGCAAACAACGACCAGAAAACGGGGCCGTCCTGCTGCCTTAGTGGGGCGCTTTAAAGCGGAAGGTGCGGCCGGCCGCTTTTGCGGTGGCCGCCTGCCCGCACCTCCTTCCCCGGCCTCCTCCACCGCCCCCCCCCCCGCGGCATTGCCGGCTGCTTTCCGCGAGCCCGGCACTTCTCCGTGGTGCCGGGCTCATTTGCCGGCACTATCCAGCGGCGATCTCCCCGTTGCAGGCAGCTCCCCCTTAAGAGAAGGAGGAGGCCTGCAGTACCGCAGCCTGCCACTGCGCAGCGCCTGGCGCAGCAGCACCAAGAGCAGGAGGCGGGCACACCCTGGTATAGCGCCCGCTTCCGAATTGGGGCGCTAACAATGAATATCTGACGATCGCTATAGGCTTCCCGCCCAGCGCTAACTTTTGGGCGCTAGGCAGCTGGCGGGGCCATAGTGAATTTCTAGGCCATTACTCTTATACTCCAACCCCCCTTGCAATAAAGGCCAACATGCCATTTGCACAAAATGGGCAGCGGCGAATCGGCCTCCCATTTTACACAACAACAACAACTTGCATTTATATAGCGCCTTTAACATAGCAAGGAGCTTCACAGGAGCGCTATCGCATGCCGAGCCAAATAAGGAGATATTAGGACAGGTGATCAAAAGCTTGGTCAAACTCTGGATCTATATACAGCTGAGACAAGCATGGACCTCAATGGACCAAACGCCCTACCCTTTCACTCCCACGGAATAAAATCAGCATGGACCTTCCCATTCAACAACAACAACAACTTGCATTTACACAGCGCCTTTAACGCAGTAAAACATTCCCAAGGCGCTCCACAGGCGCCTTTACCAAACAAAGGAGATATTAGGGCAGCTTGGTCAGAGAGGTCGGTTTTAAGGAGCATCTTAAAGGAGGAAAGAGAGGCGGAGAGGTTTAGGGAGGGAATTCCGAAGCTTGGGGCCCAGGCAGCTGAAGGCACGGCCGCCAATGGTGGAGCGATGGAAATCGGGGATGTGTAAGAGGCCAGAGTGTGTCATCCTCACAACAGTTTTTTATAGTGCGGAAGGAAGCCATTCGGCTCATCATGGCCATGCTGGGTCTCTGTGAGTGCTGTTCACTTAGTCCCTTGCCTCTGTCCTTTCCCTGCACCTTTATTAATTTCATCTTTTTCAAATATCTATCCACTGCGCTCCAAAAGTAATTAGTTATGTGACATACTTGGAGATATTTGGACAATGTGATTAAACACTCTGGGCAATTCTTTCAAGCTGTAATTCATTCCTATTGAATAAAATAAGCATGGACCAAACCCCTTCCCAGTCACTCCTATTATATAAAATCCCAGGTTAACAACACCTTCCTATTTTTTTTAATATTCGTTATGGGATCTGGGCATCGCTGGCAAGGCCGGCATTTATTGCCCATCCCTAATTGCCCTCGAGAAGGTGGTGGTGAGCCACCTTCTTGAATCGCTGCAGTCCGTGTGGTGAAGGTACTCCCACAGTGCTGTTAGGGAGGGAGTTCCAGGATTTTGACCCAGCGACGATGAAGGATCGGCGATATACTTCTAAGTCAGGATGGTGTGTGACTTGGAGGGGAACTTGGATGTGGTGGTGTTCCCATGCGCCTGCTGCCCTTGTCCTTCTAGGTGGTAGAGGTGGCGGGTTTGGGAGGTGCTGCTGAAGAAGCCTTGGCGAGTTGCTGCAGTGCATCTTGTAGATGGTACACACTGCAGCCACGGTACACCAGTGGTGGAGGGAGTGAATGTTTAAGGTGGTGGATGGGGTGCCAGACAAGCGGGCTGCTTTGTCCTGGATGGTGTCGAACTTCTTGAATATTGTTGGAGCTGCACTCATCCAGGCAAGTGGAGAGTGTCCATCACACTCCTTACTTGTGCCTTGTAGATGGTGGAAAGGCTTTGGGGAGTCAGGAGGTGAGACACTCGCCGCAGAATACCCTGCTTCTGACCTGCTCTTGTTGCCACAGTATTTATGTGGCTGGTCCAGTTAAGTTTCTGGTCAATGGTAAACCCCAAGATTCCCAGATTCACGCCTGTTTTATATGGTTGTAATGGATCAAATCCTTTACCATTCACTCTCATCGCGTTGAATTCTGTGTCGAATGTAGAAGTACTTGATTGATTATTCTCAGTGACTAACTTTCAGTTATGGGTGACTGATTTCCTTCTTCAACAATGAAATGGTAGTTTCACCAGAAAAAATAAAGACTTGCATTTCTATAGCGCCTTTCACGACCACCGGACGTCCCAAAGCGCTTTACAGCCAATGAAGTACTTTTTTGAAGTGCATTCACTGTTGTAATGTAGGAAACGCGGCAGCCAATTTGCGCACAGCAAGCTCCCACAAACAGCAATGTGATAATGACCAGATAATGGCCCAGAACTTCGGGTCTCCACGGGTGAGTACGCACGGGGTACTCACCTGTAGGCCCAATGGAAGTGTTGGTTTCTTGCGTGCACTGCGCATACGCGGGAAACCGGCACTTCCATTCCCCTAGAAAGGAGGGGTTAAGAGTTCGAACGTGTGCACGGGAGAGGCGGCGCGTGCGCATCGGACTCACATTTTTTTGCAGGTTTTCCCGGGAGGGTAAGTCTCCAGAAGTTAGACATGTAAAAAGCAGTCGCAAGGCCTGCTTTTTACAAGGTAAGTGGTGAATTAATTAAAATTAAAACATTTTTTCCACAGGTTTATTATTTTTAAATACTTTAAAGAAAGGTAAGTTTATTTTTAGCCCAGTTAGAAAATAAAATTATTTTTTTCAAAAATTTAAATTATTGTTTAAAATAGTTATTTCATGTAATTTATAGTTTATTTTAAAAATGTGATGTTTTTAAAAAAATGTATTTGAAGATGTGGTGATGTTTTGGGGCTCATAGTATTTATAAGTTTGACAGCCCTTCCTGTCAAACTTATGAATGAAGCAATCCCTGCTCCGATTGGCTCCCCATGGCCCACATGATCCCAGGGGACACATTGAACTAACTGTGCCCCTGGGATACGCAAGCACTGCGCGCCGGCAGTTGGAGGAGGCCCAGGATCGGAATTCCACGCGGGCCCACAGCTCAACGGCCGGCGCGCAAGGTAAGTGCAGGTCGGGGGCTTGAACCCGCGGGAAGTTCCCGACCCGAATTTCTGGGCCAGTCTGTTTTTTAGTGATGTTGGTTGAGGGATAAATATTGGCCCAGGACACCAGGGATAACTCCCCTGCTCTTCTTTGAAATAGTGCCGTGGGATCTTTTACATCCACCTGAGAGAGCAGACGGGGCCTCGGTTTAATGCCTCATCTGAAAGACGGCACCTCCGACAGTGCGGCACTCTCTCAGCACTGCATTAGCGTGTCAGCCTAGAATTCTGTGTTCAAGTCTCTGGAGTGGGGACTTGAACCCACAACCTTCTGACTCAGAGGCAAGAGTGCTACCCACTGAGTCACGGCATACACCAGTCAGCTAATTCAGTATGTAGATGTATGTAGATGATTAACAGCCATTTGTCCCCCTATCATCGAATTTTATAGTGCGGTAGGAAGCCATTCGGCCCATCATGGCCACGCTGGGTCTCTATGAGTGCTGTCCACTTAGTCCCTTGCCTCTGTCCTTTCCCCGCACCTTTATTTAATTTTATCTTTTTCAAATATCTATCTACTGCGCTCCAAATGTAATTCGTTATGTGACGTACTTGGAGATACTTGGATGATCTCTGTAATTTGCTCCAGCCCCACAACCCGACGAGATCTCTGCGCTCCTCCAATTCTGGCCTCTTGAGCATCCCTGATTTTCATCGCTCCACCATTGGCGGCCGTGCCTTCAGCTACCTGAGCCCTGAGCTCTGGAATTCCTTCCCTAAACCTCTGAGTCAGAAGGTTGTGGGTTCAACCTCTCCGCCTCTCTCTCTCCTCCTTCAAGACGCTCCTTAAAACCTACCTCTTTGACCAAGCTTTTGGTCATCTGCCCTAATAATCTCCTTATGTGGCTCGGTGTCAAATTTTGTTTTATAACACTCCTGTGAAGCGCCTTGGGAAGTGTTACTTCAAAAGCACGATATAAATGCAAGTTGTTGTTGTTGATGTGATTTAGACACTCTGGGAAGTTCCTTGGAGGCGTACTCACCTACCAGCGATACTTCACCCTGTAACACCGATGGAAAGGGAGCGTCTCCAAGGACATTCCCGGCCTTTGTCATTTCAAGTATTTTTATGTTTCAAAATTTCTCATTACACAATGACCCAACCTAACCACGACCAATGAATGAACGTCGAAGCACATTGCATTACTTGAATTACTTCCCTGTCTTAGCTACTTTTGTTCTGTTAATGCCTTTTCGCTGCTTCCCCGAGATAATCTCCCCACAGCATCAGCAGCTTTTCAACCACTGTGCAATTTGTTAAATGGTCCAATTTCAGGCTCTTAAACCCATTAACTGCTGCAGGAGTCAGTACAAACGACTCTTGACTTATACACCGCTCTCTTCATTTAGTTTTGTCTTACAAAGCAAGAGCATCCAAATGTTTTGTCTGTTTGGGTCACTTAGATAGTTAGCTAGGGGTTGCCAACCTGCCAGGATTGCCCTGGAGTCTCCAGGAATTAAAGGTTAATCTCCCGACGCTGTCGCCTGCAACGCCCCGGGGAGAAAAACCACAGGACCATTAAACAAAATTGTGTTTTTTTCCCATATTCTACGGGGAAAGAGGAATGGGGAGTGGGACTAATTGGAGAGCTCTTCTAAAGAGCCGGCACTGGCACGATGGGCCGAATGGCCTCCTTCCTTGCTGTAAGATTCTATGATTCTACGACCAGTGCACATATCGAGAAATTCCACCCCCCCCGCCCCAGTCTGTCGTTATCCGACCAGTTCCCGATATGCACTCTAGCCCTACGCCAGGAACACTGGAGTGGCCCTAAAGTTTAAATCCACATTCCCAGTAAACTGCAGACGTGTCTCAGCGCTGACACTTCTTCTTTCGGATGGTAGTAGTAAAACAAATCAAATGTCAATCTCTAAGTCAGATATCCGGGCCAAAGCTTCTGGTGTAACAGCGTGGATATCTTGTAGGCTGCATGCGAATTTCCTCTGAGGGCAGTGCTCAATGATGTGCTCCGGGGTCTGATTAGGAGCTCCACAGTCGCATGATGGGGATGCTTCAATCCTCCATCTGTGGAGAAGGTGGCAGCATCGATCATGACCGGTTCTGAGGCGGTTGATGGTTCTCCACTGTTTGCGAGGAAGGTTTGATCCTTCAGGTTGTACTGTGGGCTCCTCTATAAGGAATCCATTCCGTATGTCACAGCGCTTCCAAGCATTTCGCCATCGGTCATCAAGGCTGAGGGGAGATTGCTGAAGGGCCTTGGCGACAGTCCAGAATGGCCTTCTAGATTTGAGACGGGTTGGTGGTAGGTTGTTCAAGTCGGCCTGGCTCGGCATGTCTTTGCTGGTGTCGTGGTTGTATTCTCTGGAGACTGCATATTCGCGGTGTGGGTGTGGTGGTGCAATGTTTGCAAGCACGGGCAGCCAAGGTATTGGTGGCGATAAAAGCGTACCAGTGATAATTCTCATAGTAGAATTCAGCTGGACATCAATGGATTTGACATGCGGACTCGATAGCCATGCTGGAGAGCAGTACTCTGCTGTAGAGTACACCAGGGCGAGTGCTGCCATATGGAGGGTTTGAGCGTCTGCTCCCCATGTGGATCCAGCGAGTTTCTGGATCAAGTTCCCTTTTTAGTTTCTTCCCAAGGTTCTAGAGATGTTGCCTATATGACAGGGTGCGATCAAGCATGACTCCTAAATAGGAGGTTTTTTTTGGCATGGTTTACCTCTGCGCCGCAGAAGGAGACTTTAAAGCTTGGTTTGCTTGATGGGTGTTGAGGTGGAACGTCGAGGTGACCGTCTTTTGCGGGTTGGGCTGAAGTTGCCATTGGCGGAAGTAGGCCTCCATCCTCTGTAAATCACTGGTCAGGGTCTCCTCGGTGACGGACGGATTCATGTTTTGCGTGGCCAAGGCAATGTCATCAGCATATACGAGCTTGCGGGATTCTGTTTCGGGCAGGTCACTGGTGTAAACGTTGAATAACACGGATGCCAGGACAGAACCCTGTGGGAGTCCATTGTTCAATGTCCTATGTCTGCTCTTCTGGGTGCCAGGCTGCACACTAATTTTGGTCATCCCTGTTTGGCACAAAAATAAAACAAAAAAGGTGACTCAACCGTGGCTAACAAGTGAAATTAGGGATAGAATAAGATCCAAGGAGAGGACATATAATTTGGCCAGAAAAAGCAGCAAACCTGAGGATTGGGAACAGTTTAGGATTCAGCAAAGGAGGACAAAGGGATTCATTAAGAGGGGGAAAATAGAGTATGAGAGTAAGCTTTCAGGGAACATAAAAACTGACTGTAAAAGCTTCTATAGATATGTTAAGAGAAAAAGATTGGTGAAGTCAAGCATAGGTCCCTTGCAGTCAGAATCAGGGGAATTTATAATGGGGAACAAAGAAATGGCAAACCAATTAAATACATACTTTGGTTCTGTCTTCACAAAGGAGGACACAAATAACCTCCCAGAGATGTCGGGGAACATAGGGTCTGATGAAAGGGAGGAATTGAATGAAATCAGTATTTGTAGGGAAATGGTGTTAAGGAAATTGATGGGACTGAAGGCCGATAAATCCCCAGGGCCTGATAATCTTCATCCTAGGGTACTTAAGGAAGTGGCCCTAGAAATAGTAGATGCATTGCTGGTCATCTTCCAAAATTCTATAGACTCTGGAACAGTTCCCATGGATTGGAGGATAGCTAATGTAACCCCACTATTCAAAAAAGGTGGTAGAGAGAAAACGGGGAATTATAGACTGGTAAGTCTGACATCGGTAGTGGGGAAAATGCTAGAGTCCATTATAAAAGATGTAATAGCAGAGCACTTGGAAAACAGTGACAGGATCGGACAAAGTCAACATGGATTTACAAAAGGTAAATCATGCTTGGCTAATCTACTGGAATTTTTTGAGGATGTAACTGGTAGAATAGATAAGGGAGAACCAGTGGATGTGGTGTATTTGGACTTTCAGAAGGCTTTAGATAAGGTCCCGCATAAGAGATTGGCATGCAAATTTAAAGCACATGGGATTGAGGGTAAGGTACTGACTTGGATAGAGAACTGGTTGGCAGACAGGAAGCAAAGAGTTGGAATAAACGGGTCTTTTTCCGAGTGGCAGGCAGTGACTAGTGGGGTATTGCAAGGATCGGTGCTAGGACCCCAGCTATTCACAATATATATTAATGATCTAGACGAGGGAACTAGATGTAATCTCTCCAAGTTTGCAGATGATACAAAGCTAGGTGGGTGTGTGTGCTGTGAGGAGGATGCCGAGAAACTCCAGAATGATTTGGACAGGTTGGGTGATTGAGCAGATGCATGGAAAATGCAGTATAATGTGGATAACTGTGAGGTTATCCACTTTGGTGGCAAAAACAGGAAGACAGATTATTATCTGAACGGCAATAGATTGGGAAAAGGGGAAGTGCAATGAGACCTGGGTGTCCTTGTGCACCAGTCGCTGAAGGTAAGCATGCAGGTGCAGCAGGCGGTTAAGAAGGCAAATGGTATGTTGGCCTTCATAACGAGAGGATTCGAGTACAGGAACAAGGATGTCTTGCTGCAGTTGTACAGGGCTTTGGTGAGACCACACCTTGAGTATTGTGTGCAGTTTTGGTCACCTTATCTGAGGAAGGATGTTCTTGCCATGGAGAGAGTGCAGCGAAGATTCACCAGACTGATACCTGGGATGGCAGGAATGACGTATGAGGAGAGATTGGGTCGATTAGGCTTATATTCGCTAGAGTTTAGAAGAATGAGAGGGGATCTCATTGAAACTTATAACATTCTAACAGGACTGGACAGACTGGATGCAGGAAGGATGTTCCCGATGGCGGGGGAGTCCAGAACCAGGGGTCACAGTCTAAGGATAAGGGGTAAGCCATTTAGGACAGAGATGAGGAGGAATTTCTTCACCCAGAGAGTGGTGAACCTGTGGAATTCTCTAGCACAGAGGGCGTTGAGGCCAATTCATTAAATATATTCAAGAAGGAGTTGGATATATTTCTTAAGGCTAAAGGGATCAAGGGATATGGGGAGAAAGCAGGGACAGGGTACTGAATTTGGATGATCAGCCATGATCGCATTGAATGGCGGAGCAGGCTCGAGGGGCCGAATGGTCGACTCCAGGCCCAGGAATTTCAAAAAGGACAAACCAGCGAGTAAGAAATACAACAACTTGCATTTACCTAGTGCCTTTAACATAGTCAAAACGTCGCTCGCGCTTCACAGGAGCGATTATCAAACAAAATCTGACCCTGAGCCACATAAGGAGGTATTAGGGACAGGTGACCAAAAGTTTGGTCAAAGAAGGAGGTTTTAAGGAGCGTCTTAAAGGAGGTGTAGAGAGGCGGAGAGTTTCCGGGAGGAAATTCCAGAGCTCGGGCCCAGGCAGCCGAAGGCACGGCCGCCAATGGTGGAGCAATTAAAATTGGGGATACTCAAGAGGCCAGAATTGGAGGAGTGCAGAGATCGCGGAGGGTTGTGGGGCTGGACGAGGTTACAAATAAGTGGAACGAGGACTGAGCAGTCTGGGCTTTGGGGGGGGAGTGGGGGATGAGGGGGATTAGGGTCATCACACATGGCCCTCGGGTCAAGGGTTGGACAACCCCTGCCATGAAAGGTCGACACCCGAACCGTTAACTTAGCTTTTCTCTTTACAGATGTGGGCAGACCTGCTGAGCTTTTCCAACCTATTCCGTTTTTTATTCATCTAATGATTTTCTTTAACGATTTTTTTTCCCCCTCCAGATATTGACGAATGCCACTCCAGTCCGTGTGAGAATGGAGCAACCTGTGTCGATGGGGTCAATTCTTTCACGTGCCTCTGTTTGCCGAGTTACGCTGGCAGCCTGTGCGAAGAAGGTAAGGGAGCCCAGCCGATCACTTTCCCCAGTCCATGCCTCTCCTTCTCCAGAGGTTCTTACTGCGGCAGGCAAACCTTACTGAACGGGGGAGAAGATGGGCCCAGTTTCCCCCGATTTCTTTACACTGTTTATTGGCCGCCGCCCCTGCCTCAGCCCATCTGACGCTGAAACCCTCATCCACGATGTTGACATAGAAACATAGAAACATAGAAGATAGGAGCAGGAGTAGGCCATTCGGCCCCTCGAGCCTGCTCCACCATTCAATGAGATCATGGCTGATCATCCAAATTCAGTACCCGGTCCCTGCTTTCTCCCCATATCCCTTGATCCCTTTAGCCTTAAGAAATATATCCAACTCCTTCTTGAATATATTTAATGAATTGGCGTCTACTGCCTTCTGTGGTAGAGAATTCCACAGGTTCACCACTCTCTGGGTGAAGAAATTCCTCCTCATTTCTGTCCTAAATGGCATACCCTTTATCCTTAGACTGTGACCCCTGGTTCTGGACTCCCCGACCATCGGGAACATCCTTCCTGCATCTAGTCTGTCCAGACCTGACAGAATTTTATAAGTTTCAATGAGATCCCCTCTCATTCTTCTAAATTCCAGCGAGTACAAGCCCAATCGACCCAGTCGCTCCTCATACATCATTCCTGCCATCCCAGGTATCAGCCTGGTGAATCTTCGCTGAACTCCTTCCATGGCAAGAACATCCTTCCTCAGATAAGGCGACCAAAACTGCACACAATACTCAAGATGTGGTCTCACCAAGGCCCTGTACAACTGCAGCAAGACATCCTTGTTCCTGTACTCAAAGCCTCTCGCTACGAAGGCCAACATACCATTTGCCTTCTTAACCACCTGCTGCACCTGCATGCTTACCTTCAGCGACTGGTGCACAAGGACACCCAGGTCTCGTTGCACTTCCCCTTCGCCCAATCTATTGCCATTCAGATAATAATCTGCCTTCCTGTTTTTGCCCCCAAAGTGGATGACCTCACATTTATCCACGTTATATTGCATCTGCCATGCTTCTGCCCAATCAACCAACCTGTCCAAATCATCCTGGAGTTTCTCAGCATCCTCCTCACAGCACACTCGCCCACCCAGCTTTGTGTCGTCTGCAAATTTGGAGATATTACATCTAGTTCCCTCGTCTAGATCATCATTAATATATATTGTGAATAGCTGGGGTCCAAGGACCGATCCCTGCAGTACCCCGCTAGTCACTGCCTGCCACTCGGAAAAAGACCCGTTTATTCCAACTCTTTGCTTTCTGTCTGCCAACCAGTTTTCTATCCAATTCAATATCTTGCCCCCAATCCCATGTGCCTTAACTTTACATGCTAACCTCTTATGCGGGACCTTATCGAAAGCCTTCTGAAAGACCAAATATGCCACATCCACTGGTTCTCCCTTATCTATTTTACCAGTTACATCCTCAAAAAATTCCAGTAGATTAGTCAAGCACGATTTACCTTTTGTAAATCCATGTTGACTTTGTCCGATCCTGTCACTGTTTTCCAAGTGCTCAGCTATTACATCCTTTATAATGGACTCTAGCATTTCCCCCACTACCGATGTCAGGCTTACCGGTCTGTGTTTCCCGTTTTCTCCCTACCACCTTTTTTGAATAGTGGGGTAACATTAACTACCCTCCAATCCATGGGTACTGTTCCAGATTCCATCGAATGTTGGAAGATGATCAGCAATGCATCTACTATTTCTAGGGCCACTTCCTTAAGTACCCTAGGATGTAGATTATCAGGCCCTGGGGATTTATCGGCCTTCAGTCCCATCAATTTCCTTAACACCATTTCCTTACAAATACTGATTTCTTTCAGTTCCTCCCCTTCATCAGAACCTATGTTCCCCGACATCTCTGGGAGGTTATTTGTGTCCTCCTTTGTGAAGACAGAACCAAAATATGTATTTAATTGGTTTGCCATGTCTTTGTTACCCATTATAAATTCCCCTGATTCTGACTGCAAGGGACCTACGTTTGACTTCACCAATCTTTTTCTCTTCACATATCTATAAAAGCTTTTACAGTCAGTTTTTATGCTTCCTGCAAGCTTACTCTCATATTCTATTTTCCCCTTCTTAATTAATCCCTTTGTCCTCCTTTGTTGAATCCTAAACTGCTCCCAATCCTCAGGTTTACTGCTTTTTCTGGCCAAATTATATGTCCTCTCCTTGGATCTTATGCTATCCCTAATTTCCCTTGTTAGCCACGGTTGAGTCACCTTTATTGTTTTATTTTTATGCCATACTGGGATGAACAATTTCTGTAGTTCATCCATGCAGTTTTTGAATGCTTACCATTGCCACCGTCAACCCTTTGAGTGACATTCCCCAATCAATCCTACCCAACTCGCGCCTCAGACCATCATAGTTTCCTTTATTTAAATTCAGGACCCTAGTCTCTGAGTCAACTACTTCATTCTCCATCTTAACGCACTATTCCAGTGCTCTCCTGATCTACCACCTCCGTAAACTTGAGCTCATCCGAAACTCTGCTGCCCCGTGTCCTAACTCGCACCAAGTCCCGGTCACATAGAAACATAGAAACATAGAAGATAGGAGCAGGAGTCGGCCATTTGGCCCCTCGAGCCTGCTCTGCCATTCAATAAGATAATGGCTGATCTTCGACCTCAACTCCACCTTCCTGCACTATCCCCATATCCCTTAATATTCAAAAATCTATCGATCTCTGTCTTGAATATACTCAATGACTGAGCCTCCGCAGCCCTCTGGGGTAGAGAATGCCAAAGATACTCACCTGCAAATTCTCAGTACAACTGAGTTTATTTCTTGGTTTTGTTAATGGCGCCGTTGGACTGGCACTAGGTTGGGAAACAAGGGTCTGACCCGAAACGTTGACTCTATTTTCTCTCCACTGATGTTGCCTGGCCTGCTGAGTTTTTCCAGCATTTTCTGTTGTTATTTGGGAAACAGAGTGTTGGAATAAAAGAAAGACTTGCATTTCTATAGCACCTTTCACAACCTCAGAACATCCCAAAGTGTTTTACAGCCAATGAAGTACTTTTGAAGTGTAGTCACTGTTGTAATGTGGGAAACACGGCAGCCAATTTGCACACAGCAAGTTCCCACAAACAGCAATGTGATTATGACCAGATCATCTGTTTAGTGATGTTGATTGAGGGGTTAATATTGGCCAGAACACTGGGGAGAACTCCCCTGCTCTTCTTCAAAATAGTGGCCATGGGATCTTTTACGTCCACCTGAGAGAGCAGACAGGGCCTCGGTTTAACGTCTCAGCCGAAAGACGGCACCTCCGACAGTGCAGCACTCCCTCGGCACTGCACTGGGAGTGTCAGCCTAGATTTTTGTGCTCAAGTCTCTGGAGTGGGGCTTGAATCCTTGACTTTCTGACTCAGAGGCTCGACAATACTGCCCACTGAGCCAGGGCTGAGCAATTCTGCCGTGTCTGCTTCTACAGTGTCAGAAGCAAAGGGTTAATGCAAAGAGTAATCCTGGCTAGGACTACCGTACGCTACTGCTGCAGCAGCTAATGGAGCATGAGGGATCAATTACAGAACTGGGTTTTAAGGATAGTGGAAGGAGCAGTTAGAAATGAGATAGTCTGTCATCTCATTGGGAAGGTACTGGAGCGTGACTGCACAACTGCTGGGACCCTGATTACTGAATGCAGATATACTGCCCCTTGCAGACAATCATCATCAACCAGACGACAGGAGAGGATGAGCATGGAAATGTGGGGGTGGACGAGAGACTGTTAGGACCATGGGAACAGGAGGAGGCCATTCAGCTCCTCGAGCCTGTTCCGCCATTCAGTGAGGTCATGCCTGATCTGTATCTTGACTCCATCTGCCCGACTTGGCTTCATATCCTTTCATACCCTTGTCTAGCAAAGATAAAGACAGAGACATGGAAGAACGGAAGGCAGGGAGAGGAAGAAAGAAGTGTAGGAGGGACAGAGAGGAAGAGGAGGGGAAGAGGAAGAGAGAAAGGGAGTGGCAGAAGGGAGAAATGAGGCATGGTAGAGGGAGAGAGAGTGAGAGAAGGAAAGAAATGTGGGAGAGAACATGAGACCATAAGAACATAAGAAATAGGAGCAGGAGTCGGCCATTCGGCCCCTTGAGCCTGCTCTGCCATTCAATGAGATCATGGCTGATCTTCTGCCTCAACTCCATTCACCGGCCCTATCGCCACATCCCTTGATGCCCTTACTAGTCAGAAATCTATCGACTTCTGTTTTGAATATTGAGAGACAGAGAGAGAGGAAGTGGGAAAGGGAAAGCAAGAAATTGGGGAGGGGCAGAATGAGAAAGAGAGCTTGAGAGTAAGAAAGGACTGTGGGAGAGCGAGAAAGGAAGTGAGAGGAAGAAGAAAAGAGGAGAGACAAAGCAAGCGAAGGATCAAGAAAGCACCAACCAAGGAAACATTGAGTCAGTAAGAACATTCTTGGTCTAAGAAGGACAACGTACGACAATCAGACTAATGGCTGACCATGTATCAGTTTGAGAGATTCTAGATTTTTCTCTCTCCTCACCACCCCCCCCACCACCCCACTGATGTGCCTCAATAATTCCGAGACTCGATGTTAGCGAAACAAAACAAGGCTTTTATTAACTTAGAAAGTAACACGTAAGAGAGAGAGGTATCTTCCTTCTGGAGACTGAGGCCAGACTGAGCTAGCTTACAAAAGGGGCCAGGTATGGGCGGAGCCCTACACACAGCACATTCCAGCACATTCCAATAAACAATACAATGAGGACTGGGGGAAGGGAAATGACACTGAAACCGACCACAGTCACAGGCAGTGATGAATGGAATATTTCATCACATTCACCCCTTCTATAGATTTAGTCTGTTCGGGGGTTTGATAGTCCTCTGCGACCGACGTGGCTGTTGTGGTGCCGCGGGTGTCGGCTGGGTGTCCCCGGTAGCCTCCTGGGTCTCTGCCGGGGGTGCCGCCAGGGTTGTTGAAGGGGTAGTTGGTGGGGGTGCCGTTGGTCGATGTTCTTCCGGGGGTGATGAAAGAGTAGTGGGTGGGTAAGAGTTGCTGTGATCGTTGTTGCTGCTATTGCCGTGGTTGTTGTCGATGCCGGCTGGGGCGACGTCTTTTATGGACACAGTGTCCTCCCTTCCGTCGGCGTGCCGGACATATGCGTATTGGGGGTTGGCGTGGAGTAGGTGTACTGGCTCCACGAGAGGGTCCGTCTTGTGGCCCCTCACATGCCTTCGCACGAGTACCGGACCTGGGATGGAGAGCCATGACGGCATGGATACGCCTGAGGTGGATTTCCGGGGAAAGACAAACATTCGTTCATGAGGCGTGGCATTAGTGGCCGTACACAATAGCGACCGTATCGAATGGAGCACATCCGAGAGGACTTCCTGCCAGCGGGGGATAGGGAGGCCCTTGGTCCTTAGAGCTAGAGTGACTGCTTTCCATACTGTCCCGTTCTCTCGCTCCACTTGGCCGTTACCCCGGGGGTTGTAGCTGGTGGTACGGCTCGTGGCGATCCCCTTGGACAGCATGTACTGGCGTAGCTCTTCACTCATGAAGGACGCCCCCCTATCCGTATGGATGTAGCTCGGCATACCGAACAGGCAGAACAGGCTGTTGAGGCATTTAATGACCGTGGCGCTGGTCATGTCTGGGCAGGGGAAGGCGAATGGGAACCGGGAGTATTCGTCCACAATGTTCAGGAAGTAAACATTGCGGTCGACGGACGGGAGGGGGCCCTTGAAATCTAAGCTGAGCCGCTCAAAGGGCCGTGTAGCTTTGATTAAGTGGGCTCTATCTGGGCGGTAGAACCGAGGCTTGCACTCAGCGCAAGTGCGGCAGTTCCTGGTCAGAGACCGAACTTCCTCAATCAAGTAGGGTAAGTTACGGGACTTTATGAAGTGGAACAGCCGCGTGACCCCTGGGTGGCAGAGGTCGTTGTGGAGGGTCTGTAGCCGATCCCCGGTGGCGCTGGCACACATCCCTCGTGAGAGGGCGTCAGGGGATTCGTTAAGGGCCCCTGGCCGGTAAATGATGTCGTACTCGAAGGTGGAGAGCTCGATCCGCCACCTAAGAATCTTATCATTTTTAATCTTCCCCCTCTGTTTATTATTGAACATAAACGCTACCGACCGCTGGTCGGTAAGTAGGGTGAAGCGTTTGCCGGCTAGGTAGTGGCGCCAGTGGCGCACTGCCTCCACGATGGCTTGGGCCTCTTTTTCCACGGCGGAGTGTCTGATCTCGGGCCCTTGGAGGGTCCTCGAGAAGAAAGCTACGGGCCGCCCCGCCTGGTTGAGGGTGGCCGCCAAGGCGAAGTCAGACGCATCACTTTCCACTTGAAATGGAGTGTTCTCGTCCACTGCCTGTAGTGTGGCCCGCTCAATATCCTGCTTAATGCTTTTGAAGGCGGCGTGGGCCTCAGCAGAGAGCGGAAAAGAGGATGCTTTCAAGAGGGGGCGGGCTTTGTCGGAGTAGTTGGGGACCCATTGGGAATAATAAGAAAATAACCCCAGGCACCTTTTCAGGGCTTTGGGAGTGTTGGGCAGGGGCAGCTCCCGTAGGGGGCGCAATCGGTCGGGGTCTGGTCCGATTTCCCCATTCTCCACCACGCTGCCTAGTATGCAGAGGCGCGTGGTGTTGAAAACGCACTTGTCCTCGTTGTAGGTGAGGTTGAGTTTTTGTGCGGTTTCCAGGAACCTCTCGAGGTTCGAGTCGTGATCCTGCTGATTGTGGCCGCAGATGGTGACGTTGTCGAGGTAGGGGAAGGTTGCCTGCAAGTGGTGGTCATCGACCATGCGGTCCATCTCCCTCTGAAAGACCGAGACCCCATTCGTCACCCCAAAGGGGACTCTGAGGAATTGGTAGAGGCGTCCGTTCGCCTCGAAGGCGGTGTACGGGCGGTCCTCTGGTCTGATAGGGAGCTGGTGGTACGCTGACTTGAGGTCGATGGTGGAGAACACCCGGTATTGGGCGATTTGGTTCACCATTTCTGATATGCGGGGTAGCGGGTAGGCGTCTAGTTGGGTGTACCTGTTGATCGTTTGACTATAGTCGATCACCATCCGTTTCTTCTCGCTACCCCTTACCACTACCACTTGGGCGCGCCACGGGCTGTTGCTGCGTTCAATAATGCGCTCTTTCAGGAGCCTGTCTACCTCGGTCGCGATAAACCGCCTGTCCTCCCAGCTGTACCTCCTGCTTTTGGTCGCTATTGGCCGGCAGTTAGGGGTAAGGTTCGCGAATAGCGAAGGCGGCTTTACCTTCAGGGTAGCCAGACCGCACACTGTGAGGGGCGGCTGGGACCCACCGTACTTGAGCGTGATGCTTTGGTGGTTGCACTGGAAATCCAGGCCCAAGATCACGCTCGCACATAGGTTCTTCATGATTAATACTTTAAAATTATCGTATACAGTTCCGTTAACGCCCAATTGTACCGTGCAGTAACCCAGAATGGTTGATGTCTGGGTTTTATCAGCCATGGAGATGGTACCCTGAGCAGGGACCACCTTTAGGGAGAGTTGTTGTGCCAGTTCAGGGTGGATAAAACTCTCCGTGCTTCCACTGTCAATTAAACATTTAACCCGGCACCCGTTTACCTCGATGTCCACCATTGATTTGGATAGCGGGTGCGGCCTGGTCTGGTCCACTGTGACCGATGCCACTGTAGGGCCCTGATCGATACAAGATGGCGTCCACGCTGTCTGCTCATAAGATGGCGGACCCCACGAGGTCGGGCAAGATGGCGTCCAAGATGGTCGCTCCCACGGCGCACACGCGGCGGTGGCGGGTTTTCCGGCGGTTGGTTTTCCGGCGGGGTTCCCTCTGCACACCTTCCCGAAGTGCCCCTTCTTACCGCACTTAAAGCAGGTGGTGCCTTTCGCCGGGCACAGGTTTCTGGTGTGTTTTGGCTGCCCGCAGAAGTAGCAGTTGGGTCCCTGACGCGTCGCGGCTGTCGTAGGGCTTCTGGGGGGAGAGCGGGGCCCCGCCGGTGTCGGGCTGCCGGGCGGGGAAGATGCCTTCCAAGATGGCGGCGCCCTCAGTGCACACGTGGCGGCGTGGACGGCGCGGGCTGAAGAGTAGGCGTCCGAGTTTCTCTGGGCCACATCCAGGGATCGCGCGGTGTCCGCAGCCTGTTTCAGGTCCAACCCCATTTTTTCCAGCAGTCTTTGCCGGATGTAAGTGGAGCTGAGGCCTGTGATAAAGGCATCGCGAACAAGCTCGTCAGTGTACACTGCGGCTTTTACATCTCGGCACTTGCAGTCTTTGCCAAGCATTTTCAGGGTGCTTAGGAACTCCTCCACCGATTCCCCAGGTCGCTTTGCGCGAGTAGCGAGCAGATGCCTAGCATACACCTCATTCGTCGGCTGCTGGTAATGCGCCTTTAAGATGTCGCAGGCGGCCAGGTACGTATCGGCGTCTTGGATGAGGGGGTAAACCCGGTGGCTTACCCAATTCCGCAGAATTCCGAGTCTCATCCTCGCAGCGTCCGTAGCGTCTTTGACGGCTGCGGAATTGTCCAGGACGAATTCCATACACTCAAACCAGTGTCCGAAGTGTGCTGATGCGTCTGGAGCATGTTGATCCAAATCCAAACGTTCGGGTTTCAGGAGTTGATCCATAGTGTTGAAAAATAAGTTAATAAAATTGATGTGCCTCAATAATTCCGAGACTCGATGTTAGCGAAACAAAACAAGGCTTTTATTAACTTAGAAAGTAACACGTAAGAGAGAGAGGTATCTTCCTTCTGGAGACTGAGGCCAGACTGAGCTAGCTTACAAAAGGGGCCAGGTATGGGCGGAGCCCTACACACAGCACATTCCAGCACATTCCAATAAACAATACAATGAGGACTGGGGGAAGGGAACTGACACTGAAACCGACCACAGTCACAGGCAGTGATGAATGGAATATTTCATCACACCCACCCCCCGAGACAATTGGTGAATTGGTTTCTGCCGGGACTCCCCACAGCCCCGTTGGTTCCCCACCTCAGCCCTAAGTGGAGCGGCAGGAGTTAATAGCTCCAAGATATAAACAGGATATCAGGAAGGCTTCAATTCGGGCCTTCAGTACTGAGGGAGCACTGCACTAGCGGCGACGCAGGTAAACGATCCCATGGCACTATTTTGAAGAAGAGAAGTTGACGTAAAAACCCAACTGGTTCGCTCATGTCCTTTTAGGAAGGGAACCGGCCGTCCTTACCCAGTCTGGCCTACCTGTGACTCCAGTCCCACATAACGTGGCTGACTCTCAACTGAAGTGGGCCTCGCGAGCCCCTCAGGTGTATCAAACCGAAGGCCCACCACCGCCTTCTCAGGGCGGCTAGGGGATGGGCAATAATTGCCGGCCTTGCCAGCAATGCCCACATCCCGAAAATGAATTTTTTAAAAAGCAGGAACGAAGAGAGGAGAGCAGAGAACACGGGAAGTGAATTCATGGACTGAGCGTATAATCAGCTGGGATGGATTTCCGGAGGGATCGATGAACCGATCAGATTGCTATGGAAGGGGAGCCTGGGCAGTACATTACTTCTAACTTGGAAAGTATTACCCCGGGGAGTCCTGTCCATTAACTAGGCCGGCACTGTAAACCTCCAAGCCAGCGCGTTACAGAGGGGAAGATGCTAATAGCTTTCTCTCAATTAGCTGAAAGTGGTAGACTTGTCTTACAACTGGTTACGATGGAATGCTCTTCATTACTTTTAAGGTCAGCCGGTTTATACCAGAGACACACAAACAGAATGCGTGACATGCTCTCCCACAGCGGTTCAGTAAATATTCCCAGTACGTTAGTTAAAGACAAAGTATCAATTCTTCTGTTTGTTTCTTTCCCAATCAGACGGAGGCTGATTCAGCTTATTACGTCCTGAGATGTTTTATGTACTGTGTTCCACAAACAGCTCGACTGATCAATACACGTGGGGGCAAAGGCTTAATGAAGAACGATCTTCTCCAGCCCTTTCCCTGAATGTTAATTTTCTTTCCCAGTGTTCACCCTTAACCTTTCACACCATCAGTTACGCCTCTCCACCGCTCTCTCCACCTTTAAAATCCTTCTCAACCACACTTTCCATCGCCTCTCCTAATCTCTCCCTTCCCGAATTGCCGTCCATTTCGTTATGCCCCTCTGTGAAATGCCTTTTTATTACGTTGAGCCTTTAATCAATCCACTCTCGGGATGTGGGCTGTTGTCATAACTTTTGTTCCCATTTCCCTGTCAACATTTACAGGATTGTAATTTGCTATGTCAACATTTTCCATGTGTCAGTGGTCACGGTGTATTTGTGGGCTCTGGCCACCAGCAGGCGCTGCGCAGCAAATTGCTGAGGGCTCTCTTCCAACTCCGCCACCATCTTGTGTATGACAAAAACCTTCTACTCATCAACTGAGAGTGGGCAGCACCATACGCAGTTCATTGGCAGTAATTTTTGAACTCTTCCTCTGTCACCTAGATACGGAGGGATGTGATCACAACTGGCAGAAGTTCCTGGGCCACTGCTATCGATATTTTTCCCACAGGCGCTTGTGGGAGAATGCTGAGAAGGATTGCCGAGGGCATGGGGCTCACCTGGCCAGCATTCACTCGCCTGAGGAGAAGGAGTTCTTGAACAGTGAGACTTCCTAAGTGCATGTGTTACGTATTTGGGGGGTGTTATTATGGTTGGCCATCTGTATTACATTGGGCCAAGGGTTGCCAACTCTCCAGGGTTGCCCTGGAGTCTCCAGGAATTAAAGATTCATCTCCTGGACACTGGCTGCCGGCAACACCCAGGAGAAAAATCATAGGGGAAATTTTAAAAAGTGTGTATTTTTCATTTGTGTTTATTAGTTATAAAAGTATTGGAGGAGGATTAATAAAAAAGGCTGTTTGACCGGGCGGGGCAGGAGGTCCCATGATGAAACCTCCAAGACTATGTCCAACCAGAGTTGGCAACCCGACTATCTATTGAGTTCTGCTGACCATTGCGGGTGTGTGAGTGTTAGGTGGAGGCCGGATCGGATGTGGCAATGAAACCCAGCACACGGGCAGAGGGCAGGGGCTTCACCATAGAGGGTGAGGAGGAAACCGAGCACAAGGGGGCACAAATCACTCTAAGTTGTTCCCACACATCCACTGGCATCAAAACAAGCTCTTTTAATGTTTTGAGGAAACCCAGGTGTAGACCCGAGGTCCACAGTGCAAGAGACCACAAAGGGTTAACAGTGTAGGAGAGAAGACCATAAGAGAAACGGAAGTTGTGGTTAGAATCGTAGAATCCTACAGCACAGGCGGAGGCCATTTGGCCCATCGTGCCTGTGCCGGCTCTTTGAAAGAGCTCTCCAATTAGTCCCACTAGCCCCCCTGCTCTTTCCCCACAGCCCCGCAAATCTTTCCTTTTCAAAGTATTTATCCAGTTCCCTTTTGAAAGTTACTGTTGAATCTGCTTCCCCCCGCCCTTTCAGGCAGCGCGTTCCAGATCACAACAACTCGCTGCATAAAAAGAAAAATTCTCCTCATCTCCCCTCCTTGCTAATTATCAGAATTGGTGACACCAAGCTTATAAGAACACAAGAATTGGGAGCAGGAGGAGGCCATACGGCCCCTCAAGCCTGCTCCATTATTCAATAAGATCATGGCTGATCTTCGACCGCAAATCTACTTTCCCGCCCGATCCCCATATCCCCTAGAGTCCAAAAGTCTGTTGATCTCAGCCTTGAATATACTCAACGACTGAGCATCCACAGCCCTCTGGGGTAGAGAATTCCAAAGATTCACAACCCTCCGAGTGAAGAAATTCCTTCTCATCTTGGTCCTAAATGGCCGGCCCCTTGGGTTTTTAAAGGCTGTAGATTGTTGGAGGATGGGTAAATTGAGGGAGGTGAGGTGCTCCACAACTTTGCCAGTCTTGAGGGGGAAAAGAGTGAAGAGTCAATAAGAGACTCAACACAGTGAGAAGTCAGGGAATACAAGAGAATTGGTAGAGACTCGGGGCAGGTTACTTGCTACGGAGAATATTAATTTGACAACAAAATGGGCCAGAATGAAATCCTCAGTTCCTTGATGTTATATCTCTGTCCCGTGTGTAGGTCTGGGTCGGGAGTACGCTTGGATTGGTCTGAATGACAGGACGATTGAGGAGGACTTCCAGTGGACCGATGGCACTCCTTTAGTAAGTTTAGATCAAGCCTGTAGGCGCTGGTCTGTAATCAAGGTCTCGATTGTTGCCAAGGCAACGAAGGATAAAAGCAACAATTTGAGTTGCACAGTTTTATTTGTGTAGGCACCTAAGAAAAATTCAAAGACTAGGAAATCATTCGGTCCATCCCACTCACTCCTCTCATGTCAGCTGTGACTTAGTGCTGTAAGATTTGGATCACAGGTCACACACAGATTACCCAAAGGGTTTTAGGAGTTGTAAGGCTTTTTATTAGAGAGCTACAATTTAAGCTGGCTCAAGGCTGCCCAAACTCATCAGACTGCACATGATTTGGAGCCAGATCCCAAAGGCTCGTATCAAACCCGCTGCACCAGCCAATCCACCTCCTCCCTGTAGCTCTGATAGACACGCTTGCATGCACAGACATTCCTGGTGATGTGCACACGTACACACACATGGACACGTGCATACAAACATGCACACACACGAACATGCATGCACACACACGAGCACGCATGCACACACACGAACACGCATGCACACGCGTATGCGCAAACATGCATGCACACACATGAACATGCATGCACACACGAACGTGCATGCACACACGCACGACGCACATGCACACACACGAACATGCATGCACACACACAAACACGCATGCACGCACACATGAACACACATGCACACATGAACACACATGCACACACACAAACACGTGCACGCACATATATACACACACATGTGTGTACGTGTTTCCTTTGCTTGGCTCTTTGGTGCTGCACACTCTGGTATTTGTTTCTTATCTTGGAACAAAGCGAAGACCTCTGAGTTCTGACACATATAAACGCAGAGACCTACAAGCCACTTTCAGACACAGAGGGTAAACGTCCAGCGTTTGTAATTCGGGAGCTCACTGCCTGTTTTGTGACTCAGAAACCCTGGGTTTGCGAAAACTCACAATGTACTGTAAATGGAAAGGTTTTGAAATGGTTGCCTTGGTTAACAGCTGAGATAAGCTGAGCTCCCGGGGATGTTTCCTGACTGCATATCGTATGGATTTTCGCCTTAGTCTTTGATGGCTTTGATAACTGGACTAGATTGGATGGGAGCTGGAAGGGATCTGATGCTTCAGGGAAATGTTGGTCCTCACGCTCGAACACAGCTTTGTTCTGTTTTTTAAAAGAAACACAGAGCATTGAACTATAAGGGAAGCACATGAAATAGTTACCTCATCTCACACTCCTGGACCAGACACCAAAACAGAGCTTATTATTTTTCTGTCACTTCCAGTCGCCAGCCCCCCTCTCTCCATTACAATCTTCCTTGCCTCACTCTATCTTACTGATTTGATTATACTCAATGTTCCTCTGAACTTCCCTCTCATGTTCTTCCTAAATTCCAAATACACCATCTCCTCCTCCCTGCTTCCTCACTGTGTGTGACCTGCAACCGGGGGGAGGGGTCAAAAGATATCACCTGACAGGAAACTGTAATTTCACCTCCTCCAAATTTTCCTCCCTCATCCCTTGAAGGTGTCGATATTTTTGGAAGGGAGTTCCACATGCTCGAGGAACCCCAATCCTTCACTCACGGGGTCATTCTTCATAGGGGGCCGCTTGATTGTTGGCATCCCATCCACCACCTTAAACATTCACTCCCTCCACCACCGGCGCACCGTGGCTGCAGTGTGTACCATCTACAAGATGCACTGTAGCAACTCGCCAAGGCTTCTTCGGCAGCACCTCCCAAACCCGCGACCTCTTCCACCTTGAAGGACAAGGGCAGCAGGAACATGGGAACACCACCACCTCCAAGTTCCCCTCCGAGTCATACATCATCCTGACTTGGAAATATATCGGTCATTCCTTCATCGTCGCTGGGTCAAAATCCTGGAACTCCCTCCCTAACAGCGCTGTGGGAGTACTTTCATCACACGGACTGCAGCGGTTCAAGAAGGCGGCTCACCACCTTCTCAAGGGCAACTAGGGATGGGCAATAAATGCTGGCATTGCCAGCGACGTCCACATCCTGTGAATGAAAAAAAAAATCTCGACCCATGGAGCACATCACAGTTGAGCCCACTCCTGTCATAGGAAGGAACATAGGAGTGGGAGGAGGCCATTCAGCCCCTCGAGCCTGTTCCGCCATTCAATTAGATCATGACTGATCGTATCTCAGTTCCATCGACCCGCCTTGGTTCCATATCTCTTAATCCCCTTGCCTAACAAAAACCTATCGATCTCAGTTTTGAAATTTTCAATTGACCCCCAGCCTCAACAGCCTTTGTGGGGGAGAGAGTTCCAGATTTCCACCACCCTTTGTGTGAAGAAGTGCTTCCTGACATCACCCCTGAACGGCCTGGCTCTAATTTTAAAGGTTATAAGAACATAACAAATAGGAGCAGGAGTCGGCCATTCGGCCCCTCGAGCCTGCTCCGCCATTCAATAAGATCACGGCTGATCATCGACCTCAACTCCACTTTCCCGCCCTATCCTCGTATCCCTTGATTCCCCTAGAGTCCAAAAATCTATCGATCTCTGCCTTGAATATACTCAATGACTCAGCATTCACAGTCCTCTGGGGTAGAGAATTCCAAAGATTCACCACCCTCTGAGTGAAGAAATTCCTCCTCATCTTAGTCCTAAATCGCCGACCCCTTATCCTGAGACTGTGACCCCTGGTTCCAGACTCTCCAGCAACTGTTCTGCCCCCTTGTTCTGGACTCCCCCCGCCAGAGGAAATAGTTTCTCCCTCTCTACCCTATCAACTCCTTTAATCATCTTAAACACCTCAATTAGATCACCCCTTAATCTTCTATACTCGAGGGAATAGAAGGCTAGTCTGTCCTGTGGGAATGCCCAGGCATTTGGTACTGATCACAAGCGGGAAATGTGGACTATTTTCCTCTCTCGAGCCCTGGGACTCTTTACAGCAAATGTCGTGTCCCTGAGATCAGCCAACACTGCCCAGACTGGCGATCAAACTTGGCACCTTCTTTTTGGCCTGTGTGGCTCATAAGAACATAAGAAGTAGGAGCAGGAGTAGGCCATACGGCCCCTCGGGCCTGCTCCGCCATTCAATAGGATCATGGCTGATCCAAACCTAGACTCACGTCCACTTCCCTGCCCTCTCCCCGTAACCCCTAATTCCCTTATCTGCTAAGAAACTGTCTATCTCCATTTTAAATCTATTTAATGTTGCAGCTTCCACAGCTCTCTGGGGTAGCAAATTCCACAGATTAACTACCCTCTGAGTAAAGAAGTTTCTTCTCATCTCAGTTTTGAAAGGGCAGCCCCTTATTCTAAGATTATGCCCCCTAGTTCTAGTCTCACCCATCAGTGGAAAATGCTCAAAGTGCAGCGCCATTTTCTTTTCTTCAGTCGAGGGATGTGGACGTTGGCAGCAAGGCCAGCATTCATTGCCCGTCCCTCGAGAAGGTGTTGGTGAGCCGCCTTCTTGAATACAACTGAGTGTCTCGCTGGGCCATTTCAGAGGGACAGTTAAGAGTTAACCACATTGCTGTGGGTCTGGAGTCACATATAGGCCCAGACCAGGTAAGGACGGCAGATTTCCTTCCCTAAAAGACATTAGTGAACCAGATGGGGTTTTTACAACAATTTCATGGTCACCATTACCGATACCAGCTTTTTATTCCAGATTTATTTAATGAACTGAATTTAAATTTCCCCGCTGCCGAGGTGGGATTTGAACTCCGAGGGCAGGATCTTCATTGGGCCGTGGAGGCGGAATTGGAGGCGTGTGGGGGGTTAAAATCCCGAAATCAGGGGGCATGAACCCATCCCGCACCCAAACCCGCCTCCATGCCAGTTTCAAAGGAGGCGGGTACCCGACCCGCACTGGGACCCGCCTCCCCGAGGCGGGAAGGGGATTAGTGCCAATTAACTGCCTGTTAACAGGTAGTTAACAGGCAGCTTTTAGCCTAATCCCTATTTTTATTGAAGTGTGGGATTCCCGATGGCTCCAAACCACGCCAAGTTAGCGAGGCGGGCCGTCGGGATGAAGGGCTTGGAGGGGTCGAGATGTCCGGTGTTCAGGTGAGTGAAGGGTGCATGAGTGCAGAGGTAAGTGTGTTTGGTGTGTGTAAAGTGTTTAAAGAAGTTTAATTACCTTTACTTACCTTTACAGCCTTCCTTCCTTCAGGTCTCGGGAGTCCCTCATCTCACCGGCACAGAAAGCAGAATGGCCGCGAGCTGTCAAAAGTTCCAGCATTCAGCTTTCTGTTCCGGAGAGATCTCTAAATCATCCTGAGAGGAAGGAATTAACTTAGAGTACAGATTGTCAGTGTTTGACAGCTTCAAACCGCTGTCAAACGCTGATGTTTCATCTGACAAAAGCTCTTGACAGATGAAATGTCAATCTGTGACGTCACCTGTTGCCGGGTGGCCCTTAATTGGCCTGCCGAGCCCGCTGGGCGAGCTCAACAAGGTCAATCAAGTGAAAATCGCGTGGGTTGGCCACAACTCAATGGAGGCGGGACTACAACCCCGAAAGTTGTAGTCCCGCCTCCTACATGCCTCCTCAATGAAAATCCAGCTCCTAGTCTCCGGATCAGTAATCCAGGCCTCTGGATTGCTAGTCCAGTAACATAACCACTGTGCTACCGTGCCCCATATTAGTTAACGACTGAGCCAGTGAGTTGCAAATCCACAATTTTAAGCACAAGTAAAAACTTTAATTTCTATTTTTTTTCTTCTTCTTGCCAAGCAATATGAAAACTGGCGGGAAAACCAACCCGACAGTTTCTTCGCCGGAGGAGAGGACTGTGTGGTCACAATCAAGCACGAAAACGGGAAGTGGAATGACGTGCCATGTAACTACAACCTGCCCTACATCTGCAAGAAGGGGACAGGTAAAGGGACAGGAGTCAATGGAACGGGGCGAGCAATGGGCTGGTTTCCAAGGGTTATAGGGGACCAGTGACTCGCTGTGGGGTTACCGAGACTCCACTTAGATTGGCCATTCGCGATGTGTTGTAATTCTGCGAGGGGGGTTCTGCATGGCCAGTAAGGTGGAGGCCTTTGGGAATGGACTCTGCTTTACTCTAGAGAACTGGTAACGGCATCAGGGACGGACTCTAAGGCCAGACACAGCAGGGTTGGATCCCTCTACATACTCCCAACAATTTGCTCAACCTCGAACTCAGAAGGCTACTGCACCTCTGTGATGTTTCCGCTTCCCACTGACTCCTGCATTTTTTCTAACAAGGCAGCTAAGTGAAGGTCCAAGGCTACTCGCCAACAAGGTTGGAAAGAGGAAGGGAGCAGCTGTGGCTCAGTTAGTAGCACTCTTGCCTCAGGGTCAGAAGGTTGTGAGCTCAGGTTCTGCTCCAGGGACTTGAGCACATGCATCCAGGCTGACACTCCCAGTGCAGTACTGAGGGAGCGCTGCACTGCCGGAGGGGCAGTACTGAGGGAGCACTGTACTGTCGGAGGGGCAGTACTGAGGGAGTGCTGCACTGTCGGAGGGGCAGTACTGAGGGAGCACTGTACTGTCGGAGGGGCAGTACTGAGGGAGCACTGTACTGTCGGAGGGGCAGTACTGAGGGAGTGCTGCACTGTCGGAGGGGCAGTACTGAGGGAGCACTGTACTGTCGGAGGGGCAGTACTGAGGGAGCGCTACACTGTCAGAGGGGCAGTACTGAGGGAGCACTGTACTGTCGGAGGGGCAGTACTGAGGGAGCACTGTACTGTCGGAGGGGCAGTACTGAGGGAGCGCCGCACTGTCAGAGGGGCAGTACTGAGGGAGTGCCGCACTGTCAGAGGGGCAGTACTGAGGGAGCGCTGTACTGTCGGAGGGGCAGTACTGAGGGAGCGCTGCACTGTTGGAGGGGCAGTACTGAGGGAGCGCTGTACTGTTGGAGGGGCAACACTGAGGGAGCGCTGCACTGTCGGAGGGGCAGTACCGAGGGAGCGCTGCACTGTCGGAGGGGCAACACTGAGAGAGTGCTGCACTGTCAGAGGGGCAGTACTGAGGGAGTGCTGCACTGCCGGAGGGTCAGTACTGAGGGAGCGCTGCACTGTCGGAGGGGCAGTACTGAAGGAGCGCTGCACTGTCGGAGGGGCAGTACTGAGGGAGCGCCGCACTGTCAGAGGGGCAGTACTGAGGGAGCACTGCACTGTCGGAGGTGCTGTCTTTCTGATACATGGTTAAACCAAGGCCCTATCTGCCCTCTCAGGAGACTGTAAATAGATCTCAATATTGGGAGAAGAGCAGGGGTGTTCTCTCTGGTGTCCTAGCCAATATTTATCCCTCAACCAACACCACTGCAGATTATTGGCCATTTATCTCGATGCTGTTTGTGGGAGCTTGCTGTGTGCAGATTGTCTGCCACATTTGCCTACATTACAACAGTGACTGCACTGCAAAAGTAATTCACCGGCATTAAAGCACTTTGGGGAAAAAATTGGGTTGCTTTGCGCCTCCCGTTAGCGCCCAGGCGCGGAGCCGCTAACGCATTCAGCAGGAGGTTAGCGGCGGCGGTAGCCAGTAGCGTCCCACGGTGCTGCGCCCCGGCGACGATGTCATCGCCGTGCGCAGCACGCTGCTCGTCCCCCCGGCCGCAAACTTGGGTCGCGCCCCCTGATCTAGCGCCGGGTGATATGTCCAACAGGTTCAGGGGGCGTTTTTGCAGCCGCGGTGGCACTACTTAGCGGGCAGGTGTCGGGCGGCCATTTTTTGGGGGGCCGGCTGCCATCACCTGCCCCCCTGCCTTCCCCTTTTTTCTTCGGGTTGCCGGCCGCGATCGCTCTGCCCGACGCTCCTCTTGAGCCTCTGGAGCTCCTCCCGCTGAATGCGTTTTCACGGCGCCCCGCTTCCCGGTGGTCCAGCAGGGCCTTGGTGTGCGCAGCGCTGGGCCCCTCCCCTTTAATCAGTGGCACGTAGCACCGCGATATTCAGTTGTAGCGCCACAGGAAGGAGGGGGAGCTCTTGCAGTAGCCCCCCCCCCGCCTCCTGCTCGGTGCGCTACCACTGAATTTCAGGCGGAGGGGGTGCTAATTTTTTCGGGGCGCCACCAAATTTTTCTGCCCCTTTGGATCTTAGAGTAAATAAAGAGAAACTCTTTCTGCTGGCGGGAGGGTCGTTAACGAGAGGACACAGACTTCAGGTAATCGGCAAATGAACCAGAGGGGGAGATGAGGAGAATTTTTTTTACGCAGCGAGTTGTTGTGATCGGGAACGTGCTGCCTGAAAGGGCGGTGGAAGCAGATTCAATAGTGGCTTTCAAAAGGGAATCGGATAAATATTTGAAGGGAAAAAAATTACAGGGAAGAGCAGCGGGGAGTGGGACTAATTGGAGAGCTTGACCAAAGAGCCGGCACAGGCACGATGGGCCGAATGGCCTCCTCCTGCGCTGTAAAATTCTATAATTCTATGATTCTGTGAATAAGAAGAACGGTCATCATAGCATTAGAACACATTGGATGATATGTCATATCAAATAGCAACGCCTATTCAGTTTTCGAATTTATGAGGTTACATTGCAAAAAAAGAAAAAGATCACAATAGATGGCTTGAGCTCAGCAACTCTCTCCCTTCTCTGTCAGTGCTCTGTGGTCCTCCCCCGGCTATGGAACATGCCATGATAATCGGCAGAAAGAAGGCTCGGTACGAGATCCACTCGCTGGTCAGATACCAGTGTGAGGACGGTTTCATCCAACGTCACAGCCCCACCATCAAGTGCCACGCCAACGGGAAGTGGGACAAGCCGAAAATACTCTGCCTAAACCGTGAGTGTTGATCAACCGCCGACATTTACAGGGTGGACCTTCCCGTGCCATTGCTCGCGCACTCGGAGATTACACTGACGCGCGAGGGTGGGGGGGCGGGGAACGAACAGAAGCGGCCACTTGCAAAGAATTTGTTGTGTATGTACCTTTAAGAGAGAACTGCTTTTATACTGTAGTACCGGCAGTGACCACACCTGTATATAAAGCCGTAGCAGGCTTCTGTACTTTCAGTTCCAGCATACCCTCTGTTCAGTAAACACCTGTTATTATTGTTCTCCTGCAGTCCGTGTGTTATTGATACGCGGACACTACAGAATTTAGAAGGACATTTTTTGAGAGAGACCCACTGAGAATCAGGGACCGTAAACGTTCCTTGGGAAACAGGAGACAGAGATAGTTTGGCCTGCAAATTCCACAGGGCTTCCTTCCAATCTTCCGCCGTAACTTCGGCAGAAGATCGGCGGAACTCCGAGAGAAACGGTGCAAATCGCTGTTTTTCAGGCGTTTCCCGGGGGGTTCAGGCAACCTCTGCTTGGAGGTGCTGTGGGAGATTTGGAGAAGCTGCGAGAAATTCCCAGACCATCGTATTTACTTTACCCGCTGCAGGGACATCAATACAGGAAGACATTTTATCCTCCTCACATGCCACAGGTAAATAAATAAATATGTGCATATGTCACAGGGGAGAGAAGGTGTATTGTTCATTACAAAACCAGGCATTTGGCTTTTCATATGTAGCGTTTCTATAGTTCATTTAGTATCTTTCTTTTGTACACAGGCAGGTCTCTCACTCTGTGTGTGTCTCTCTCTCTCTTTGTTTGTCTGTCTGTCTCTGTCTCCGTCTGTCTCTCTCTGTCTGTCTGGCTCTCGCTCTCTCTGTCTGTCTCTCGCTCTCTCTGTGTCTCTCGCTCTCTCTGTCTGTCTCTCGCTCTCTGTTTCTCTCTCTCTCTCTCTGTCTGTCTCTCTTTGTCTGTTTGTCTCTCTCTGTCTTTGTCTGTCTCTTTCTGTCTCTCACTCTCTTTCTGTCTCTCGCTCTCTCTGTCTGTCTCTCGCTCTCTCTTTCTGTCTCTCACTCCCTCTGTCTGTCTCTCGCTCTGTCTGTCTGTCTCTTGCTCTCTGTCTGTCACTCGCTCTCTCTGTCTGTCTCTGTCTGTCTCTGTCTGTCTGTCTCTGTCTCTGTCTGTCACTCGCTCTCTCTGTCTGTCATTCACTCTCTCTGTCTGTCACTTGCTCTCTCTGTCTGTCTCTCGCTCTGTCTGTCTGTCTCTCACTCTCTCTGTCTGTCATTCACTCTCTCTGTCTGTCATTCACACTCTCTGTCTGTCTCTCGCTCTGTCTGTCTGTCTCTCACTCTCTCTGTCTGTCATTCACTCTCTCTGTCTCTCGCTCTGTCTGTCTGTCTCTCGCTCTCTCTGTCTGTCATTCACTCTCTCTGTCTGTCATTCACACTCTCTGTCTGTCTCTCGCTCTGTCTGTCTGTCTCTCGCTCTGTCTGTCTGTCTCTCGCTCTCTCTGTCTGTCATTCACTCTCTCTGTCTGTCTCTCGCTCTCTCTGTCTGTCATTCACTCTGTCTGTCTCTCACTCTCTCTGTCTGTCACTCGCTCTCTCTGTCTGTCTCTCTCTCTGTCTAACAGTCTCTCTCTGTCTCTCCCTCTCTCTGTTTCTCGCTGTCTCTCCATTCCAGGATGACCTAAGAGTAGTGAACTGGGGGTAGCAGGACCCAATAGTGCTTGATGTGGTCCAGCCAGATCTGGCGATGAATGGCTAAACCTTCTTTCCCAGAACCTCATAATTGTGCAGTTCATTCCCCCACTCAGCCCTCCTCCAACAATCCACGGGCTTTATAAAATTCAACCTGGTCACGACTCTAGATTTGCCTTATCTTCTCAACTACTCTTTCCAGCTCAGTGCTAAGCCCCCCTGTGAGCCTTGACTCTATCACCTTGGCTCTCTTAACAAGGCAAGTGTTTCATTCCATCTGCCAATTAGAAGAGAAACAAGAATCCCAGGTGGGCATAAATATTTAATTGGGGATGCGAACCTGTTACCAAGTTGCTATCCTGTTTTGTAAAGTTTTAAAGCAACCTCATTTAACATTTTCAGAAGAGCATCCTGCTGAGAATCTCCGTCTTGACTGGTACAGAAACAGCAAAATTAAACCCTAATTGCTTCCTGCCGATCCAGTAATGAATGAGAAACAGGACCGTCGTAACGTCCCGCGGCTGTTTAGCGCTGAGTCACTCAGTTCTCATCCATATGGCAAATTGTACACCACCCCTGCCTCAGCTCATCCGCTGCTGAAACCCTCATCCATGCCTTTGATACCTCTAGACTTGACTCAATGCACTCCTGGCCGGCCTCCCACATTCCACCCTACGTAAACTTGAGGTCATCTAAAATTGAGCTGCCCGTGTCCTAACTCGCACCAAGTCCCGTTCGCCCATCACCCCTGTGCTCGCTGACCTACACTGGCTCCCGGTTAAGCAACACCTCGATTAAAAAATTTTCATCCTTGTTTTCAAATCCCTCCATGACCTCGCCCTCTCCCTATCTCTGTAACATCCTCTAGCCCCACAACCCCCCGAGATCTCTGCGCTCCTCTAATTCTGCCCACTTGAGCATCCTGATTATAATCGCTCCACCATTGGCGGCCGTGCCTTCTGTTGCCTGGGCCCTAAGCTCTGGAATTCCCTGCCTAAACCTCTCCGTCTCGCTACCTCTTTCCTCCTTTAAGACGCTCCTTAAAACCTACCTCTTTGACCAAGCTTTTGGTCACCTGCCCTAATTTCTCCTTATGTGGTTCGGTGTCAACATTTTTGTCTTTCAATACTCCTGTGAAGCACCTTGGGAAATTTTACTACATTAAAGGCGCTATATAAATACAAGTTGTTGTTGTTGTGTGTTCTGATTTCCCGTCCATTGTCTCTGGTGACCACTGCCGGGCCATTTATATTGCTGTGACTTTCTTCAAATAGAAACTTCAAATTGGTCCTGCTTCCTGGAATCTGCCCCGCTTGAGGGAATGCTGCACTGTCGGAGGTGCCGCCTTTTGGATGAGACGTTAAACCGAGGCCCCGTCTGCTCTCTCAGGTGGACGTAAAAGATCCCATGGCACTATTTCGAAAAAGAGCAGGGGAGTTCTCCCCGGTGTCCTGGGCCAATATTTATCCATCATCCAACATCACTAAAAACAGATTATCTGGTCATTTATCACATTGCTGTTTGTGGGAGCTTGCTGTGCGCAAATTGGCTGCCGCATCGCCTACATTACAACACTTCAAAAGCACTTCATTGGCTGTAAAGTGCTTTGGGACATCCTGAGGTCATGAAAGGCGCTATATAAATGCAATTTCAGTCTTTCTTTCTTGCTCTGGACACACTGCAGGGCACCGGCTCCAATGGGAAGAAATGGGATGCGACTGCTAATTGTTCAAAGGTCCTAATTGTTTCCTGGCCGTTGACCTTCAGCGATAGAGGGGAGAGGTCCACCAGGGCCAGTGGTGTGGGCGGAGTGTGCAGGAACTCCGAGGGGTCACTTTGTGAGCCTCCTTAGACTGGAGCACGGGTCAAGATGGGGCTCGATGACAAGGCTGTTGATTCTACAACCCGTACTCTGATCTAGCCGGGCTCTGATCGAGGTGTGGAGCCCCGTGCAGCTAACTCTCGCTGTGCCCCTGACATCGTGGGAAGAATTCACCTCTAGCAGTGCCCGAGGCAGCAGTGCCACCCGATTTGTATTAGAACATGAGAACTTAAGAATTAGGAGCAGGAGTAGGCTATATGTTCCCTCGAGCCTGCTCCACCATTCAATAAGATCATGGCTTATCTTCCACCTCAACTCCACCATCCCGCCCGATCTCCATATCCCTTGATTCCCCTAGAGTCCAATAATCTATCGATCTCAGCCTTGAATATACTCAACGACTGAGCATCCACAGCCCTCTGGGGCAGAGAATTCCAAAGATTCACAACCCTCTGAGTGAAGACATTTCTCCTCATCTCAGTCCTAAATGGCCGACCCCTTATTCTGAGACTATGTCCCCTAGTTCTAGACTCTCCAGCCAGGGGAAACAACCTCTCAGCATCTACCCTGTCAATCCCCCTCAGAATCTTGTATGTTTCAATGAGATCACCTCTCATTCTTCGAAACTCCAGAGAGTATAGGCCCATTCTACTCAATCTCTCATCATAGGACAACCCTCTCATCACAGGAATGAATCTAGTGAACTTCTGTTGCGGGCATCGGTGCGACAGGAGAAATGCACCAAGAGGCTCAGGGCCCTTCATTGTTGTTCTCCCCTTGCTCCCGTCACCCCGTCTCCCCGTACCATGTGCCATTCTTTATTTGAAAGGTTAGGCAGGCGGCCTAGTGCTGGGCCCCTGCCAATTCCGCTCCGCAGGTAACCATAGCAACCCGTCCAGTACAATGGGCGAGGTGTTGGTTAACGTTCTGATTTCCCCTGTGTTTAAAATCTTAAAAGGATTCGATAGGGTAGATACGGAGAAACTATTTCCTCTGGTGGGGGGAGGGGGGGGAAATCAAGAACGAGGGGACACCATCTTAAAATTAGAGCTAGGCCGTTCACGGGTGATGTCAGGAAGCATGTTTAGCGAAAAGCTGGATTTCTCTCCCCAGAAAGGCTGTAGATGCTGGTGGTCAATTGGAGTTTTCAAGACTGAGATCGACAGATTTTTATTAGGTATGGGTATTACGGGATATGGAGTTGAGCTACAGATCAGCCCTGATCTAATTGAATGATGGAGCAGGCTCGAGGGGCTGAATGGCCTCCCCCTGTTCCTCTGATCACCACACCCTCGAGCTCCTCATCACCTCTTTGCAGTGTATTGTGTATTTCAGTCCACATCATCAAGCCAAACTATTGTAACCACTTGGGTCCCACTTGGGAAAGGTGAGACGAGACCACTTTAAGACTCGTTGCCCAAAAAGAAGTGTTTCAGATTATTATAAAGTGTGAGGTACCTTTCAACGAGTACGATGCAAACTGATCAAAGGGATGTAGAAGCTTTGATCCAGAGCAGCAGTGGATGAGCCTCAAAGAGACCCAATGTTGAAACAGAGACAAGAGATAAAGGTTTTATAGGGGTCACTTTCTGACTTTGTGTCCCGGGCATTTATCCTTACCCACAGGCAGCATATATCGAAAAGCACGTGGTTTTACTGACCATTGATTGAAAAATGATGCACCTCATAGAGCTCGGATTTCCAATCTCTGCTTCTGCTGGGTGAGGCTCCCAGCTGGCATCTTGTAGT
The DNA here is from genome assembly GCF_052327205.1 of Somniosus microcephalus. Taxonomy (NCBI): domain Eukaryota; kingdom Metazoa; phylum Chordata; class Chondrichthyes; order Squaliformes; family Somniosidae; genus Somniosus; species Somniosus microcephalus. The sequence goes on from NC_140999.1 coordinate 7,866,845, forward strand.
CCCTGGAATTTAGAAGGTTAAGGGGTGATGTGATCGAAGTTTTCACGATATTAAGGGGAACAGATAGGGTCGATAGAGAGAAACCATTTCCGCTGGTTGGGGAGTCTAGGACTAGGGGGCATAGTCTAAAAATTAGAGCCACACCTTTCAGGAGTGAAATTAGGAAACACTTCTACACACAAAGGGCGGTAGAAGTTTGGAACTCTCTTCCGCAAACGACAATTGATGCTAGATCAATTGTTAATTTTAAATCTGAAATTGATAGATTTTTGTTAACCAGAGGTATTGAGGGATATGGGCCAAAGACGGGTATATGGAGTTAGGTCGCAGATCAGCCATGATGTTCCCGATGATGGGTGAAACTAGAACTAGGGGGCATAGTCTTAGAATAAGGGGCTGCTCTTTCAAAACTGAGATGAGGAGGAACTACTTCACTCAGAGGGTGGTAGGTCCATGGAATATGCTGCCCCAAAAAGCTGTAGAAGCTACATCATTACATAAATTTAAAACAGAAATAGACAGTTTCCTAGAAGTAAAGGGAATTAAGGGTTACGGGGAGCGGGCAGAAATTTGGACATGAGTCTAGGTTCGTATCGGACATGGCCCTGTGGGTAGCGGAGCGGGCCCAGGGGCCGTGTAGCCTGATCCTGCTCCTATTTCATGTGTCTAATTCTGTTAGATTCAGGAGATGGTTCTGTGATAGTAGATTGGCGGTTAGGATCAGATCAGCCATGATCTTATTGAATGGTGGAGCAGGCTCGAGGGGCCGATTGGCCTACTCCTGCTCCTATTTCTTATGTTCTTAACTCATTGAAGGGTGGAACAGGCTCGAGGGGCTGAATGTCTTACTCCTATTCCTGTGTTTCTATGCAAAGTTGGAGAAATACTTCACCTTATTTTCATGTTGGCCGTGGCTCAGTGGGCCGCTCTCTCTCGCCTCTGAGTCAGAAAGTTGTGGGTTCAAGTCCCGAGTCCAGACACTTGAGCACAAAATCTAGGCTGACATTCTTATCACAGAAATCACAGAAACCCCACAAATGCAGATAGAGGCCATTTCGGCCCATCGAGCCTGCACCGACACATATCCCACCTGATCCCCGTAACCCCTACACATATCCCACCCTATCCCCGTAACCCCGTAACCCCATGTATTTAATCCCCCTAACACTAAGGGTCAATTTATCATAGCCAATCAACCTAACCCGCACATCTTTGGACTGTGGGAGGAAACCGGAGCACCCGGAGGAAACCCACGCAAACACGGGGAGAATGTGCAAACTCCACACAGACAGTCACCCGAGGCCGGATTCGAACCCGGGTCCCTGGCGCTGTGAGGCAACAGTGCTAACCACTATGCCACCGTGCTTCTCACCTTCTCAAGGGCAATTAGGAATGGGCAATAAATGCTGGCCTTGCCAGCGATGCCCACATCCCAGGAATGAATAAATAAAAGTACTGAGGGAGCGCTGCACTATCGGAGGTACCGTCTTTCGCATGAGACGTTAAACTGAGGCCCCGTCTGCCCTCTCAGGTGGGTGTAAAAAATCCCGTGACACTATTTCCAAGAAGAGCAGGGGAGTTCTCCCTGGTGTTTATTACATTAAGAACATAAGAATTAGGAGCAGGAGTCGGCCATTCGGCCCCTCGAGCCTGCTCCTCCATTCAATAAGATCATGGCTGATCTTCGACCTCAACTCCACTTTACTGCCCGATCCCCATATCCCTTGATTCCCTTAATATCCAAAAATCTATCGATCTCAGCCTTGAATATACTCAACGACTGAGCCTCCACAGCCCTCTGGGGTAGAGAATTCCAAAGATTCACCACCCTCTGAGTGAAGACATTTCTCCTCATCTCAGTCCTAAATGGCTGACCCCTTATTCTGAGACTGTGACCCCTGGTTCTAGACTCCCCAGCCAGGGGAAACATCCTCCCTGCATCTACCCTGTCAAGCCCTGTAAGAATTTTACAACAGTGACTACACTTCAAAAGTACTTAAGCAAAATACTACGGATGCTGGAAATTTGGAATAAAAGCAGAAAATGCTGGAAATACTCAGCAGGTCAGGCAGCATCTGTAGAGAGAGAAACAGAGTTAACGTTTCAGGTCGAGGACCCTTCGTCAGCTCTGAAACATCGACCTGAAACATTGACTCTGTTTCTCTCTCTACAGATGCTGCCTGACCTGCTGAGTATTTCCATCATTTTCTGTTTTTACTTCAAAAGTACTTCATTGGCTGTGAAGCGCTTTGGGACGTCCTGAGGTTGTGAAAGGCGCTGGAGAAATGCAAGTCTTACTTTATGCTGAACCAGCTCTCTTTGTCTCCCTTATGGCATTACCCTTTTATTGATTCTCGGGATGTGGCATCACCGGCAAGGCTGGCATATATTGCCCGTCTCTAATTCCTTTAATTTAGGCTTAGTACTGAAAGGGTAAAGGGGCAGAGAAGGAAGACTGTTTACACACTACCATTGTTGGGATATAGAAGCCATTCCCACAAGTGGCCATTGAAGCAGAATTAATCACAACATTTACAAGGGGATTCGATAAATACTTAAAATATCCAAGGATGAGGGGAAAAACGCAGCCAAATGGAATTAGAGTAGAAAGCTCCGATTGGGAACTGGCACTCGCACAGGTAAAAAGAAAGACTTGCATTTCTATAGCACCTTTCACAACCTCAGGACGTCCCAAAGCGCTTTACAGTCAATGTACTTTTTTCGAAGTGTAGTCACTGTTGTAATGTGGGAAACGCAGTACTCAATTTGTGCACAATAAGCTCCCACAAACAGCAATGTGATAATGACCAGATAATTTGTTTTAGTGATGTTGGTTGAGGGATAAATATTGGCCCCAGGACACCGGGGATAACTCCCCTGCTCCTCTTCGAAATAGTGGCCGTGGGATCTTTTGCATCCACCCGAGAGGGCAGACTCGGTTTAACATCTCATCTGAAAGACGGCACCTCCGACAGTGCAGCACTCCCTCAGCACTGCACTGGGAGTGTCAGCCTGGATTTTGTGCTCAAGTCTCTGGAGTGGGACTTGAACCCACAAACTTCTGATTCAGAGGCGAGGGTGCTGCCCACTGAGCCACGGCTGACACTTAAGATAAGGCGAGAACAAAGGCGAACAGCACTGCGGTTAGAAGCGTCGTGCGCTGTTTAAGGCGGTGGAACTAATTCTTAGTTTGGTCAGTCACTAATCTCTCCTGTCCATTTCTCTCCCCCATCCCCCCACACCCCCCTTTATTCTCCAGCTGCCTCTGGTAACCGCAGATCGCGAAGGCACCAGCACAAAACCAGCAGAAAAGAGAAGCGAAAGCACAAAAGGAACCTGGAGTTGCATCGAATGGACACGAGGCACTTCTACTGATCGGACCAGGCACCCAGCGGAAGGAGACCCTGGTTGCGATGGGGATCAGGGTTGCGAGTACACGATATTGAAATCTTAAAAAAAGATGTTTCATTTTGAACACCATCCTTCGGGGGACGGAAGGGGTTGTTTTTAGTTTCCGAGAATTCTGTCACGTATTTTTCTAAAAAAATAATTGTGGGGCTTAAAGGAAACCTCGTTGGGTCGCAATCAGTAGGAATTGGAAGTGAAAACGGTCCACTGGTTAAGGTCACTGAAGTAACAGCAAATGTTCAGTCTCGACACGCAAATGAAAGGCTATCCAGTAATCCTTTACTGTTTAAAAATGCACAATCATTTTTTTTTACCGGTGATTCAATTATAGATGAGGCTGGTTTAAAAAAACAGGTACTTGATTGCCTAGGAGCTCTGGTTAAACCTTCCTCCATGTAACCCCACTGTGCCATACCAGTAGCAGACCCATTAATGCATTTGCCTGTTATTTTTGAACTCGTTAAACCTGATTAATTGAAAACAGGTTAACACTTTCATTAAATAACGGACAGAGAGATTTCATACCAAGGCAGTAATGGGTTTTGCGACTGGATATCGCCCAGCAGCATTTCAATCCTAAAGTCTTAGCCAATCTTAAAGGAAACTTTCGTTGTTTAATTGAAGTGTTGGCGGGCTATTTGGCCCGGGGGGCCTTGCAGCCGAGCCTCGTCTTAACTTCACTCATCGTCCAAACGCCCCCTTTCTCCAGCGGGACTCTCTGGATAGTTAGCGGCGTGAACTCCTTCTGAGCCCAAGGCTAGCTAACTCAGCACTGACCGGTAGTTAAAGCTGGCATCTTCCTGATTTTGTGTGGGCCAGTACCGCACCATGTAGCACATTTATGCATCAAGCCATCCCTAAAGAATGGATGGAGAAACAGAGTTAACGAGGTCGATTTTCCTGGAGCCGTCAGGCGGGGTTTTAGGCGTGTGGGGTGGGGGGGAAATCCCGAACTCGGGGGTCCCGACACCATCCCGCCCAAAACCCGCCTCCACGTAAGTTTCACAGGAGGCGGCTACCCGCCCTGCACTGGGACCTGCCGACCTGAGGCGGGAAGGGATTAGTGCCAATTAACTGCCTGTTAACAGGTAGTTAACAGGCAGTTTTTAGCCTAATCCCTATTTTGAGGGGTGTCGTGTGGGATTCCCGACGGCTCCAAACCACACCAAGTTAGAGCAGGCGGGCCGTCGGGTTGAAGGACTTGGAGGGGTCACGATGTCAGTGTTCAGGTGAGTGATGGGTGCATGAGTGCAAAGGTAAGTGTGTTTGGTGTGTCTAAAGTGTGTAAAGAAGTTTAAATTACCTGTACTTACCTTAACAGCCTTCCTTCCTCTAGGTTTCGGGAGTCCATCATTCAGTCGGCACTGAAAGCAAAATGGCTGCGATCTGTCAAAAGTGACAGCCTTCAGCTTTCATTGCCGGAGAGATTTCTAACTGAGTCTGTGTAGAAGGACTCAGGTTAGAAGTAAGACTGTCAGTGTTTGACAGCTTCAAACAGCTTTCAAACACTAATATTTCATCTGTCAAGACCTCTTGACAGATGAAATTTCAGTCTGTGATGTCACCTGTTACCGGGTGGCCCTTAATTGGCCTGCTGAGCCCGCTGGGCGGGCTCAACAAGGTCAGTCAAGGGAAAATCGCGTGGATTGGCTGGACGTCGATGTAGGCGGGGCCTAAAACCCGAAAGTTGTAGTCCCGCCTCCTTCCCGACAGCTTCATGAAAGTCAACCCCAACGTTTCAGGACGTTGACCTTTCGTCAGACCGTCAGGTCGCCGACCTGAAACGTTAACTCTGTTTCTCTCTCCGCAGATGCTGCCTGGCCTGCTGAGTATTTCCAGCATTTTCTGTTTTTATTTCAGATTTCCAGCATCCGCAGTATTTTGCTTTTGCATCCCGACAGAATTTTGTTTTTACAAATTTCTAGCGATGGGAAACTAGAATTGGTCACTTGAGGGTCAAAGGTAAAGGGATGTTAAGGGGTCCTGAAAAATGGCAAAGATTCCCCTTTAAGGAGCCCAGCTTAGCATTTATTTACCTTTGACCCCAGTAGCTTTAACTTCCTGTTATGGCCATAGCAAGTATGGGTGGATTTTTGTCTTTAAGATTTGGAATGAAAATCCATTTTCTACAAAGAGTCTTGAGATTTGCTCAGTCATGGAAACTATAATAGAATCATAGACATTTACAGCACAGAAGGAGGCCATTCGGCCCATCGTGTCTGTGCCGGCCGACAAAGAGCTCTCCAGCCTAATCCCACTTTCCAGCTCTTGGTCCGTAGCCCTGTAGGTTACGGCACTTCAAGCGCATATCCAAGTACTTTTTAAATGTGATGAGGGTTTCTGCCTTGACCACCCTTTCAGGCAGTGAGTTCCAGACCCCCACCACCCTCTGGGTGAAAAAAAATGTCCTCAACTCCCCTCTAATCCTTCTACCAATTACTTTAAATCTATGCCCCCTGGTTATTGACCTCTCTGCTAAGGGAAATAGGTCATAGAAACATAGAGATAGGAACAGGAGTAGGCCATTCGGCCCTTCGAGCCTGCTCCGCCATTCAATGAGATCATGGCTGATCTTCGTCTGAGATCATAGCTGATCTTACCAGTTCAGTACCCCGTCCCCGCCTTTTCTCCGTAACCCTTAATCCCCTTAGCCTTCAGAAATATATCCAATTCTCTCTTGAAAATATTTATTGAATTAGCCTTCACAGCCCTCTGTGGCAGGGAATTCCACAGGCTCACCACTCTTTGAGGTCCTTCCTATCCACTCTATCTAGGCCCCTCATAATTTTATACACTTCAATCAAGTCTCCCCTCAGCCTCCTCTGCTCCAAAGAAAACAATCCCAGCCTCTCCAATCTTTCCTCATAGCTAAAATTCTCCAGTCCTGGCAACATCCTCATAAATCTTCTCCGTTCCCTCTCAAGTGCAATCACATCCTTCCTGTAATGTGCTGACCAGAACTGCACGCAGTACTCTAGCTGCGGCCTAACTAGTGTTTTATACAGTTCAAGCATAACCTCCCTGCTCTTATATTCTATGCCTCAGCTAATAAAGGCAAGTATCCCGAAGGCCTTCTTAACCACCTTATCTACCTGTCCTGCTACCTTCAGGGATCTGTGGACACGCACTCCAAGGTCCCTCTGTTCCCCTACACTACAGGCACTCAGTAACATACCATTTAAGGTGTATTTCCTTGCCTTGTTAGCCCTCCCCAAATGCATTACCTCACACACTCTACTCGCATTACAAATTCACAGTGATCTCGTTCATAGATTGACTGTAGTCTGTTTGCACACTTAGATTTAGGCTAAATAAATAGTACCGGTCCCCCATGTGCTAAAACCCATGTCAGAGCCAAGGCTTCTGAATGTGCTTTCACACTGGTGCTCGCTCGGGTTGCCGACTGTGCTTACAGGTATTGCTGGAGGTTTAATCACATGACTGCCTGCCTCCAAACGCCCCGCCCCCAAGCTCCCACCATTGGTTCCCCCGACACCTTCATCCTCCCCCACGGCCAATCGGAAAGCGAACAGGCTCTTCCTGACCTGATTGGACGATTCTTGACTGTTGGGCAAACAGCCATTATTTACCCCACAATCGCTAGTAATGTAAGAAAACTACTAGGCACTTGGTCTAAGCGTTAAACAAAGCTTTAATCAACTGTTTTACAACATGGAGGTCTAGTTGTGTCCTTCACTAGTTCCTGTTAAGAATGTCCTGCGCAAGCTGGGCCCGTGCCCGAGTATTTATACTCTCCCTGGACAGCGCCACCCGCAGGCTGCTCAGTTGATTCATGTCAGCTAGTATTTTTATATCTAATGAACAAACGCGTTCAAAGAAAATAAGAAAAAAAACACACACACAATTTTTTAATGCCTCTTATGATTTTCTCCCGGGTTTCTCGCTGCAGTGTGAAACCCTGGCGCCTCCATGGCTATCCTGGAGAGTTGGTGATTCCAGTACTTGCTTGGCTTGGATGGCGGGATACTGCGATCTTTGTCTCAGCTCCCCACATTTACAGGTTGAATCCAAACTTTCATGTCTGGTGACAGAATCCCGGTTTGCCATTAGTTTGGCTGCTTTGACTCTGGCACATCCCAGTGTAAATGAGTGGGGCTTTCACACAGCTGGGCGCTGTCAAGGTTTGGCCAGCATTACATGGTGGATCATGGTCCTTTGTCCAGAAATCCGCATCGTGTGAGGGGGAGGGGGGCTGTCGGACCTTTGAACTGTCCAGCATTTGGCGGGGGGGGGGAGGTCAGTGAGGGGAGGGAATTCTTCCAGCTTGGAATACTCTTCCCCGCCCCCTTCCAAAACAAATCACAGACTATGTTCCTCCGATTAAAAAAGATGGACTCTTTACTTATTTAGTGACCATTATTGACTGACTGGACGATACTCCATCAAAAAATATTCTTCCCTTCTAGGATCCCTTTTGCAGTGAGAATATTCTTCTTCTGACTTTATTCGTTCAATGTTTTATATTAGTTTAAACAGCAAATGTTGACAATATTATTGGGAGAGGTGACTGGAGGACATACTGTGTGAGGGAGCGGGATTAACATCAGTAGAGATACAGTCAGTGACACAGGGCGCTGGGGGAGAGGGGTTACTGAGTGACAGTGTGAGGGAGCGGGATTAACATCAGTAGAGATACAGTCAGTAACACAGGGCGCTGGGGGAGAGGTGACTGGAGGACATACAGTGTGAGGGAGCGGGATTAACATCAGTAGAGATACAGTCAGTGACACAGGGCGCTGGGGGAGAGGGGTTACTGAGTGACAGTGTGAGGGAGCGGGATTAACATCAGTAGAGATACAGTCAGTAACACAGGGCGCTGGGGGAGAGGAGCTACTGAGTGACTGTGTGAGGGAGTGGGATTAACATCAGTCGAGATACAGTCATTAACACAGGGCGCTGGGGGAGAGGTGACTGGAGGACATACTGTGTGAGGGAGCGGGATTAACATCAGTAGAGATACAGTCAGTAACACGGTGCTGGGGGAGAGGGGTTACTGAGTGACTGTGTGAGGGAGTGGGATTAACATCAGTAGAGATACATTCAGTAACACAGGGCACTGGGGGAGAGGTGACTGGAGGACATACTGTGTGAGGGAGTGGGATTAACATCAGTAGAGATACAGTCAGTGACACAGGGCACTGGGGGAGAGGGGTTACTGAGTGACAGTGTGAGGGAGCGGGATTAACATCAGTAGAGATACAGTCAGTAACACCGGGCGCTGGGGGAGAGGGGTTACTGAGTGACTGTGTGAGGGAGTGGGATTAACATCAGTAGAGATACAGTCAGTAACACAGGGCACTGGGGGAGAGGGGTTACTGAGTGACAGTGTGAGGGAGCGGGATTAACATCAGTAGAGATACATTCAGTAACACAGGGTGCTGGGGGAGAGGTGACTGGAGGACATACTGTGTGAGGGAGCGGGATTAACATCAGTAGAGATACAGACAGTAACACGGTGCTGGGGGAGAGGTGACTGGAGGACATACTGTGTGAGGGAGCAGGATTAACATCAGTAGAGATACATTCAGTAACACAGGGCACTGGGGGAGAGGTGACTGGAGGACATACTGTGTGAGGGAGCGGGATTAACATCAGTAGAGATACAGACAGTAACACGGTGCTGGGGGAGAGGTGACTGGAGGACATACTGTGTGAGGGAGCAGGATTAACATCAGTAGAGATACATTCAGTAACACAGGGCACTGGGGGAGAGGTGACTGGAGGACATACTGTGTGAGGGAGCGGGATTAACATCAGTAGAGATACAGTCAGTAACACAGGGCACTGGGGAGAGGGGTTACTGAGTGACGGTGTGAGGGAGCGGGATTAACATCAGTAGAGATGCAGTCAGTAACACAGGGTGCTGGGGGAGAGGTGACTGGAGGACATACTGTGTGAGGGAGCGGGATTAACATCAGTAGAGATACAGACAGTAACACGGTGCTGGGGGAGAGGTGACTGGAGGACATACTGTGAGAGGGAGCAGGATTAACATCAGTAGAGATACATTCAGTAACACAGGGCACTGGGGGAGAGGTGACTGGAGGACATACTGTGTGAGGGAGCGGGATTAACATCAGTAGAGATACAGACAGTAACACGGTGCTGGGGGAGAGGTGACTGGAGGACATACTGTGTGAGGGAGCAGGATTAACATCAGTAGAGATACATTCAGTAACACAGGGCACTGGGGGAGAGGTGACTGGAGGACATACTGTGTGAGGGAGCGGGATTAACATCAGTAGAGATACAGTCAGTGACACAGGGCACTGGGGGAGAGGAGTTACTGAGTGACTGTGTGAGGGAGCGGGATTAACATCAGTAGAGATACAGTCAGTGACACAGGGCGCTGGGGGAGAGGGGTTACTGAGTGACTGTGTGAGGGAGCGGGATTAACATCAGTAGAGATACATTCAGTAACACAGGGCACTGGGGGAGAGGGGTTACTGAGTGACGGTGTGAGGGAGCTGGATTAACATCAGTAGAGATACATTCAGTAACACAGGGCACTGGGGGAGAGGGGTTACTGAGTGACTGTGAGAGGGAGCGGGATTAACATCAGTAGAGATACAGTCAGTAACACAGGGCGCTGGGGGAGAGGGGTTACTGAGTGACTGTGTGAGGGAGCGGGATTAACATCAGTAGAGGTACAGTCAGTAACACAGGGCACTGGGGGAGAGGGGTTACTGAGTGACGGTGTGAGGGAGCTGGATTAACATCAGTAGAGATACATTCAGTAACACAGGGCACTGGGGGAGAGGGGTTACTGAGTGACGGTGTGAGGGAGCTGGATTAACATCAGTAGAGATACAGTCAGTAACACAGGGCGCTGGGGGAGAGGGGTTACTGAGTGACTGTGTGAGGGAGCTGGATTAACATCAGTAGAGATACAGTCAGTAACACAGGGCGCTGGGGGAGAGGGGTTACTGAGTGACTGTGTGAGGGAGCGGGATTAACATCAGTAGAGATACAGTCAGTAACACAGGGCACTGGGGGAGAGGGGTTACTGAGTGACGGTGTGAGGGAGCGGGATTAACATCAGTAGAGATACAAACAGTAACACAGGGCACTGGAGGAGAGGGGTTACTGAGTGACTGTGTGAGGGAGCGGGATTAACATCAGTAGAGATACAGTCAGTAACACAGGGCACTGGAGGAGAGGGGTTACTGAGTGACTGTGTGAGGGAGCTGGATTAACATCAGTAGAGATACAGTCAGTAACACAGGGCACTGGGGGAGAGGGGTTACTGAGTGACGGTGTGAGGGAGCTGGATTAACATCAGTAGAGATAGTCAGTAACACAGGGCGCTGGGGGAGAGGGGTTACTGAGTGACAGTGTGAGGGAGCTGGATTAACATCAGTAGAGATACAGTCAGTAACACAGGGCACTGGGGGAGAGGTGACTGGAGGACATACTGTGTGAGGGAGCAGGATTAACATCAGTAGAGATACAGTCAGTAACACAGGGCGCTGGGGGAGAGGAGTTACTGAGTGACTGTGTGAGGGAGCGGGATTAACATCAGTAGAGATACAGTCAGTAACACGGGGCACTGGGGAGAGGGGTTACTGAGTGACTGTGTGAGGGAGTGGGATTAACATCAGTAGAGATACAGTCAGCAACACAGGGTGCTGGGGGAGAGGTGACTGGAGGACATACTGTGTGAGGGAGCGGGATTAACATCAGTAGAGATACAGACAGTAACACAGGGCACTGGGGGAGAGGGGTTACTGAGTGACTGTGTGAGGGAGCGGGATTAACATCAGTAGAGATACAGTCAGTAACACAGGGCACTGGGGGAGAGGGGTTACTGAGTGACTGTGTGAGGGAGCGGGATTAACATCAGTAGAGATACAGTCAGTAACACAGGGCGCTGGGGGAGAGGTTACTGAGTGACTGTGTGAGGGAGCGGGATTAACATCAGTAGAGATACATTCAGTGACACAGGGCACTGGGGGAGAGGGGTTACTGAGTGACTGTGTGAGGGAGCTGGATTAACATCAGTAGAGATACATTCAGTAACACAGGGTGCTGGGGGAGAGGTGACTGGAGGACATACTGTGTGAGGGAGCGGGATTAACATCAGTAGAGATACATTCAGTAACACAGGGCACTGGGGGAGAGGGGTTACTGAGTGACAGTGTGAGGGAGCGGGATTAACATCAGTAGAGATACAGTCAGTGACACAGGGCGCTGGGGGAAAGGGGTTACTGAGTGACAGTGTGAGGGAGCGGGATTAACATCAGTAGAGATACAGTCAGTAACACAGGGCGCTGGGGAGAGGAGTTACTGAGTGACTGTGTGAGGGAGCGGGATTAACATCAGTAGAGATACAGTCAGTGACACAGGGCGCTGGGGGAGAGGGGTTACTGAGTGACGGTGTGAGGGAGCGGGATTAACATCAGTAGAGATACAGACAGTAACAGAAGTGGAAACACTCTCTCTGTGTCCACTCTATCAAAACCTTTCATAATTTTAAAGACCTCTATCAGGTCACCCCTCAGTCTTCTCTGTTCAAGAGAAAAGAGACCCAGCCTGTTCATCCTTTCCTGATAGGTATAACCTCGCATTTCTGGTATCATCCTTGTAAATCTACCACCAGTCTCTCACCTTCCTTTTTCCGCAGGCTGTTATCACTTCTGTCAATCGAACCATCTCCTGTTCCCCACCTAACCCCTTCACAGCTTATCTTTTTCTTTTCTTGTGTACGTGTTATTTTCCCCCTGCCCCTAACCCTTTCTCTCCTTCAGTTCCTTCTTATGAACTGCTTATCTGTCATATTTTCTGGTTCTGATGAAGGGCTCAGCTTGAAGCGTTAGCATGTCTGTTCTCTCCAAACGCGCTGTGCCTGACTTGCTGAGGTGTCAGCTTTCACTCAGTGGGTAGCGCTCTCACCTCAGAGTCAGAAATTGTGGGTTTAAATCTAACTCCAGAGCACATAATCCAAGCTGACAGCCCCAGTGCGGTGCTGAGGGAGTGCTGCACTGTCGGAGGTGCCGTCTTTCGGATGAGATGTTAAACCCGAGGCCCTGTCTGCCCACTCAGGTGGATGTAAAAGATCCCATGGCACTATTTCGAAGAAGAGCAGGGGGAGTTCTCCCCCGTGTCCTGGGGCCAATATTTATCCCTCAATCAACATCACTAAAAACAGATTATCTGGTCATTATCACATTGCTGTTTGTGGGAGCTTGCTGTGCGCAAACTGCCGTGTTTCCTACATTACAACAGTGACTACACTTCAAAAATACTTCATTGGCTGTAAAGTGCTTCGGGGTGTCCTGAAGTCATGAAAGGCGCTATAGAAATGCAAGTCAGTCTTTTTTTAATTTTCTGTATTTGTTTCAGTCCCTCACCGTCACTTGGACTCCCTGATTATTCCCTCTCTATTTTTCTGGACTTCATTCTACATTTGGGGCCGAGTGGTTCAATTTTCTGTTGTTCTGCTAAAGGCAAGGCCTCCTCTAGCCTGACTGCGCCGTGTCTGACCAAAGGTCTACGTCCAAAACCTTCGGGACATGGGAACGGGAGGAGGCCATTCAACCCCTCGAGGCTGTTCCACCATTCAGTGAGATCATGGCTGATCTGTACTTTAACTCCATCCACCCGCCCTGGTTCCGTAACCCTTAATACCCAACAAAAATCCATCAATCTCAGTTTTGAAATTTTCAATTGACCCCCCCAGCCTCAACAGCTTTTTGGGGGAGAGAGTTCCAGATTTCCACCACCCATTGTGTGAAGAAGTGCCTCTTGACATCACCCCTGAACGGCCTGGCTCTAATGTTAAGATTATTCTCCCCTTGTTCTGGACTCCCCCCACCAGAGGAAATAGCTTCTCTCTATCCACCCTTTAATCACCTTAAACACCTCGATTAGATCACCCCCTAATCTTATATTCTCGAGCATTTTTAGTTCAGATTTCCAGCATCTACCTTTTTATGTCCAGGATGGGAATTTCTTGGCTGGTTATATGTTCCCCTCCTGTTTCCGTTGTTTTCTAGTTTTGGGTGTGTGGCGGATTTTGACGCTAGCTTCCCGGGGTCAGGTCATGTGATTGCACTGGCGTTGACACCAGGTTTCGCTTCATCGAAAACATAGACATAGAAACCATAGAAGATAGGAGCAGGAGTAGGCCATTCGGCCCCTCGAGCCTGCTCCGCCATTCAATGAGATCATGGCTTCGCTGGACGGTACAACGCGAAACCGCGGCTTGACGCACCCCCGCCCTGGACCTCCTCCGGCCACCCCACGCCCCAACCGGACGAGGCCTGTTACCATTCAGTTTGCCTTTTCTAATCAAATCTATAAGGGGAAGGCGATGGGCTGCCCCAACCCTTCAGCACTGAGCTGAGTTTTAACAAGGAGCACTTTAAGGGGAAGCTGGATAAGTACATGAGGGAGAAAGGAATAGAAGGATATGCTGATGGGGTGAGATGAAGAGGGGTGGGAGGAGGCTCATGTGGAGCAGAAACACCGGCACGGACCAGTTGGGCCGAATGGCCTCTTTCTGTGCTGTAAATTCTATGTAAACAGAATAATGTAACAGTGTCAGCAAACAACCAGAAGTGCCCCCTTTTAAAGGGGCGCAACTAGTAGAACACTAAAATCATTAAAAAAAATACAAAGGAGAATTATCAAGTTAAATAGTAACATTCCCGATTGTCTCGACTGCGCCCTCCAGTCACTGCGGTCCCCACCGGCCGCGGACGGCATCAAGCGAGCCGGCGGACACCGCGCGCTTCTTCTCCAGGGCGCAGGACATAGCCGCGGAAGAGAGGCGGGCAGCCAGGGTGACCCCCCCACCCCCGCACCACACGGGCCGAGTCCGGCCCGGACCAGTGAACGACCACCTTGGCCAGGGCCCAGGAGCAGACCCACGAGGAGGTCCTCCGACTTGCCCCCAACCTCCGTCCCGTCTCCCCCCCCCCAACTCCTCCCCAACGCCACCACACCGGCCGGCCAAGGGTCAGTTGCAATTTGGCCCAGTGTGTTTTTCATTATGTTTCATTGTGCGTCAGGTCCATTCGGTGAAGCTCATCTTGCGTTTTGCTTCAATTCGATACATTTAGGGATATCACAGAGGGGTTTTGTCACAGTTATGAGGTAGGCATTGATTAACTACACGCCCCAGGCTGACTTGCATTCAATTTTCTGTTAACCGCAAGGCTGTAATTTAAGATTTATTGCACAACGATATCAAAAACAGTTGGATTTTCAACCTTTCAGCACTGTGCCGGGTTAACAAGGTGCAATTTCAGAGGAAGCTGGATAAGTACATGAGGGAGAAAGGAATAGTAGGATATGCTGATGGGGTGAGATGAAGAGGGGGTGGGAGGAGGCTCGTGTGGAGCAGAAACACCGGCATAGACCAGCTGGACCGAACGGCCTGTTTCTGTGCTGTACATTCTATGTAATCAGAACAATGTAACGAAAAATATAGAAACATAGAAGATAGGAGCAGGAGTAGGCCATTCGGCCCCTTGAGCCTGCTCCGCCATTCAATGCGATCATGGCTGATCATCCAAACTCAGTACCCTGTCCCTGCCTTCTCCCCATAGCCCTTGATCCCTTTAGCCTTAAGAAATATATCTAACTCCTTCTTGAATATATTTAATGAATTGGCCTCAACTACCTTCTGTGGTAGAGAATTCCACAGGTTCACCACTGCTTATTTTTTAAAATTTATTCTTAATATACTAGAGGTCATTTTCTAAATGTTGGTGTATTTTTATTTTGGGAAGGGTCCCAGGTTTGTTTCCCTGGTTAGCTGACCTCAGATGGAGTGACGGTAAGTGGGGGGGTGGGGAACGGGACAGTTAATCTTCAATGCCCTTGGGTGAGGTGAGATGCCACTGCAGCTCGCTGTCCCATGACTCTTACAGAAAGGTGAATGTGGGTTGCGGGCGTCGGGCGAGGATGGGGCTTGGCTGCGATGGCCTTCTGCGGTCGATTAGCCAGGTGAACGCTGATTGCCTCCTCGCCCGCACAAAGAATGGTCACTTGGGTGCGGCTGCTAGAGGGCGCCCGGCACCGTGGAGCCTGAGCGAGGGAGAGGGCAAGGCACAGTTGTATAGAAACATAGAAACATAGAAGATAGGAGCAGGAGTAGGCCATTCGGCCCTTCGAGCCTGCTCCGCCATTCAACGAGATCATGGCTGATCATCCAAACCCTAGCACCCGGTCCCTACACCAACAGCCATCCCACCCAAGCCCTATCCCCGTAACCCCGTAACCCCACGTATTTAATCCCCCCTAACACTAAGGGTCAATTTTTATCATGGCCAATCAACCTAACCCGCACATCTTTGGACTGTGGGAGGAAACCGGAGCACCCGGAGGAAACCCACGCAAACACGGGGAGAATGTGCAAACTCCACACAGACAGTCACCCGAAGCCGGATTTGAACCCGGGTCCCTGGCGCTGTGAGGCAACAGTGCTAACCGCTATGCCACACCATGGCCAAGCGAGTGACCTTCGGCAGGCTGTTCAAGTACAGGGGGGACATCACTGCTGAGCCCAATCCTGTTAGGAAAATTAGAGCTCGGCTAGTCTCAGGAGTGAAATCAGGAAGTACTTTTTCACACAAAGGGTAGTGGAATTCTGGAACTCTTTCTCTCTGGACGTTGGGGGCCAACTGAAATTTTCAAGCCTGAGAGCCATAGATTTTTGTTGGGTAAGGGTATCGTGCGATAGGAGCAAAGGCGGGTCAATGGAGTTGGTGTGCAGATCGGCCATGATCTGATTGAATGGCGGAACAGGCTTGAGGGGCTAAAAGGCCTCCTCCTGTTCCTATTTTTTTTTAATTCATTTTTTATGGGATGTGGGCATCGCTGGCAAGGCCGGCATTTATTGCCCATCCCGAATTGCCCTTGAGAAGGTGGTGGTGAGCCGCCTTCTTGAACCGCTGCAGTCCCGTGCAGTGAAGGTGCTCCCACAGTGCTGTTAGGGAGGGAGTTCCAGGATTTTGACCCAGCGACGATGAAGGATCGGCCGATATATTTCAAATTCAGGATGGTGAGTGTGACTGGGAGGGGAACTTGGAGCTGGTGCTGTTCCCATGCGCCTGCTGCCCTTGCCCTCACCTGATAACACATAGATGCGCGATCCAGAATTGGTGACTGGTTAGCAATCAGGAATCGGAATCCTTTCCTAACTGAGAGGTACTGAGCCCCCTTACAGCTCCTCTACCTCCTCTCTGGGCGAGATCACCTCAACACAGACCTGGGGCAGCTTTGGTCTGATTGGCCAGGGTCTGGAGGATGGAAGAAAGAAGGAACCAAGTTTACATCATATTTTCTTCCAGCCATATTTTCTTGAGGGAAAGCGCCCGGTGTAATTTTTGTCATTGGCTTAGCATTTTCACAATGGCAAAGATTCCACTTTGCTAAGAGTGGGCAAAACTTTACAGGAATGACGATGTTCCCTTAAAAACATCGGGAATTTCCAGAGTTGATAGATGCCCTCGATGGTGAATGCAGTGTGGTACTAGGAGGCCAGCAGAGCCTCGAGGTCCATGCTGATCTGAGCTGAGGCCGCACTGAGACCACGACAGCGTGCCTCATTCCCCCTGGGCTTGGGCAAGAAGGTATCAGCCAGGGTACCTGCTCCTGATCGCTATTCAGTGACCCCTGCTGGAAAATGTGTGTGTGTGTGTGTGTATGTGTGTGTGTGTATCTCACTGGAGGACAAGATCGGGCTGGTCTGTGATGCCTTTCCAGGTGGAGTAGCCTGCTGTCATTCTGGCCTAGGCTTTCCGGCCTGCTTTGATTGGGGTGCATCTCTGGCCGGGTGGAACTTGGACATCGGAGATGCAGCCCCCGACACCAGGGGTCAACCTCCGGCTTCAGTATCACTTAAGGGGGCAATTTTGCCCTAACCAGCCCATTGGGAAACTGGCGGGAACGGTCGAGAGGCCGGTTTTACACCTCGCCACAATTTTACTCCATTGAAGTCATCGGAGAGTAATATCGGGAGGGGTGTAAAATCGACCTTCCAGCCGATCCCGTGGGTTTCTTGCCCGGCGAGTTAAGTTAAAATATACCCACTGCCCTGCCCGCCAATGTTCCCTCTAATTTTTCTGACTGCGTGGCCCCTTTAAGGGGCTGCGCGGCCCATTCCAATTTCCGCGCATGCGCGGTTTTTGCATTGAGAAGCCGGTGACTGGCCTGTGCGGGACCTCTAGACCTCTGCGCGGCCGCGCAGCTTAGCGGGAACGTTGCTCCCCCGCTATGTTTAAGGAGCCCCCCCCTTGGCTGACCTTTGATCCCTGCACGCCAACACCCTTACACTCTCCATTCAAATGACGCAAAATGCCAGGAAATACATTGGAGGATGAATTACCCGCACTTCCATACCCTACACCCACAGCTGGGTGGGCACTGCCAGGCTTGGGCACCAGAAACAAAATAGGGTGGAGGTGAAAAAGATGAAGATCCACAGAGAAAGATCCCACTGAAAGGTAGGGGGGCGTGGGGTGGAATGTCGAGGCCTCACCGGAGGTGGAGTCAATGAGGGGTCAGGGGGAGGGTCACGACCTCGCGACCCCCTCCCCCCAATCATTTTGAGGTCAGCCGATCTTCGTTTTTGGGAAGTCCTGCCTCCGTTTGGCTCCCAGTAACCTCGGTCGCCCATCTCCGGCCTTCAGGTGCAGGCCTGCCAGTCCCTCAGGGCTTTCCCTGGGATCGGGAATGCTGACATTTCCACTTTCCCAGCGAGGGGTCGCCAACCCGCCAGGATTGCCCTGGAGTCTCCAGGGGGGGGAAAAATTGAGTCGCGCCCCCTTCGAGGCGCTAACTTCGCTGCCCAAAAGAAATTAGCACCCCCACGGACGAAATTCATCGGTAGCGCCCCAAGAGGGAAGCGGGGTGCTACTGGAAGCGCCCCGCCTCCCTCTTGGGGCGCTGCGAGGGCACGTCGTGCCGTGGTATTGCAGGCCTTCCTTCCCGTCTTAAAGGGGAGGGGCCTTGCGCAGCGCGACCCGGGGCCCAGCTGGGCCACCGGGGATCGGAGTGCCGGCAAAGAAATGCCGGCACTCAGGAAAAGTGCTGGGCTCACGGAGCGCAGCCGGCACTCCGCGGGGGGGCTGCTCAGGAGGCTGGGGACGTCAGCGGAGGGCAGGTGCTGGCAGGCGGCCAGCAACAAAAATGGCCGTCCGGCACCTCACCTTTAATTAGCCCCGCCCCGGCCGCAGGTAGGCCCCCTCGACCGCCTCGGACACAGCGTCCGGAGGTAAGTCAGGGGGCGCTACCAAAGAGCGCGAGCGGGACGCTGCGCACGGCGATGATGTCATCTTAGGGCGCTAATGGGAGGCGCAAAGCAACAGAATCTTCCCCCCCCCCCGAAGGAATTTTATATTAATCCCCAGGACACTGGCTGCGAGCAATCAACCGGGAGTAAGGGCATTGAGAAAACAATCAGTTTTATTTAATGTTCTCTGAACACTTTCATTTATTAGTTATAAAAATATTGGTGATTTGGCGGGGGCTGGGGGGTGAGGGCGGAAGGCAATTTGACCGGGAGGGGCAGCTAGAGGCGAGAGGTCATGCGATCAAACCTCCAGGAAGACGTCGAATCAGAGTTGGTGACCCGGTTCACAGCTCGGTTCCCCTTCCTGCCAAGTCGGCCAAATCTCAAGTTCAACCAACACCCCCACCCCCCTCCATCCACCC
Source organism: Somniosus microcephalus (assembly GCF_052327205.1). NCBI lineage: Eukaryota > Metazoa > Chordata > Chondrichthyes > Squaliformes > Somniosidae > Somniosus > Somniosus microcephalus. The sequence goes on from NC_140999.1 coordinate 7,885,937, forward strand.
ACCCCCAATCCCCCACCCCCACCCCCCTCCATCCACCCCACCCCAATCCCCCACCCCCACCCCCCTCCATCCACCCCACCCCCAATCCCCCACCCCTTCCCCCACCCCCCTCCATCCACCCCATCCCAATCCCCCACCCCCACTCCTCTCCATCCACCCCACCCCAATCACCACCCCCCCATCCACCCCACCCCAATCCCCCACCCCCACCCACCCCACCCCAATCCCCCACCCCCACTCCTCTCCATCCACCCCACCCCCAATCCCCCACCCCCACTCCCCTCCATCCACCCCACCCCCAATCCCCTGCCCCCACCCCCCTCCATCCACCCCACCCCAATCCCCCACCCCTTCCCCCCTCCATCCACCCCACCCCAATCCCCCACCCCCACTCCTCTCCATCCACCCCACCCCCAATCCCCTGCCCCCACACCCCTCCATCCACCCCACCCCCAATTCCCCACCCCACCCCACTCCATCCACCCCACCCCAATCCCCCACCCCCACTCCTCTCCATCCACCCCACCCCCAATCCCCCACCCCCACTCCTCTCCATCCACCCCACCCCCAATCCCCACCCCTTCCCCCACCACCCTCCATCCACCCGACATCCCCCACCCCCACTCCCCTCCATCCACCCCACCCCAATCCCCCACCCCCGCCCCCCTCCATCCACCCCTCCCCCAATCCCCCACCCCACTCCATCCACCCCACCCGCAATCCCCCACCCCCACCCCTGTCCCCCTCCATCCACCCCACCCCCAATCTCCTGCCCCACCACCCTCCATCCACCCCACCCCAATCCCCCGCCCCCGTCCCCCTGCATCCACCCCACCCCCAATCCCCCGCCCCACCCCCCTCCATCCACCCCACCCCACCCCAATCCCCCATCCCCACCCCCTCCATCCACCCCACCCCAATCCCCCACTCCCACCCCCTCCATCCACCCCACCCCCACTCCCCTCCATCCACCCCACCCCAATCCCCCGCCCCACCCCCTCCATCCACCCCACCCCCAATCTCCCATCCCCACCCCTGCCCCCCTCCCCAATAAATATATAATTGTCACTAATAAATCCAATAGGGAATTCAGGAGAAACCTCTTTGCCCAGAGCGTGGTGAGAATGTGGAACTCGCTGCCACAGGGAGTGGTTGAGGCGAATAGTATAGAGGCAATCATGGGGAAGCTGGATAAGCACATGAGGGAGAAAGGAAATAGAAGGAGATGGTGATGGGGTGAGATGAAGTAGGGGAGGGAGGAGACTCGTGTGGAGCATAAACACCGGCACGGAGCAGATGGGCCGAATGGCCTGTTTCTGGGCTGTAAATACTTTGAAAGAAGTCAAAATGGAAGCAAATTGCAAATTGGGGGCACTAGTGTCATCACAGGAATAGAGTTTGCTTTGTAAAGCTCATCTAAACAACCCACGAGCCTACACTTCATGAAATAACAGGAGTTCAAGGTCGAGCCTTTGAAGCCTAGTATTTTATGCAGCCGCTGAGGGTTGCTATGGGAACCCTTGTTTCCTGCAACCACTAGGCAGGAGAATGGCTGTCTGACTTACAACAATAGCATTTATTGTACGGCCCACTGACCCACTTTGATACCTCCCTCCCCCCCCCCTCGCCTGTGCCTCTCAGGAGGCCACTTTGTTGCTCCCCACCTCGGCCTCCATTCAAAGCCTCCCTGCTCTGGAATATGAGGGAGAGAGAGGAACAAACACGAGTAAAAATTAAGCACGCAGGCTTGTTCTGCGAGTGTGGTCATAAGACATAAGAATTAGGAGCAGGAGTAGGCCATGCGGCCCCTCGAGCCTGCTCCACCATTCAATAAGATCATGGCTGATCATTGACCTCAACTCCACTTTCCTGCCCGATCTCCATATCCCTCGATTCCCCTAGAGTCCAAAAATCTATCGATCTCAGCCTTGAATATACTCAACGACTGAGCATCCACAGCCCTCTGGGGTAGAGAATTCCAAAGATTCACCACCCTCTGAGTGAAGAAATTCCTCCTCATCTCAGTCCTATATAACCAACCAACATAACAAAAACAGATAATCTGGTCATTATCATATTGCTGTTTGTGGGAGCTTGCTGTGCGCAAATTGGCTGCCGCGTTTCCTACATTACAACAGTGACTGCACTCCAAAAAGTGTTTCATTGGCTGTAAGGTGCTTTGGGACATCCGGTGGTCGTGAAAGGCGCTATAGAAATACAAGTCGTCTTCTTCTTCTAAATGGCCAACCCCTTATCCTGAGACTGTGACCCAATGTCATTGATCCAGTCACTGCTCAGGGCTGTGACCATGGACCGAAAGTGACTGAATACATTTGTTGGCCTCAGGGTAACCAGTGAGCTACAGCAGAGGCACATAATTGATGGGGCTCTACTCGTCTAAAAGCGAATGTAAGACCCCGTTTGCCCCCCTAACATCTATCGATGTACAATTCAGGACTCCGCCCAATAGTGCAAGGGTGGTTTTTTTTTAGTGCCTCACTCGACATTTACTGGCACTGAAACTAACCAGAATGTAAAAATTACTCACAAGATTGTAACGCACTTACCTAGCAAGACCCCGTGGGCGAGGTGTCAGCTGTGGCTCAGTGGGTAGCACGCTCGCCCTCTCAGTCATGAAAGTTTGTGGGATTAAACCTTGAGGCTTGAGCATAAAATCCAGGCTGGCGCTCCCAGTGCAGTGCTGAGGGAGTGCTGCACTGTCGGAGGTGCCGTCTTTTGGATGAGATGTTAAACCACCTGCCCTCTCAGGTGGATGTAAAGTATCCTGTGGCACTATTTCGAAGAAGAGCAGGGGAGTTCTCCCCGGTGTCCTGGGGCCAATATTTATCCCTCAATCAGCATCACTGAAACAGATAATCTGGTCATTATCACATTGCTCTTTGTGGGAGCTTGCTGTGCGCAAATTGACTGCCGCGTTTCCTACATTACAACAGTGACTACACTCCAAAAAGTACTTCATTGGCTGTGAAGCGCTTTGAGACGTCCTGAGATCGTGAAAGGCGCAAGTTCTTTCTTTCTGGAAGTCTGATGGTGAAGTGACACAGCTCTCGATTTTAGTGAGGAGGCCGACCCTTTTGCCACGTCCCGTTAGGGGTGGGATGGAGCATGGGCTGGGGTTGAGATGGGGCAGGGGGTGGGATGGGGCGGGGGGGGTGAGATGGGGTGGGGGGGGTGGGATTGGGCGGGGGGGGTGGGATGGGGCGGGGGGTCGGGGGGTGAGATGGGGTGGAGGGTGGAATGGGGCGGGGGGTGAGATGGGGCGGGGGGTGGGGATGGTGTGGGGGGGTGAGATGGGGCGGGGGGGTGAGGTGGGGCGGGGTGGGGTGGGGTGGGGGGTGGGATTGTGCGGGGGGGGTAAGATGGTGCAGGGGGGGTGAGATGGGGCGGGGGGGTGGGATGGGGCGGTGGGTGGGATGGGGCGGGGGGGTGAGATGGGGCGGGGGTGGGATGGAGCGAGGGGGGTGAGATGAGGCGGGGGGGTGGGATGGGGCAGGGGGGTGGGATGGGACGGTGGGTGGGATGGGGCGGGGGGGTGAGATGGGGCGGGGGGGTGGGATGGGGCAGGGGGAGGTGGGATGGGGCAGGGGGTGGGATGTGGCAGGGGGGTGGGATGTGGCAGGGGGGTGGGATGGGGCGGGGGGTGGGATGTGGCGGGGGGGTGGGATGTGGCAGGGGGGTGGGATGGGGCGGGGGGTGGGATGGAGCGAGGGGGGGTGAGATGGGGTGGGGGGGTGAGATGGGGCGGGGGTGGGATGGAGCGAGGGGGGGTGGGATGTGGCGGGGGGTGGGATGGGGCGGGGGGGGTGAGATGGGGCGGGGGTGGGATAGAGCGAGGGGGGGTGGGATGGGGCGGGGGTGGGATGGGGCGGGGGGTGAGATGGGGCGGGGGGGTGGGATGGGGTGGGGGGTGAGATGGGGTACGTTCCAGTTGGTGCTTTAATGTTACTAGTGGAAATTCATTAAATGAAATCTTAATAACTAACGCCCCCGCTCCCCCCACCACCACCACATACACCCACGTGATTGGACACAAGTGAGAGAGTGAAAAAAAATGGACTTTTGGCATTGAGCTGACACTTTGGAAATTCCAGGGCGATCCCACCACAAATGGCACAGTCCGATCCAAAAGCCGATATTGGTGAACCAGGTCTGCTAGCTGCACACCCCTTGTGTGATGGTAACTAATGAAGGGCAGGGGACTGCATTACCTCTGTGCGGCACCCAGGCTTCCTATAGGCTGCATGTATGTCATAACAACAGGCTTGTTCCAAAGGGAGCGCATTCTCTGAACAACACAGAACTGTCATCTCAAGAGCTGGTCCGAGTCGGGAAAGAGTCATTATCGATCTCATTTCTGTTATTTTTTGGAGTGTTATTGCGTGTAGTGTTAATATTTCCAGGTGTGTCTGTGTTAGTCAGTGTGCTGTGAATAATCTGCATTCTGGAAACCTTGTGTTTTTATGTACTGGACTTTGGTTGTTAGAATAAAAGATTTTTTAAAACGAAAACTGGCCTTTCATTCATTCCTCTGTCTGTGATTGTGCGAGGGTGAGGGCAAAGGTGAGGGGAGGGCAAGGGCAGAGGAGAGGGTGGGGGCGAGGGTGAGCCCAAGGGTGGGGGTATCTATATATATGTATCTATCTGTCTGTTTGTCTATCTCTATCTATCTATCTATCTATCTCTATATCTATCTATCTATCTATCTCTCTATCTATCTATCTATCTCTCTATCTCTCTACCTATCTATTTATCTATCTCTATATCTATCTCTATATCTATCTATCTATCTATCTATCTATCTATCTCTCTATTTATCTATCTCTATATCTATCTATCTATCTATCTCTCTATCTATCTATCTCTCTCTCAATTCAATTCAATTCAATTCAAATCGCTTTATTGGCATGATGACAAGGTACATCTTATGTTGCCAAAGCATCATCTATCTATCTATCTCTCTCTCTCTATCTATCGATCCATTCACACACAAATCTCTGTCTGAGATAAGGAAATTAGTTTGAAGTCCAACAGAATAATCTATCTTGTGGCAGTTTGACCTTGGAGGAGGAGTTCGGCCAGAGACATCCCTCCGACTGCTACTAAATCAGGTGAAGGTAAGGACTGAAGGGAGCGTCCAAACTCTGCGCAAAATACTGGCCAAGGGCAGGGGCATGGTTAGATGCAAAGTGCAGTAACAGAATTGGTATATGGGACAGCACCAAGGTGGCAGTGACCGGGTTCATAGAACCTTGCAGCACTGAAGGAGGCCATTCGGCCCATCGTTCCTGTGCCAGCTCTTTGAAACAGCTCTCCAATTAGTCCCACTCCCCCTGCTCTTTCCCCATAGCCCGACAAATTTTTCCTTTTCAAGTATTTATCCATTTCCCCTTTTGAAACTCACTGTTGAATCTGCTTCCACCACCCTTTCAGGCAGCGCATTCCAGATCACAACAACTCGCTGCGCAATGATACATTTGAGTAGAAATAGCGAGGAGAGGCAATAAACTAAAGGGTACAATTCTAAAGGGGGTGCATGAACAGAGACCTGGGGGTATATGTGCACAAATCGCTGAAGGAGGCAGGGCAGGTTGAGAAAGTGGTTAAAAAAGCATACGGGATCCTGGGCTTCATAAATAGAGGCATAGAGGACAAAAGCAAGGAAATTATGATTTTTTAAATGGGCAGAGATTGGGAAATGTTGGTGTTCAGAGGGACCTGGGTGTCCTTGTACACGAATCACTGAAAGTTAACATGCAGGTACAGCAAGCGATTAGGAAAGCAGATGGTATGTTGGCCTTTACTGCAAGAGGTTTTGAGTATAAGAGTAAAGACGTCTTACTGCAATTATATAGGGCCCTGGTGAGACCACACCTGGAGTATTGTGTACAGTTTTGGTCTCCTTAGCCAAGGAAGGATATACTTGCCATAGAGGGAGTGCAATGAAGGTTCACCAGACTGGTTCCTGGGATGGGGGGATTGTCCTATGAGGAGAGATTGAGTAGACTAGGCCTATATTCTCTGGAGTTTAGAAGAATGAGAGGTGATCTCATTGAAACATACACAATTCTTACAGGGCTTGACAGGGTAAATGCAGGGAGGATGTTTCCCCTGGCTGGGGAGTCTAGAACCAGGGGTCACAGTCTCAGAATAAGGGGTTGGCCATTTAGGACTGAGATGAGGAGAAATTTCTTCACTCAGAGGGTGGTGAATCTTTGGAATTCTCTCCCCCAGAGGGCTGTGGAGGCTCAGTCGTTGAGTATATTCAAGGCGGAGATCGATAGATTTTTGGGATATTAATGGAATGAAGGGATATGGGGATCGGGCGGGAAAGTGGAGTTGAGGTTGAAGATCAGCCATGATCTTATTGAATGGCGGAGCAGGCTCGAGGGGCCGAATGGCCGACTCCTGCTCCTATTTCTTATGTTCTTATAAAACAAATGCTCCTCCTCTCCCCCTCTGGTTCTCTTGCCAATTATCTTAAATCTGTGCCCTCTGGTTATCAACCTTCCTGCCACCGGTAATAGTTTCTCCTTATTTGCTCTATCAAAACCCCTCATGATTTTGAACGCCTCTATTAAATCTCACCCTGTAACTTTCTCTGCTCTAAGGAAAACAATCCTGGCTTCTCTAGTCTCTCCGCAGAGATCTCCAGCAGAAACTGGGTTTATTTATGCAAACGTTCTGCTTTGAAGGGAAGGATCTGGAGTCGAATCTCCCGGAGTTTGTTTGTAACAGATACAAGCTGACGATTAACGAATAAAAGAAAGCTTTCTCGTTTCAGTATTTCCTGGGCTAAGAAGGTCTGAAGTCCAGGCATTTCAGAGATGTCATGGAGCATCATCCAAGGTATCTGCAATATATGAACTGAAGCTATGAATTCATCTTTTTTCAATTTAAGATTAAATTTGTGTTCCTCTGAGAATTAGTCGAATTTGTTCTTATTCAGGAACCTGGACTTGAAACAGCTGGGGTCTCCGATTAGGCATTTGGGGCAGACACCTAGTCCGGGAACTTCCTTGGAGCTGCTCCTGCTCGGCCGCCGTAACTTGGCCGTAACTCTGCCGTAAGTCCGCCGTAGAGGTCATGCCACAGCTAGACAAAGCCCTGGTTAGACCACATCTGCAGTAACTGCATTCAGTTCTGGGCACTGCACCTTATGAAGGATATACTGGCCTTGGAGGGAGTGCAGCGTAGGTTTACCAGAATGATACCCGGACTCCAAGGGTTAAATTACAAGGAGAGATTACACAAACTAGGGAATTTAGAAGATTATGGGGTGAGTTGATTGAGGTTTTCAAGAAAATAAGGGGAGCTGATAGGGTAGATAGAGAGAAACTATCTCCGCTGGTTGGGGATTCTAGAACTAGGGAGCATAGTCTAAAAATTAGAGTCAGACCTTTCAGGAGTGAAGTTAGGAAACACTTCTACACACAAAGGGTGGTAGAAGTTTGTTAAGCAAAAGGTATTAAGGGATATGGGCCAAAGGTGGGTGTATGGAGTTAGGTCGCAGATCAGTCATGATCTCATTGAATGGTGGAACAGGCTCGAGGGGCTGAGGGTCCTCCTCCTGTTCCTGTGTTTCTAACTCCGCTGTAACTCCGTTGGAAACCCTGTACACGTGCGTAAGCCGGGCTTCTGCCACACCTCCGCCGAAGTTACGCCGGTGGAGCGGGAACAACGCTGAGGAAATTCCCGGCCCTGCTTTCTTTGTCGGATTCCATGCTCAATACCGATGAGGAATGTTAGTGCCGGGGAATGGAACACTTCCCCAATTCAGGCACCCCCATCCCTCCCAGCACTACTGGCAGATGGCATCAAAAACTCCTTCCAAGCTTTTGGTCACCTGTCCTAATATCTCCTTATGTGGCTCGGTGTCAACTTTTGTCCGATTAACGCTCCTGTGAAGCATCTTGGGACGTTTTACTATGTTAACGGTGCTATATAAAGACAAGTTGTTGTTGGTTATAGAAAGTGGGGTTGGGGCTCCATGGCGGTTGGAGATGCAGATTCAGTTCCCTGAGTAAAGGACTTGCTGCCCCCGGGGAAGAGGGCAAGTACCTTCCTACAAGAGCAACGAGATACTCAAAGGAGTAGTCATCGCCAGACCCACATCTCCAAGCAACAGGCCCCTGTGCCGCACAGTCTGATGCTTGGGTGGCCCATCTAGTCTGTCTGTCAAGAGAGTGTTGGAGGCCACCAGGTAAGAATGAGGGAGGAATTGGGGAGCAAGATGTAAGGTGTAACATTGGGTTGGGGGGAGTGGGGGAACGTCAGGGGCAATCTGGGATTTGAATTGGAAAAAATAGGTGGACATAACCCATGTCAAAAATATTGGGGTTTGTTAACATGTCCCCCTCATCCCCTCTTCCCCACAGTTACACCTGTGGTGAGATGGTTAACATACTCATTAAACCTTTACAAAGCTTGTGGTGGGCCACAGTAATGGTGAGTGTGTGTGACTCAGTGGGTAGCACTCTCGCCTCTGAATCAGAAGGTGGTGTGTTCAAGCTTCCACTCCAGGACTGGAGCACATCATCTAGGCTAACATGCCAGTGCGGAACTGAAGGGGTGCTGCACTGTCGGAGGTGTTGTCTTTCAACAGTGATGCTAAACTGAGGCCTTCTAAGCCTGTTCAAGTGGATGTTGAGCATCACACAACACAATTCAAAAAGATCACAAAGCTGAGTAGAGATGATCGGAGCTTACTTGGTTCACCTGTCCATAGAATCTGATGATTCCCCCTGCCATCATTGATATTAATTAAATCTGGACTGACTCCAGCAATTTTCCCTCTATTACCCTGCTCGAAGACCATTCCAGGTGTTGATCACCCTTTGTGTGATGAAGTGCTTTCCAATATCAGCCCTGCTCTTACCCTTTTCCCAGTTTGTATCTGTGCCCCACACACAGTCATACGGCTGTGGTTTGACTTGAAACACTGACTCAGGGTGACCTTCTAATATTCCACTTACTATCTTCTATCACTCTACAGGGCCCCCTCACATTTGCCACCTTTCAAGACTGAAAATTCTGAGTTTTTCTAATCTTTCACCATACCTCGGTCCCCTGACACTAGGAACCATCTTCAGGCACCGTTTCCAAGGACTGTCCATAGCAGAACGCAATAGTCAAGGTGTGGACCGACTGGGATACCACCCTCAATATAATGGCCTCTGACATACGCTGTCTTGACAATGTAGCTGTGCCTTCTGAGTGTGACTCTGCATTAAACAGGAACATCAAATGAAGAACTTTGAAATGTTTGATGAGACAGGTTAGGCAATACCAGCAGTAATTTCTGTGTGGGTTCTCCCCATCTCTTTGAATGAAGAAAGACTTGCATTTATATATCACCTTTCATGTCCACCAGACATCTCAAAGTGCTTTACAGCCAATGAAGTACTTTTGAAGTGTAGCCACTGTTGTAATGTGGGAAATGAGGCAGCCACAAAAGCTCCCACAAACAGCAATGTGATAGTGACCAGCTAATCTGTTTCAGTGATGTTGGTTGGGGGATAAATATTGGCCCCAGGGGGATAACTCCCTTTCTCTTCTTCAATAATAGTGGCCGTGGGATCTTTTTCATCCACTTGAGAGAGCAGACGGGGCCTCGGTTTAACGTCACATCTGAATGACAGCACTTCCGACAGCGCCGCACTCCCTCAGCATTGCACTAGAGCGTCAGCCTAGCTTCATGTGCGCAAGTCCCTGAAGTGGGACTTGAACCCACAACTATTCGGACTCAGAGGCGAGTGTGCTACCCAGTGAGCCACAGCTGACACTGGTGACAGATTGACAGAAATCCTGGGGAAACATAAAGGGAGCCCCCTTCCACAGAAATCTTACCCCAATATTTTTGTTACGTACGGATTCTTTAGGAGCCCCCTATATTATGACGATGTTGTAAAGCGCTTTATTGTATTTAAGGGTTTGTTAGCCACCTCAATGTTACGTTCTCCCACATGGATAAGATGTGGTTGGAGAAAAAATACGTGGCAGGTTCTCAATTCGACCAACAATGTCACTAGGATTTGAGCAAAGCACAACTAGTGTGTGAAATTTTCATGCTGTGTCCTCTTGAACTGAAAGCAGCTAACAGTACGATATAGATCTTATCCTCTCAACCCAGAGCTGAGAGCATTTTGCTTTAACACTGGAGTAGATCACTGCTGGTTACAGCTCTGTTACTGTTGGTATTAGTGATGGGAGCGATTTGAGATGATGATTTAAGGGCACGACACAAGAAGGGCATTGAGATGGCATCAGCGCATATTGTTAAGTGTGATTTCTTTTCCGAAAACAGATTGATATCAAAACTGGTGACAGAAAGAAACTGGATCAATACCTGTCGAGAAAAGGAATTGAGCTTCTATAGATTTTGATAAAGCTGGCTTGCACGGACATTAGGAAGAGAGTATGGAGGTCTTGGATGGGGCGAGGAAGAGTCAACAACAACAACTTGCATTTATATAGTGCCTCTAACATAGTAAAATGTCCCAAGGCGCTTCACAGAAGCATTTTCAGACAACATTTGACACCGAGCCACATAAGGAGATATCAGGGGCAGACAACCAAAAGCTTGGTCAAAGAGGTCGGTTTTAAGGAGCGCCTTAAAGGAGGAGAGAGAGGTAGAGAGGCGGAGAGGTTTAGGGAGGGAATTCCAGAGCTTAGGGTCTTGCCAGCTGAAGGCACGGCCGCCAATGGTGGAGCGATTAAAATCGGGGATGCGCATGTGGCCAGAGTTGGAGGAGCGCAGAGATCTCGGAGCGTTGCAGGGCTGGAGGAGGTTACAGGGATAGGGAGGGGAGCGAGGAGGCCATGGAGGGATTTCCAAAACAAGGCTGAGAATTTTAAAATCGAGGCGTTGCTCAACCATAGTTGAGGTAGCCCGTGCAGGGGCAGCAGATGCAGTGGGCTGGATGGGCTGAAAGGCCTTTTCTCGTTCCAAGCTTTCTTATGTTAGAACATAAAATTGCAAGATTACTGTTTTGAAAGTTGCACATGCTCAATCGGACCATTGGGCAACGCGGGACACCGAAGCGGCAGCTATGGAGTTATACAGGGAGATAGCGTGAGGGGCGTGACTGGGAATCTCAGCGATTATTCTGTATTTGTGGAAAAAGCCTCTGAACGCACCGGCCTGTTCCATAAATTTAAAGAAAAGGCCCTAGAGTTTCGCTGACGCCGCGCCCGTTTCACGTGCGTAAATCGGGCGCCAAAGCATCCAATATGGCGGTCGGCGTGTGTGCACATTTTCTGAGCCAGATGTGCGTCACTGCCATATTGGTAGAGGTGTCCGCGGAGGGTCTATGTCTGATACAGGCGTTATGCATCTGCACATAAGGGGGCCTAATGTCTGTTTAATGTCCCCTTTTTACCAAATTGGGGAGGTCTGGCAGCCATGCCCGACCTGGCCCTCAAACCGCTGTGCGGCAGATGTCATAAGAACATGTCATAAGGCCATGTACAGCAGGCACCTCAAAGCACTGGAGAGGTACCACCAACGCTGCCTCCGCAAGATCCTGCAAATCCATTGGCAGGATAGGCGCACCAACGTCAGTGTTCTTGCTCAGGCCAACATCCCCAGCATCGAAGCTTTGACCATGCTCGATCAGCTCCGATGGACGGGTCACATTGTCCGCATGCCCGATACGAGACTCCCAAAACAAGCGCTCTACTCGGAGCTCCGGCACGGCAAGAGAGCCCCAGGTGGGCAGAGGAAACGTTTCAAGGACACCCTCAAAGCCTCCTTGAAAAAGTGTAACATCCCCACCGACACCTGGGAATCCCTGGCCCAAGACCGCACAAAGTGGAGGCGAAGCATCCGGGAAGGCGCCGAACACCTCGCGTCTCTTCGCCGGGAGCAAGCAGAAGCCAAGCACAAGCAGCGCAAGGAGCGCACGTCAACCCAAGCACCCCACCCACCCACCCCTTCAACCACCATCTGCCCCACCTGTGACAGAGACTGTAGGTCCCGCATTGGACTCATCAGTCACCTGAGAACTCATTTTTAATGTGGAAGCAAGTCATCCTCAGTTCCGAGGGACTGCCTAAGAAGGAGAAGAAGAAGAAGAACATAAGACATAGGAGCAGGAGTTGGCCATTTGGCCCCTCGAGCCTGCTCCGCCATTCAATGAGATCATGGCTGATCTGGATCTTGGCCTCAACTCCACTTCCCCGCCCACTCCCCAGATACCTTGACTCCCCTGTAGCTCAAAGGTCTGTCTATCTCCGCCTTGAATATATTCAATGACTCCGCCTCCACAGCTCTCCGGGGTAGAGAATTCCAAAGATTCACGACCCTCTGAGAGAAGAAATTCCTCCTCATCTCCGGTTTAAATGGGTGGCCTCTTATTCTGAAACTATGCCCCTAGTTCTAGATTCCCCCACGAGAGGAAACATTCTCCCTGCATCTACCCTGTCAAGCCCCCTCAGAATCTTATACGTTTCAATAAGATCACTTCTCATTCTTCTAATTCATTCTTCTTCTTCTTCTGGATAGTGATCAGGAACTCAGGCTGATTTCCCCCTATTCCCCCCTCCCTCTAGCCCAGGGGTGCTGAGGCCAATTATAGAGCACTGTGCACGGTTCTGGTCTCCCTATTATAAAAAGGATCTTCTTCTTAGGCAGTCCCTCGGGACCGAGGATGACTTGCTTCCACATTAAAAAATGAGTTCTCAGGTGACTGATGAGTCCAATGCGGGACCTACAGTCTCTGTCACAGGTGGGGCAGACGGTGGTTGAAGGGGCGGGTGGGGTGGGGTGCTTGGGTTGACGTGCGCTCCTTGCGCTGTTTGCGCTTGGCTTCCGCTTGCTCCCGGCGAAGAGACTCGAGGTGTTCGGCGCCTTCCCGGGTGCTTCTCCTCCACTTTGTGCAGTCTTGGGCCAGGGATTCCCAGGTGTCGGTGGGGATGGTGCACTTTTATAGAGTGTATAAGGATATAGAGGCACTGGAGAAGGTGCAAAAAGGATTGACAAGGATGATACCAGGTTAAACTATCAGGGAAGATGTAACAGGCTGGGGCTCTTTTCTCAAGAAAGGGGAAGGCTGAAGGGTGACCTAATTGAAGTCTTTAAGATTATGAAAGGGTTTGATAGAGTAGACGTAGAGAAAATGTTTCCACTTTTGGAGGAGTCCAAAACTAGGGGTTAAAATAAGGTGGTCACCAATAAATCCAAAAAGAAAGAAAAGAAAGACTTGCATTTCTATAGCGCCTTTCACTACCTCACGACCTCCCAAACCTCTTTACAGCCAATGAGGTACTTTTTGAAGTGTAGTCACTGTTGTAATGTGGGAAACGCGGCAGCCAATTTGTGCACAGCAAGCTCCCACAAACAGCAATGTGATAATGACCAGATAATCAGCTTTAGTGATGTTGATTGAGGGATAAATATTGGCCCCAGGACACCGGGGAGAACTCCCCTGCTCTTCTTCGAAATAGTGGCGATGGGATCTTTTACGTCCACGTGAGAGGGCAGACGGGGCCTCGGTTTAAGGTCTCATCCGAAAGACGGCACCTCCGACAGTGCAGCGCTCCCTCAGTACTGCCCCTCCGACAGTGCGGCACTCCCTCAGTACTACCCCACCGACAGTGCAGCGCTCCCTCAGTACTGCCCCTCCAACAGTACAGCGCTCCCTCTGTACTGCCCCTCCGACAGTGCAGCGCCCCCTCAGTACTGCCCCTCCGACAGTGCGGCGCTCCCTCAGTACTGCCCCTCCAACAGTGCGGCGCTCCCTCAGTACTGCCCCTCTGACAGTGCAGTGCTCCCTCAGTACTGCCCCTCCGACAGTGCAGCGCTCCCTCAGCACTGCCCCTCCGACAGTGCAGCACTCCCTCAGTACTGCCCCTCCGACAGTGCAGCGCTCCCTCAGTACTGCCCCTCCGACAGTGCGGCACTCCCTCAGCACTGCCCCTCCGATAGTGCAGCACTCCCTCAGTACTGCCCCTCCGACAGTGCGGTGCTCCATCAATACTGACCCTCTGACAGTGCAGTGCTCCCTCAGTACTGCCCCTCCGACAGTGCAGCGCTCCCTCAGTACTGACCCTCCGACAGTGCGGCGCTCCCTCAGTACTGACCCTCCGACAGTGCAGCACTCCCTCAGCACTGCCCCTCCGACAGTGCGGCGCTCCATCAATACTGCCCCTCCGACAGTGCGGCGCTCCCTCAGTACTGACCCTCCGACAGTGCAGCACTCCCTCAGCACTGCCCCTCCGACAGTGCAGTGCTCCCTCAGTACCGCCCCTCTGATAGTGCAACACTCCCTCAGCACTGCGCTGGGAATCCAATAGGGAATTCAGGAGAAACTTCTTTACCGAGAGAGCGGTGAGAATATGAAACTCGCTACCACAGGGAGTGGTTGAGGCGAATCGCAGAGATACATTTAAGGAGAAGCTGGATAAACACGAGGGAGAAAGGAGTTAGAAGGCTTTGCTGATGGGGTGAGATGAAGAGCGGTTGGAGGAGACTCATGTGGAGCAGGGACTAGTTGGGCCGAATGGACTGTTTCTGTGCTCTACATTGTATATAATTCTATGTAGGTGCCCCCTAGCTGGTATCAGCTAACTCAGCACGGCGCACGGAGTAGAATGCGAGTGCTTTTAGTCAACAAGATGCTTGCGCTATCAGCTAAGCCACTAGGAGAAATTTGGGGTCTTATTAATGGACCAGCAGCCTAATTGCAAGAGGAATCAAGTGTCAGAGTCCTGAGCCAATCTTTAGATTAACACAATGGAATCCAACCCATTGTGGGGTGAAGCATCTGTGCAAGGGCAGCTGTAATCTGATGGTGGGATCCCAGTGGAGCTCAGACACACAATTAGATCTTGCAGTAATTATATTGTCCTGATTTCCAATGCCTAATGCATTTCTATTGATTTTCTGGTTAGTTGCTTTTTGCCCAGCTCTCTATTTATTTGTTGAGTATTGATCAATTGGTTCTGTTGCGGTCGCCAGCAGTCAATAAACATTGAATATAGCAACATGGGAAATGATGAGCCTGTCATATTGGGCCGAGAAAGCCACCTGTGGCTTTGCCCTGAACTCCATCCCTAATTGATTTTCTCACAAGCCGATGGTCTCATAGGGTGAAGGTGACTGAGCTGCTTTCACTCTCAGCTTGTTTCAGGATTCTTTGTCATCCAAGATTGAATGAGAAGTAAATCATTTCATTATGGTTTAAAACATAATGGGAGCTTAACTCTGTATCTAACCCCGTGCTGTACCTGCCCTGGGAGTGTTTGAAGGGACAGTGTAGAGGGAGCTTTACTCTGTATCTAACCCGTGCTGTACCTGCCCTGGGAGTGTTTGATGGGACAGTGTAGAGGGAGCTTTACTCTGTATCTAACCCGTGCTGTACCTGCCCTGGGAGTGTTTGATGGGACAGTGTAGAGGGAGCTTTACTCTCTATCTAACCTGTGCTGCACCTGCCCTGGGAGTGTTTGATAGGACAGTGTAGAGGGAGCTTTACTCTGTATCTAACCTGTGCTGTACCTGCCCTGGGAGTGTTTGATGGGACAGTGTAGAGGGAGCTTTATTCTGATCTAACCTGTGCTGTACCTGCCCTGGGAGTGTTTAATGGGACAGTGCAGAGCGAGCTTTACTCTGTATCTAACCCGCGCTGTACCTGCCCTGGGAGTGTTTGATGGGACAGTGTAGAGGGAGCTTTACTCTTTATCTAACCCGTGCTGTACCTGCCCTGGGAGTGTGTGATGGGACAGTGTAGAGGGAGCTTTACTCTGTATCTAACCCGTGCTGTACCTGCCCTGGGAGTGTTTGATGGGACAGTGTAGAGGGAGCTTTACTTTGTATCTAACCCGTGCTGTACCTGCCCTGGGAGTGTTTGATGGGACAGTGTAAAGGGAGCTTTACTCTGTATCTAACCCGTGCTGTACCTGCCCTGGGAGTGTTTGATGGGACAGTGTAGAGTGAGCTTTACTCTGTATCTAACCCGTGCTGTACCTGCCCTGGGAGTGTGTGATGGGGACAGTGTAGAGGGAGCTTTACTCTGTATCTAACCCGTGCTGTACCTGCCCTGGGAGTGTTTGATGGGGCAGTGTAGAGGGAGCTTCACTCTGTATCTAACCTGTTGAAATTCTCTCTCCAATTGCTTGCCCATTGATGTGCCTCAATGAATCCGAGACTCAACGTTAATGGAGCAAAACAAGGCTTTTATTAACTCAGAAAGTAATACACAGTGGAGAAGTGTCTCTCATCCAGAGCTCTGCAGTACTGCCTGTGAGACACGCTGGGGCCTGCTTAAGTAGGGGCCAGGTATGGGCGGAGCCCTACACACAATACAACACAGGTAAGGAAATGAAACTGAAACTAGACAAACACAGAGAATACAGAGACACAGAGAATACAGAGTGATGAATGGCATATTTCATCACACCCATATCTCTCTTTTTATTAAAAATTGATCCTCGGGATGTTGGTATTGCTGGCAAGGCCGGGCATTCATTGCCCATCGCCTAGTTGCCCCGAGAAAGTGGTAGTGGGCCGCCTCCTCCTTGAACCGCTGCAGTGTAGCGGTTTGATGCCACTGAGTGGATTGCTAGGCCACGTCAGGTGGTAGTTAAGAGTCAACCATGTTAGTCTGGGACTGGAGTCACATCTGTCGGCCCTAGAGGAACCAGTTGGACTTTTACCACAATCCGACAAAATAAGATCACGTTTAATTCCAGATTTAAAAAAAACTGAACTCAAAAACTGCCCAGGTGTGATTTAAACTTGCATTTTTGGAATTTAGTCCCGATCTCTGGGTTACTAGTCCAGTAACATGACCACTACGCTTCCGTGCCCGCATCTCTGGGGGTGAATCTGGAGTACGGGCACACCAGTTCACTTGAACCCTTCCATGACCACTGGACATCAAGCACTTTATCTAAAATTACCAGCACCTATGTCTGAATCTGAAGATCTGATTTGTTTTTATTATTAGTGGTGCCTTGGTGGCACTGAGCTCGAGGATTGAGACTCCATCCAAACTAAACCTGTCCTCCAAAAATAAAAGGCAGCATAATGAAACTGCTTCATCAAGAAAATATTATGGAAATATCACTGCTCCTGATGCCTTAGTGAGTAGTTGCATTGTATTGTGTCGTACACACCATGGAGGTCTCAGCTTGGACCTGGGGGCTTGTTGACCTCAGGTAGGCCGAAGGTTCTGGGGGCAATCCTGCTGAACTTGGCACCACCAGACTAAGGAAGGGGTGAAAGTCAGGTGTTCTGTGGCAGGTGTCTCACCTCCTGGCTCCCCAAAGCCTTTCCACCAGCTACAAGGCACAAGTCAGGAGTGTGATGGAATTCTCTCCACTTGCCTGGATGAGTGCAGCTCCAACAACACCCAAGAAGTTCGACACCATCCAGGACAAAGCAGCCCGCTTGATTGACACCTCCATCCACCACCTTAAACATTCACTCCCTCCACCACCGGCGCACCATGGCTGCAGTGTGTACCATCTACAAGATGCACTGCAGCAACTCGCCAAGGCTTCTTCAGCAGCACCTCCCAAACCCGATCTTCCACCTTGAAGGATAAGGGCAGCAGGCGTATGGGAACACCACCACCTCCAAGTTCCCCTCCAAGTCACACACCATCCTGACTTGGAAATATATCACCGATCCTTCATCGTCACTGGGTCAAAATCCTGGAACTCCCTCCCTAACAGCACTGTGGGAGTACCTTCACCACACGTACTGCAGCGGTTCAAGAAGGCGGCTCACCACCACCTTCTCGAGGGCAATTAGGGATGGGCAATAAATGCTGGCCTTGCCAGCGACTCCCACATCCCAGGAACGAATGTTTTAAAAACCCAATGTCTCCCCCTTCCTGATCGATATCCAATGACCCATTCCAGATGGGAATTGGGTACTGGGATATTGATCCATGGGGGGCAGGCTTCCCCCCAAAACCTCATTCCATTGGCTGTTCTTGCAATGAGTGTAGGCAGATAATAAGAACATAAGAACATAAGAAGTAGGAGCAGGAGTAGGCCATACGGCCCCTCGGGCCTGCTCCGCCATTCAATAGGATCATGGCTGATCCGAATCTAGACTCACGTCCACTTCCCTGCCCTCTCCCCGTAACCCCTAATTCCCTTATCTGCTAGGAAACCGTCTATCTCCATTTTAAATTTATTTAATGTTGCAGCTTCCACAGCTCTCTGGGGTAGCAAATTCCATAGATTTACTACCCTCTGAGTGAAGAAGTTTCTCCTCATCTCAGTTTTGAAAGGGCAGCCCCTTATTCTAAGATTATGCCCCCTAGTTCTAGTCTCACCCATCAGTGGAAACATCCTCCCCGCATCCACCCGATCAAGCCCCCTCACAATCTTATATGTTTCGATAAGATCGCCTCTCATTCTTCTGAACTCCAATGAGTAGAGTCCCAACCTACTCAACCTTTCCTCATACGTCAACCCCCTCATCTCTGGAATCAACCGAGTGAACCTTCTCTGAACCGCCTCGAGAGCAAGTATATCTTTTCTTAAATATGGAAACCAAAACTAAGATTAAAGGCATCAAAGGATTTGCATTTCTATAGCGCCTTTCACAACCTCAGGACATCCCAAAGCGCTTTACAACTAGTGAAGCACTTTTTGAAGTACAGTCACTGTTGTAATGTGGGAAACGCGGCAGCCAATTTATGCACAGCAAGCTCCCACAAACAGCAATGAGATAAATGACCAGATAATCACTTTTAGTGATGTTGGTTGAGGGATAAATATTGGGGCCAGGTCACCGGGGAGAACTTCACCCCTGCTCTTCTTCGGAATAGTGGCCTCGGGATCTTTCACGTCCACCCGAGGGGGCAGACAGGGGGCCTCGGTTTATTCAGTTCTGGGGGCGATCCAAGGAAAGGGAGAATGTCATTGCAATTCCCACAATCCTTTTTTTCTTTCCAATTTTCCTTTTGCTACAATTAATTGTTGTTTCTTGAAAAGGATTGATCCGTTGAAATTGGGAAAAAGATTTATAAGTTTCTGCAAATTGTTTTACGCTTTATCCTTTCAGCGACATTCCATTAATCAAACCGGACGGTTTATATGTTGCTGCACTTATAGAACAGCTTGCGCGGTTCGTGCTGTAAAATTCAACCAGACAATCAGAATTACTCCCAGTTGTGTAGCAAGTCAGGCGTTGGGAGGAAGCTGATGTGATTTTGGATGATTCCCCCACCCCCACACCTGCAAACCCCACCTTCTTCTCCGGACTGAAAGTGCTGACTCTATTGTCCCCTCCAGAAATAACACCGGATAAAATGAACACTCACCGAGAATGACACCTCTGCCGCGGCTCCAAGGTAGCCGTGGTTACGGCAAGTGTGTGGTCAAGGCCCCGCAGAGTTCTTTTTTTCTTAATTAATTCTCGGGATCTCGGCCAGCATTTATTGCCCGTCCCCAGTCGCCCCTTGAGAAGGTGGTGGTGGTGGTGAGCCGCTTTCTTGAACCGCTGCACTTCAGAGGGGCTGTTACATAGAAACATAGAAGATAGGAGCAGGAGTAGGCCATTCGGCCCCTCGAGCCTGTTCCGCCATTTAATGAGATCATGGCTGATCATCCAAACTCAGTACCCTGTCAATTTAAGAGTCAGCCACGCTGGTGTGGGGTATGGAGTCACATATAGGCCCAGACCGGGTAAGGATGGCTGCTTTCCTTCTCTAAAGGCACATTAGCGAGCCAGTTGGGTTTCTTCGACAATCCGACAGCTTCATGGTCACTTTTTAACCGGTGACAGCTTTTTTAAATTCTCAAACTGACGCGGTGGAATCTGAACTCATTTTCAATTCCCCCTTCGCCTCAGATCCATCCGGGGCCTCGGTTTAACGTCTCATCTGAAAGGCGGCGCCTCCGACAGTGCGGCACTCCCTCAGTACTGCACTGGGAGTGTCGGCCTGGATTTTGTGCTCAAGTCTCACAAACAGTAAAGTGATAATGACCAGATCATCTGTTTTTTAGTGATGTTGATTGAGGGATAAATATTGGCCCCAGGACACCAGGGAGAACTCCCCTGCTCTTCTTCGAAATGGTGCCGTGGAACTTTTTACATCCAACCGAGAGAGCTGACGGGGCCTCGGCTTAACGCCCCATCCAAAAGACGGCACCTCCGACAGTGCAGCACTCCCTCAGCACCGCGCTGGGAGTGTCGGCCTGGATCTAATGCTGATGTTGTTTCATGTTCCACCAATCATGTTGCTCGTTTCCCTCAAATTTTTTTTCCTGCATGGTCCCTTTAGATTTGCTGCACATTAGAGTCATGGGGCTGGATTTTCATTGATGAGTCGAGTAGGAGGCAGGACTACAACTTTCGGGGTTGTAGTCCCGCCTCCATTGAGTTCTAGCTAACCCATGCGATTTTGACTTGATTGACCTTGTTGAGCTCGCCCAGCGGGCTCAGCAGGCCAATTAAGGGCCACCCGGCAACAGGTGACGTCACAGATTGATATTTCATCTGTCAAGACCTTTTGACAGATGAAATATCAGCGTTTCACAGTTGTTTGAAGTTGTCAAACACTGACAATCGGTATTCTAAGTTAATTCCTTCCTCTCAGGATGATTTAGAGATCTCTCCGGAACAGAAAGCTGAATACTGCAATTTTTGACAGCTCGCAGCCATTCTGCTTTCTGTGCCGGTGAGATGAGGGACTCCCGAGACCTGAAGGAAGGAAGGCTGTAAAGGTAAGTAAAGGTATGTAAAACTTATTTAAACACTTTACACACACCAAACACACTTACCTTTGCACTCATGCACCCATCACTCACCTGAACACCGGACATCTCGACCCCTCCAAGCCCTTCATCCCGACGGTCCGCCTCCTCTAACTTGGCGTGGTTTGGAGCCATCGGGAATCCCACACTTCAGCATTAAAAATAGGGATTAGGCTAAAAACTGCCTGTTAACTACCTGTTCACAGGCAGTTAATTGGCACTAATCCCCTTCCTGCCTCGGGGAGGCGGGTCCCAGTGCGGGGCGGGTACCCGCCTCCTTTGAAACTGGCATGGAGACGGGTTGGGGGCGGGATGGGTTTGTGCCCCTGATTTCGGGATTTTAACCCCCCACACACCTCCAATCCCGCCTCCACGGACCAATGAAAATCCTGCCCATAGAGTCATAGGCCCCGATTTTCGGCTTGTGTGGGAAATGGTCAGGTTTCCCCGAATGTGGGGTTTCTGACACACATAAAAAAGTGTCAGCCAGCTCCACGCAATTTTCCCTCAATTGGCCAATTCATTCCCAGCATGTGGGAAGCCTTGCTAATTGTCCAATTGAAGTCAGAAATCCCCACAGTATGATGTCATCATTCATGGTGCTTTCAAGGTCCATAGCAAGCACTGCATCCTCTGAACGCTTCCAGATGAACCATACAGGATGGCAGAGGAGCCTGCAGCAGCTGTGGCCAGTGCCAGACCCCGAACTGCCTTCAAATTCGACGAGGCTTCACTGCAGGCATTATTGGATGGGGTTAGGGCCCACAGGGAGGTCCTCTTCCCTAGGTCAGGGAGGAAGAGGCCTCCCACTGAGACCAATGCTGCATGGATGCAGGTGTCAGCAGATGTCAACTCGCTGGGAGTCACCAGAAGAACCTTGGCATTACATCTCTAACTCCTTCCTTTACTCCCCCACAGTACCATCCAGAGCCCCCGTCCTCACTGTGGAGGAGGAAGAGGCTGTGCAGCCAGACTCCTCAGAGGAAGCTCCAACCTCTGAGGGCACAGCGTCGGCAGAAGTAAGCACACACAGCACCAGCGCAGACACTCACACCTCGGGGGGACCTTCGGGGCATAGAGTAGTGTTGTCACCTGGTGTTTCACAGCTCACAAGTGAGCCTCAGCAGATTCTGGAGACAGGGACAGCAGTGGAGAGTCCTCGTCGGAGGGCGCAGGACTCTGCCAGCTCAGCTCAGCTGCGCTGCATGTCGACCCTTTGCCTTTGGGTCCATCCGCAAGAGAAGAGGTGATGGAACTCCATGCACAGATGCAGGAGTCTCTGGCAGGTTTCGTCTCCAGGGTCGCTGTGCGTGTGGAGCGAATGGAGGAGTCCATAGCGACCATGAGCAGAGCCTTTGTGGAGTCATTGGTGCATGAACGCATCACCGTGGAAAGGTTGGCAACCTCCATGGAGGAGATAACTCGCCAGCATACGGAAAACATGGTGAGTGCTCATAAGAGAATGACATCTCTTGAGGAGCGTTGGCCATCTGTTAAACAGAGAAACCAGATCTTCATGGAAGTCCTTCTTAGTAGGACTGCCAGTGCAGAAACGGGTCCCCATGGCCCCCTAAAGCGCAGCAAGGTGCTCTCAAGCCACTTCCAAGCGCTGGCCCCTTCTGGCCTGTGCAGCTTCAGGTGAGTGAGCAGCAGCCTGGTGCTCCTGGTGCTCATCCTGCTGTTCCTGGTTCTGCTGCTGCCGCCTCTGCTGCTGGAGATCCTCTAATGGCAAGAAGGGAAGGAAAAAAAGGCGTCCCATGCTTCTCGTAGATGCCTCCGCTGAGGAAGTGAGGGTGGCGAGAGGGGCTTCCCAGGAGATCACATTGGAGAAGTGTGTGAGGCTCCAACCTTCCACAGCTGTGCCTAAGCCTTGAAGAAGTAGCCCCAAACCTGCAACAACAAGGTCCTTCAACATACAAGTGCTGTCCCTTTAAATCGCAGCTTTCCCTGACCTGCAGCTGACAGCTAGCAAGCCGGCAAGCTTCACGCCAGCTCTCAGCAGTGGGGTTCCCCGCAGGCGGGTTTGATGTGGGGAAAGCCCCAAAGTTGCAACGGCCCCGGAGAAACTACCTCAACAAGCTGGTAATTGCTTATTAGTGCTCCGACGACCAGTCCCGCCAGCGGCGGCCGGGACTGAAGTGGGGCGCGGGGAAACGGCGGTCCGAAAGTCGGACGGGGCGGGGAATCAGGCGGGGGAGTCCCGACCCGCTTTTTCGCCGATTTTCGGCCCCCGGCTGCATGAAAAGCCGCCCGACGGTGGCCAGAAAATCGGGGCCATAGAGTTATACAACACAGAAAGAGGCCCTTCGGCCCATCGTGTCCACGCCGGCCATCAAGCCCTGTCTATTCTAATCCCATTTTGCAGCACTTGGTCCATAGCCTTGTATGCTATGGCATTTCAAGTGCTCATCTAAATGCTTCTTGAATATTGTGAGGGTTCCTGCCTCTAGCAGTGAGTTCCAGATTCCAACCACCCTCTGGGTGAAAATGTTTATCCTCAAATCCCCTCTAAACCTCCTGCCCCTTATCTTGAAACTATGCCTCCTGGTTATTGACCCCTCTACTAAGGGGAAAAGTTCCTTTCTACCTACCCTATCTATGCCCCTCATAATTTTGTACACCTCAATCAGGTCCCCCCTCAGCCTTCTCTGCTCTAAGGAAAACAACCCCAGCCTGTCCAGTCTCTCTTCATAGCTGAAGCGCTCCAGCCCAGGTAACATCCTGGTGAATCTCCTCTGCACCCTCTCCAATGCAATCACATCCTTCCTATAATGTGGCGACCAGAACTGCACACAGTATTCCAGCTGTGGCCTAACTAGCGTTTTGTACAGCTCCATCATAACCTCCCTGCTCTTATATTCTATGCCTCGGCTAATGAAGGCAACTATCCCATATGCCATTTTAACCACCTTATCTACCTGTCCTGCTGCCTTCAGGGATCTATGTACATGCACACCAAGGTCCCTCTGATCCTTTGTCCTTCCTAGGGTCCTACCATTCATTGTGTATTCCCTTGCCTTGTTAGTCCTCCCAAAATGCATCACCTCACGCTTTTCATTGTCTTCCAGCAGCAACAGCTTGTGAGCGGCCTGCGCGGGACCTCCCGATTAATGCGCGGCTGTGTGCCCGCACACCTTAGGGGGGACGTTGGTAGGAGATAATTAAAAAGAAAGAACTTTTTTTACTATTACAGCGCCTTTTGCGACCTCAGGACGTCCCAAAGCGCTTTACCGCCAATGGTGTGCTTTTTGACATGCAGTCGCCGTGGTGATGTCGGAGGCGCGGCGGCCAATTTGCGCAGAGCAAGATCCCACAAACAGCAACGAGGTAAATCGTCGGTTTTTAGTGAGGCATGTCGAGGGACGAATATCGGGCAGCACTCCAGGGGGAGCGCTTCGAAAATGAGATGGAAAACTCTCCTCATGCGGACCGACTGTAATTGATTTTATGAAAATCAAATTTGTGTTTGACAAAGAGGCATCAAAATGCTCTAAATTGCCTCTCCAATTCTGGAGGGTGTCACTAATAGTTTATACCCCTGCCTCGTACAAGTAGAAAGCTTCTGTAATGCTGCTCATTAAATATTAATAATATGCATAGCGAGCGCTGCATCTTATTCGAGCTGCTGCAACACCCCTGGTGTTTCGAGAGTCGTAAATGTATGCGCATGAATTTGCATCTCTTAACCAAATGCTCTGTCGAGGATTCTTTCCAGCCAGTCAGCTGCTGGCATTCAAATGAGCTGTAAAAGATACACTTTAAGGAAAACAGAGAATTTTATTATTATGAAGAATAACTGAAAGGGGGAATCGGATAGACTTTTTGTACAATGAAATGGGGTGAGTAATTTATTGAGTGCCAGGAATTTTAACATTCCAACACTGATGCTCAGTCAAATGCCGAATAATATATTTTAAAAATCCGACATTAGAAGCAAGATTGAAACACATCCAAGGCAGGTTAGCGTTTCGAAGTGTTCGGCATTTCGTTTTTTTATTTGCTCCTACATTGCAGCACTCAAAACTGAATGGCTGTATTTATGGGCATGGAATTTATTCCCAAATATTCTGGACACCGCACCCTCAGGAAGGAGGGAATGCAGCGCAGATTCACCAGAATGGTACCGGGGGCTAAAAGGGTTAAATTGCGAAGACAGGTTGCACAGACTGGGCTTGTATTCCCTCGAGTTTCGAAGATTAAGGGGTGATCTGATCGAGGCGTTTAAGATGATTAAAGGTGTTGATGGGGTAGAGAGAGAGAAACTATTTCCTCTGGTGTCAGGGAGTCCAGAAACATAAAATTAGAGCCAGGCCGTTCAGGGGTGATGTCAAGAAGCACTTCTTCACACAAAGGGGAGTGGAAATCGGGAACTCTCGCCCCCAAAAAGCTGTTGAGGCTGGGAGGGGGGTCAATTGAAAATTTCAAAACAGAGATTGATGGGTTTTTGTTGGGTAAGGGGTATTAAGGGTTATGGAGCCAAGGCGGGTAGATGGAGTTACGATACAGATCGGCCATGATGTAACTGAATGGTGGAGCAGGCTCAAGGGGCTGAATGGCCTCCTCCTGTTCCTATGTCCCGATGTGCGTATCTGTGTATATTGTTTAGAAAAGAAAGAACTTGCATTTATATAGCGCCTTCCACAACCTCAGGATGTCCCAAAGTACTTTACAACCGATGAAGTACTTTTTTCAAGTGTAGTCGCTGCTATAACATAGGAAACATGAGAGTCAAATTGTGCACAGCAAGATCCCTCAAACAGCAATTAAATAAATGACTAGATAATCTGTCTTTAGGTGTGGGTTAAGGGATAGATATTGGCTGGGACACCAGAGACAACGCCTCTACTCTTCCTTGAAATAGTGCCATGGGATCTGTTACATCCACCTGAGAGGGCAGATGGGGCCTCAGTTTAACGTCTCATCTGAAAGACGGCACCTCCGACAATGCAGCACTCCCTCAGCACTGCACTGGGAGTGTCAGAGTATGTGCTCAAGTGCTGAAGTGGGGACTGAGCCCCAATATCTGCGAATCGTAGTGATATCAACTCAACCTCAAGAGAAAATGAGTGTGATGTTTCCCATATTATTCCAGCCATTCTTCTGAGTTTGGGGTCAATGTAGAGGGAGCTTCATACTGTACCTAACAACAACTACAGCAACAACAGCAATATTAACAACTTGTATTTATATAGCGCCTTTAACGTAGTAAAATGTCCCAAGGCGTTTCACAGGAGCGATTATCAGACAAAATTTGACACCGAGCCACATAAGGAGATATTAGGGCAGGTGACCAAAAGCTTGGTCAAAGAGGTAGGTTTTAAGGAGCGTCTTAAAGAAGGAGAGAGAGGCGGAGAGGTTTAGGGAGGGAATTCCAGAGCTTAGGGCCCAGGCAGCTGAAGGCACGGCCGCCAACGGTGGAGCGATTAAAATCGGGGATGCGCAAGAGGCCAGAATTGGAGGAGCGCCGAGATCTCGGAGGGTTGTAGGGCCTGGAGGAGGTTTGAGAGATATGGAATATTTGAAAGCAAAGATGATAACCACTCTGTGTCTGAGCTGGGAGAGCTTGATGGGACACTGGCTGCAAAGCGTTTCCAGCACTAACATCCCTCATGTCGACAATCACAAGAAGTTGGCTTCTTCAACACACCAGTATTTTTCTTGTTACGGCGCGCAGCACAGACTGTATCAGTCCATCGCCAAAGATGATAAAGTAGGGCTAAGTGTGCTTGCGTGACGATGCTCAGGGATTCCCGAGGAGCTGAGCTCAATTTGGAGCTCACACAACAGAGCATAAGTCAAACCAGGCACGGCGATGGCAGCGAGGGGGGCTCGAAGTAGCCTCGGTGCCCCTGGGTTGGGAAGAGAGGACAATTCAGCCAGGATTGCCACTGGTCCTGCCTTCTATGACCCCTGCTGGAAGGTATATGTGCGCGGGTTTCGGGTTATGACAGTGTCAAGCTCCGCGGCGATGCCTCCACAGTCAAATATCCTGCCCGCACAAAGTCTGGACTCGCGCATAAAAAGAAGAATTTTTGAATTTATGTAGCCCCTTAGGATGTCCCAAAGCGCTTCACAGTGAATGAAGTCGTCTTGAAGTGTCGTCACCGTAGGGTAATGTGAAGAATAGCCGCTGGGCGAGGTGCCAGGTGTTTGTGTGACCTCAGCACTAAAGGAGGACTTTTGGCCTCTGGTGCCTGCGACAGCTCTCTGAAAGAGCGAGCCGCTTAATCCCATTCACAGAATCAGAGAATCACAGAATATCACAGCACAGAAGGAGGCCATTCGGCCCGTCGAGTCTGCGCCGGCTCTTTCGTAAAGCGATCCCGTTAGTCCCACACCCCCTGCTCTTTCCCCATAGCCCTGCAACTTTTTCTCCTTCAAGTATTTGTCCCTGACATGAATCCTGTCATTCATGTGGAAAGACTTATGAAATGATACTGGGCAGCCTGCTGGTGGCGCTGTCCAGGGAGAGTATAAATACTCGGGCACGGGCCCAGCTTGCTCAGGACATTCTTTAACAGGAACTAGTGAAGGACACAACTAGATCTCCATGTTGAAAAACAGTTGATTAAAGCTTTGTTTAACACTCAGACCAAGTGCCCAGTAGTTTTCTTACGTCAATCCCGTTCCCTTTGAAGGCAATTATTGAACCTGTATCCACCACCCTATCAGGCAGCAGATTCCAAATCCTAACCACTCGTTGCGTAAAAAGGTTTTTCCTCCCATCGCCTCTGGTTCTTTCGCCAATCACCTTAAATCTGTGTCCTCTGGTTACCGACCCTTCAGTCACTGGAAACAGTTTCTCTTTATTTACTCTATCTAATTCCTTCCTGGTTTTGAACACCTCTATCAAATCTCCTCTCGGCCTTCTCTGCTCCAAGGAGAACAACCCCAGCTTCTCCAGTCTCTCCACGTAACTGAATTCCCTCATCCCTGGAACCATTCTCATAAATCTGATACCTGGGATGGCAGGACTGATGTATGAGGAGAGATTGGGTCGATTGGGCTTGTACTCGCTGGAGTTTAGAAGAATGAGAGGGAATCTCATCGAAACTTATAAAATTCTAACAGGACTGGACAGACTAGATGCAGGAAGGATGTTCCCGATGGTCGGGGAGTCCAGAAACAGAGGTCACAGTCTAAGGATAAGGGGTAAGCCATTTAGGACAGAGATGAGGAGGAATTTCTTCACCCAGAGAGTGGTGAACCTGTAGATTTCTCTACCACAGAAGGCAGTTGAGGCCAATTCACTAAATATATTCAAGAAGGAGTTGGATATATTTCTTAAGGCTAAAGGGATCAAGGGATATGGGGAGAAAGCAGGGACAGGGTACTGAATTTGGATGATCAGCCATGATCTCATTGAATGGCGGAGCAGGCTCGAGGGGCCGAATGGCCTACTCCTGCTCCTATTTCTTATGTTCTTATGTTCTTATGTTCTTCTTTTCCCATTCCCCACTTAAATGTTTCTTTTAGCAGCTTCACCGCGAGACACCACTGTCATCAGAGGGAATGAGGGAAAAAGGAGAGATAAAAAAATAGCCAAGCCCAACATTCTGGGACAATTACATGGAGCCAAAAATTGGGAAGCTCTCTTTGACAAGGCGATAACGTGTGAAAGATTAGATTTCAAAACATGCACAGCTATTGTGTCATGGGAATAACACGACTTGGCACTTGGTGAAATGAGAGTCGAAAAATGCGAGTAATTGTGCGATGCTGCATTAGGCTAATGAGTGAGGATCAGGAGTTTAACTATTGATGGCTGTAAATGGAAGGAGTAGGTGCTAACACTACTAACAATAACCAGCCCCAGGACAGTGACATCGTAGCACAGAGAACTCGACCCAACACAATTGTCACTAAGCAAAAGGAAAAATATCTGTCATATTGGGCAGAAACAACAAAAACCCAAAACAAACTCAATTGCTACTTGGCCCTAAACAGACAATACAACATGGCTGATTACCTGACCATGGTAAAGGATAGCAAACTGAGAAAAACCTTGACAATGTACAGACTTAGTGAACATAGCCTGGCGATCGAAAAAGGTAGACACAGGCAGACCCGGCTACCAAGAGAGGACAGGATATGCTCTCACTGCAGTCAGGGAGTGGTGGAGACAGAGATGCACTTCCTCACAGCTTGTGGAAAATATCAGGGCATAAGGGAGAATTTCTACCCAAAATTCACAAAAATATGCCCGGAATTCAGAAATTTGAATGACGACCAAAAACTCCCATACTTACTAGGGGAAGAGAGAAATTGTGTAACCTTAGCGGCACACTATGTTACAGCTTGCCATAAACAGAGGGACAACCACTAAATATAAGAAAAGAGTATATACAAATTATACGAATGTATATTTATACACTCAGGGATATATCTGTTTATACACTGTATGGATAGATCTGTGTTTATGTGTACAACCATGAATGTTTTTCGATGCTTTGGCAACATAAGATGTACCTTGTCATGCCAATAAAGCAATTTGAATTGAATTGAATTGAAGGTGAGACTTATTTGCTTGAACTGGACTACGTTTGGATCAGTTCATCGCTATGCTTCTAAGTGTAGGGAAGATTGTGTGGGGAAATCTTCAGGAAATTCTCCTTTCTCCCCCTCTCTGGTTCTTGTGACAATTATCTTCAATCTGTGTCCTCTGGTTCCCGACCCTCCTGCCAGTGGAAACAGTTTCTCCCCCTTTACTCCATCAAGCCCCTCATAATTTTGAACCGCTCTATTAAATCTCCCATTAACTCCTCCGCTCATGCTTGTTTTCAAATCCCTCCGTGGCCTCGCCCCTCCCTATCTCTGTAGCCTCCTCCAGCTCCACAACCCCTCCCGAGATCTCTGCACTCCTCCAATTCTGGCCCCTTGCGCATCCTCGATTTTAATCGCTCCACCATCGGCGGCCGTGCCTTCAGCCGCCTATGTCCTAAGCTCTGGAATTCCCTCCCTAAACCTCTCTGCCTCTCTCTCTCTCTCCTCCTTTACGACGTCCCTTAAAACCGACCTCTTTGACCAAGCCTTTATCCTAATAGCTCCTTATGTGGCTCGGTGTCAAACTTTGTCTGATTTACGCTCCTGTGCAGCGCCTCAGGTCGTTTTACTACGTTAAAGGCGCTGTATAAATGCACGTTGTTGTTGTTGTTGTTGCATCCTGCCAACCTCTCTCTCGCCAGCAGTGGGTTTGGTCCCTGCTAAGTTCTGCCGCAGTGGTAGCTGTTGCTCTTCCTGTTGTATTGTGATCACGTTGAGGCCTCAGGATGTGGCTGGGCCCAGCAGGGAGGCTTGGCACACCTGCCGGGTTCTGTAGCTGCAATAAAACACTGGCAGTTCAGGAAAGGAAGGGGAGGTGGGCGGGGGGTGGGGGGGGGAGGAGAGAAAGAGCAGAGTCTGACTCAACACAACTCACCCGCTGGTTAATTAATCCCTGCTGGAAGTGAAAGATTATGTCAGCATGCTGCCAACACACCAGAGTCGTGCATGATTCAGGCACGCAGGCAGGTAGCGTTAAGAGACATCAATTTTCCTAAGATGGATTTTTTTTTTCAACTTTTTTTTTGCTCATCGATTAAGAGATGTCAATGGGAGAGACAGCGTTGAAAAAGAAAGACTTGCATTTAAAGGTAATTGGCAAAAAAGCCAGAGGTGGAACGAGCAGAATTTTTTTTACGCAGTGAGATATATGATCTGGAATGCGCTGCCTGAAAGGATTTGAAAACAAAGATGAGAATTTTTCAAATCGAGGTGTTGCAGGGGTCAATGCAAAATAACTTGTATTTTGGTCGTTAGCTCACTTTGGAGGCGACACTCATCCATATTGTCTGGTAAGTGCAGCGAATAACCAGCTCGTATCCAACAACTCAACTGTGGCTCTGTGGGTAGCCCCCTCTCCTCTGAGCCATGAAGGTGGTGGGTTCATAGTCCCCACTCCAAAGACTTGCACATGTAATCTAAGCTGATACGCCAGGGCAATATCGAGTGTTTTTAAAAAAAAATTCACTCATGGGATGTGAGGCCAGCATTTATTGCCCATCCCTAAATGCCCTTGAGAAGGTGGTGGTGAGCCACCTTCTTGAACCGCTGCAGTCCCGTGTGGTGAAGGTTTTCCCGGTGGTTTGATACAACTGAGTGTCTTGTTGGGCCATTACAGAGGGGCAGTTAAGAGTCAACCACATTGCTGGGAGTCTGGAGTCACATCTCGGCCAGACCGGGTAAGGACGGTAGATTTCCTTCCCTGAAGGACATTAGTGAACCAGATGGGTTTTTACAACAATCCGGTAGTTTCATGGTCACCGTTACTGATACTAGTTTTTTATTCCAGATTTATTTAATTAACTGAATTTAAATTCCCCAGCTGCCGTGGTGGGATTTAGAACTCTATGGGGGCGATTTTCCCAGCCCTGGGGAGGTGGGTACGGAGGCGGGATTGCCAGGAAAATGGCAGAATTTGGGGGCGGGTGCCCAACCCGCCTCCGTGCCATCTTGCCAGGAGGCGGGTAGCTGTCCCGCGCCGGGTCCCGTCTCCTTGGAGGTGGGAAGGGACTAAAGCCCGTTAACTGCCTGTTAACAGGTAGTTAAACAGGCAGAAAATAGGATTATCCCCTTTTAGCCCTCACAAGTGCGGGCTTCCCGAAGGCTCCAAAACCCGCCAGCTCAGCTCAGCGAGTACTGGGTCTGCGGGGGTCAGGGGGGGTGCAAAACTGTGGTGTGAAGGTAAGTGATGGGTGCAAGAATGTAGAGGTGAGTATCTGAGGTAAGTGCAAAGTGTCAGTAAAAGTGCACTTACCTTTGTTTCTTCCTGCAGGCTTCAGTTGGTTTGCATGCGGAGAGTCTCGGACCTCAGCATTGGGAATGTCAGATGGCCGTTGCATTCTCCGACGCAACAACCATCTCATTTCTGTGAAAGAAAGAAGTTTGACGAGGTCTTGAATACATCAAACTACAGAGAATGTCACTGACAGCTTCACAGAGCTGTCAAACGATGACAATTCATCTGTCAAAAGCTTTTGACAGATGAAACGTCATACTTGATGTTCTCTGTAACCGGCTTTCCCTTAATTGGCCTGCTAAGCCCGCCGAGCGGGCTCAACAAGGTCAATCAAGGGAAAATAGTGTGGGTTGGCCACAAATCGATGGAGGCGGGACATTGACCCGACAAGCAGCAGTCCCGCCCCCAACGCGCCCCCATTAACAAAATCGCCCCCGATGTCTCACGGACTCATTGGTTCAGGCCTCTGGATTACTAGTCCAGTAACATAGCAGTCGGCAACTCATCGGTCTAGGGGTATGATTCTCGCTTTGGGATTTTCACAGCTGAGATGCGAGAGGTCCCGGGTTCAAATTCCGCACGAGTCCCGCTAGATTTATGGGGTGGATAGCTCGTTGTCGGCCGGCACGGACAAGATGGGCCAAATGGCCTCCTTCTGTGCTGTAAATTTCTATGATAACCACGATGCTACCATTCCCATAGGGCGCTGCCTTGAGGGAGTTGCCACCTTTTGGATGAGACGTTAAAAAGCGAGCCCCACTCATAGTGACCCCACCCTCAACCTTGTGCCTGACTATTTTTCTGTTGTTATGTGGAAGTCTGGAGTAACCGACCAGGAACGGAATTGGAACATACACATCCTTTTTGGCCAATTTGGAACTATAAACTCCTCTGTAGCTCAGCAGCAGAGGGCGGCTTGTACAAGTGGAAAGGGATCATTCTAAATGAGTACATACTGGAGAGATACTTGTATGTATAATAATTAACATAATTGAAAATCCTTGGTCGCTTATAATTGATATCTCCTCCCATGGTTTCGTGGATAAAACAACTGCTGGATGTTGTAATACACAGAAGGTGTGTAAAATTAAAGGAAAACATTATCTTGATAAAGCAGCATTATGAAGCGTCGACAATTTAGCCAAATCATTTTTCTTTTTTTTGTAATGGCACACACAGAGGAGAATGCATGCCCAATGTTGCTTGAAGACATATTTACCCCCTGATTTCTGGTTCCTTAATGAGTGCGTCCGCACGCCTCAAAGCTTAACAGTTCAATTCAGTTTGGGCAGATTTCTGGGTCTGTCATCGCCCATCGATCAGGACTGTGGTCCTGCTAGAATGATTGGAATTTCGATCTGCTTTGTTAGCAGGCATGTGCAAGAATATGATTCACAGTGCGCTGCTGCACTGACCCCCCCTCACATCACTGATCCTGTCAGTTGTAAGGTATTGGGGTCGAGGTCCATTATAGTACCGAGCGACGGAGATCCCGGATTCAGTCCCTGTTCTGCAATGACTCAGCTAATAAAACAAAAACCAAAGACTTGCATTTATATAGCACCTTTCGCCAACTCAGGATGTGCTTTACAGCCAATGAAGTACTTTTTGAATTGTAATATAGGAATTGTGGCAACCAATTTGCGCACAGCAAGCTCCCACAAACAGCAATAAGATAGTGACCAGATCATCTGTTTTTAGATGTTGATTGAGGGATAAATATTGATTGGCCTCAGGACACTGGGGAGAACTCCCCCTGCTCTTCTTTGAAATAGTGCCATGAGATATTTTACATCCACCTGAGAGAGCAGACGGGGCCTTGGTTTAACATCTTATCCTAAAGACGGCAACTGTGACAGTGCAGCACTCCCTCAGCACTGCACCGGAGTGTCGGGCTAGATTTTGTGCGCGATCTGAGTTGACCTCAGCATCCCTGGACTAGGCAGGGGAAAAATCGGCTCCCGACTGCAGTTCGGTGATGCCAGCTGGGGAGTTTGCAACGTGAATGTTGGGATGAGAACAGGATCCGGCTGGGTTGCGATGCCCCACGCAGTGGAATAGCCTCCCGGCACTCACCGTCTCGCCACACTTGTGCGGCGAGGCCACTTCGGTGAGGCGGCCGTGGCTGTAGAAGCCGCACCCCCAGCAACAGTCAACGATTTCAGGAGAGAGGAAAATTTTGGGGGAAAAGGATCGCCTATTTTAACGGTTTTAGCGGGTCATCCGGAATGGGTGCCGGAATGGGTCCGGGCTGAATCCTCTCTCCTTCCTGATGGGAAAGCCTCCAGTGTCCCACCAGCTGTCTCTCCGCAACGGCACATCTTGGGCTAGAAGCTAATTGTCACTCATAACAGCCACAGTTCAACAAGTGGCTGGTTAACCTCTCAACAATGTTTGGGAGAAAGGTTCACATCATCACTTACAACCAGCAGTGTAGGTACATGTAGAAAATTTTATTTTACACACCATTTGAAGCATTCACCCTCAATATTTATTAGAATTCAGCAGGTGTTTATTCTCTTTATATATATATATAATATCATGCATGTTGGAACATGAAGTCCAACCAATCTCTATGATTGCAAAATAAATATATTCTCGTTCACCTATCCTCAATGCACACTAAGATGAGACCGTCATCTAATAAAATAAAGACTTGCATTTCTAGAGCGCCTTTCAGAACCTCAGGACATCCCAACGCACATTACAACCAATAAAGTACTTTTTGAAGTGTGGTCACTGTTGTAATGTAATGTAGGAAAACACAGCAGCCAATTTGTGCACAGCAAGCTCCCACAAACA
>NC_140999.1:7927748-7940248 GCF_052327205.1 Somniosus microcephalus
TTGGATGGACAGGATTGAGTGGAGTTTGAATTGATGGGATTAGGTGGAGTTTGGATGGATGGGATTGAGTGGAGTTTGGATGGATGGGATTGAGTGGAGTTTGGATGGACGGGATTGAGTGGAGTTTGAATTGATGGGATTGAGTGGAGTTTGGATGGATGGGATTGAGTGGAGTTTGGATGGATGGGATTGAGTGGAGTTTGGATGGATGGGATTGAGTGGAGTTTGGATGGATGGGATTGAGTGGAGTTTGGATGGACGGGATTGAGCGGAGTTTGGATGGATGGGATTGAGTGGAGTTTGGATGGACGGGATTGGGCGGAGTTTGGATGGATGGGATTGAGTGGAGTTTGGATGGACGGGATTGAGTGGAGTTTGGATGGATGGGATTGAGTGGAGTTTGGATGGACGGGATTGAGTGGAGTTTGGATGGATGGGATTGAGTGGAGTTTGGATGGATGGGATTGAGTGGAGTTTGGATGGACGGGATTGAGTGGAGTTTGGATGGATGGGATTGAGTGGAGTTTGGATGGATGGGATTGAGTGCAGTTTGGATGGATGGGATTGAGTGGAGTTTGGATGGATGGGATTGAGTGGAGTTTGGATGGATGGGATTGAGTGGAGTTTGGATGGATGGGATTGAGTGGAGTTTGGATGGATGGGATTGAGTGGAGTTTGGATGGACGGGATTGAGTGGAGTTGGGATGGACGGGATTGAGTGGAGTTTGGATGGATGGGATTGAGTGGAGTTTGGATGGATGGGATTGAGTGGAGTTTGGATGGATGGGATTGAGTGGAGTTTGGATGGATGGGATTGAGTGGAGTTTGAATAGATGGGATTGAGTGGAGTTTGGATGGACGGGATTGAGTGGAGTTTGGATGGATGGGATTGAGTGGAGTTTGGATGGACGGGATTGAGTGGAGTTTGGATGGATGGGATTGAGTGGAGTTTGAATAGATGGGATTGAGTGGAGTTTGGATGGACGGGATTGAGTGGAGTTTGGATGGATGGGATTGAGTGGAGTTTGGATGGATGGGATTGAGTGGAGTTTGGATGGATGGGATTGAGTGGAGTTTGGATGGATGGGATTGAGTGGAGTTTGAATAGATGGGATTGAGTGGAGTTTGGATGGACGGGATTGAGTGGAGTTTGGATGGATGGGATTGAGTGGAGTTTGGATGGACGGGATTGAGTGGAGTTTGGATGGACGGGATTGAGTGGAGTTTGGATGGACGGGATTGAGTGGAGTTTGGATGGACGGGATTGAGTGGAGTTTGGATGGACGGGATTGAGTGGAGTTTGGATGGACGGGATTGAGTGGAGTTTGGATGGATGGGATTGAGTGGAGTTTGGATGGATGGGATTGAGTGTAGCTGTGGTTCAGACCCAAGAACAGTGGGGGGAAAAATGTCAATAATATAGAAATAAAACTGCACCTTCCAAATTCAACTTGACGATTCCGGTATCATCTTCCAGCTCATCTATGACTTCACATTCATATCTCCCGTAATCCTGCAGCGTCACGTCCTGCATGATTAGAGATGCATCCCCTTCTCCATCCTCCTGCAGCGACACCCTGCTCTTGTATATCCCAAATCCTTTTCGTATCTTCCCCAAGGCCACGAACACGTCGGTGCTCTGCAAGGAGTCGGATTCCTTGGTCCATTTGATGCGGATCTTATCGGGGTCCTGGCTCTCCGGCTCATAGTGGTATCTGCAGGGCAGGATGATAGAACCCCCTCGGTGAGTGAGGACTTTTCCCGGGGCAGTCTGAACCACCACGACCCCACTCTCATCACCTGCACGGATTTTAAACATACATAATGACTCTTAATGTAGGTCAGCGAACAGATCAGGAGACAATCATTCTTATGAATAAAAGACCACAAGATAAAAAAGGAAGGAAAGAAAGAGTCCTCATCAGATCTCAACGTGCTTCATATACAATCAATTGCAAATAAACCAGGCTGACACTCCCCAGTGCCAGTACTGAGGGAGTGCAGCACTGTCGGAGGTGCTGTCTTTCGGATGAGACGTTAAACCGAGGCCCCGTCTGCCCTCTCAGGTGGACGTAAAAGATCCCACGGGCACTATTTCATAGAATCTCATAGAAGTGTTTCCACTTGTGGGGAAGAGCAAAGCTAGAGGCCATCAATATAAGATAGTCACCAAGAAATCCAATAGGGAATTCAGAAGAAACTTCTTTACCCAGAGAGTGGTGAGAATGTGGAACTCGCTACCACAGTGAGTGGTCGAAGCGAATAGTATCGATACATTTAAGGGGCGATCAGTTAAGCATATGAGGGAGAAGGGAACAGAGGGTTACGCTGATAGAGTTAGATGAGGAAGGACGGGAGGAGGCTCGAGTGGCGCATAAATGCTGGCATGGACTGATTGGGCCGAATGGCCTGTTTCTGTGCCGTATATCCCGTGTAATCCTGTGTAATCTTAGGGGGAAAAAAGGGGGCGCCAACTTCGCCGGGGCGCTACTTTTAAAGTTAGCGCCCCTGCGCCTCAAATTCAGTGGTAGTGCCCCAAGCAGGAGGCTCCTTCCTGGGGCGTTACCACTGAATATCACGGTGCTATGTGCAACAGCGCCACACGTGTCGGCACGCAGCGCCGCGGTACTGCAGGCCTCCCGCCCCTGATTAAAGGGGAGGGGCCTAGCACTGGGCGCTGGACCGCCGGGGAACGGAGTGTCGGGAAAACAGCCTGGCTCTTAAGAGGAGCGCCGGGCTGTGTGATCGCGGCCGGCACCCCGAATTAAAAAGGGGAAGGGGGCAGGTGCTGGCAGGCGGCCAGAAAAAAAATGGCCGCCCGACACCTGCCCCTTTAAATACGGTGACCGCGGATGCAAAAACGCTGACCCTGTTGGACATGTTGTCCGTCGATAGGTCAGGGGGCGCAGCCGAAGTTTGCGGTGGGACGTGCGCGGGGCGGCTGCGCACAGCGATTATGTCATCGCCGGAGGTGCAGCGCCACGGGGCACTACCGGCTACCACCGCCGCTAACCTCCCTCTGAATTTTGCAGGGGTCGTTAGCAGCGCCGCGCCCAGGGCGCTAACGAGAGGCGCAAAGCCACCCAATTTTTCCCCCATAGCACCTTACACCACAGAAGGGGGCCATTCGGCCCATCATGCCTGTGACAGCTGTTGTGAAAGAGCTTTCTAATTTACTCTCCAATTCAAAGAAGAGCAGGGGGGAGTTCTCCCCAGTGGCCTGGGGCCAATATTTATCCCTCAGACAACATCTCCAAAATAAATGATCTGGTCATGATCTCATTGCTGTCTGTGGGAGCTTGCTGTGCGCAAACTGGCTGCCGTGTTTCCGACATTACAACAGTGAATACACTTCAAGAAGTACTTCATTGGCTGTAAAGCGCTTTGGGACGTCCTGAGGTTGTGAAAGGCGCTATAGAAATGCAAGTTCTTCTTTTCTTTGCCACAGTGAAGAATTTATTTTTGATCAGAGTGCCTACACAGTACGCTGCCAAATTGGGAGCATTGATTCTCTCACATCCCATTAATCTTTGAGTTTTCCCCCGATTTGGCAAGGCACCAGGCATAATGACCATCTCCAATTGCTATCGAATCATACATTAAGAGTTTTACATGTCGTTCCTTTGCTTAAACAGAGAATAATGCATTCCCAGGAGTGATTACAAGGCAGCAATCTCATTATGGGGTTAAGAGAATACCATAAATCACCAGTGCTAAAATCAAGCTGTTTGTAACCATCGCTAGATTCTTGAGCTGAGATTTCAGCCTTGAAATTAGTCTCGATGTTTTAAGTCATTATTTCTGCTGCTGGTACAGCCACTGGTTTTCTGATCTGTTAATCAGATTTATAAAACGATCGTCTCTGATGAAACCCGAGAGATGGGGGAACTCTCCTCTGAGACTTGCATTTCCACAGCGCCTTTCACAACCTCAGGACGTCCCAAAGCGCTCCACAGTTCAACGATGTACTTTTTGAAGTGTATTCCCGGTGTGGAAGTCAGCATTGGACCCCAGGAAGCTCCAAAGGTTTGACTATGGTCTGGGGCGAATCAGCTCCTCGCAACTGCTGAGGAGTGAGCCATTCTGGGCCAGGGAAGGGGGAGCGGACATCAAGGAACCTCGCTCCGGACCGTCTTCCAGCGGCACCTGTTGGAAAGTTGGCTGGTGTGGTAAGGATAGGCAGGGGCTCAGCTGAGATGTCCCCCTCCCCCCCACAATTGAATAGCCAGGCTGTATTCATATTAACAGATGAATAATGGGTAAGGGGACATCGGAGCAGGAGGAGGCCATTCAGCCCCTCGAGCCTGTTCCACAGTTCAATCAGATCATGACTGATCTACACCTCAACTCCACTTACCCGCCGTTGCTCCACATCCCGTGATACCTTTCCCAACAAAAATCTATCGAACGCAGTCTAGAAAACTTCAAGTGTCCCCCCGAGCATCCACAGCATTTTGGGGATGGGACTTCTAGATTTCCACTACCCTTTGTGCGAAAAGTTCACGATTTCACTCCTGAATAATCTAATTTTAAGGTGATGCCCCCTTGTTCTAGACTCCCCCCACCAGAGGAAATTGTTTCCCTCTATCTACCCGATCGAATCCCTTAATAATTTTAAACACCTTGATCA
Organism: Somniosus microcephalus; assembly: GCF_052327205.1. Lineage (NCBI taxonomy): Eukaryota > Metazoa > Chordata > Chondrichthyes > Squaliformes > Somniosidae > Somniosus > Somniosus microcephalus. The sequence continues at coordinate 7,932,379 of NC_140999.1, forward strand.
GGTCTACCCTCAATCTTCTAAACTCAAAGGGAATACAAGCCAAGATGATGCAACCTAAAGATGGGAATTCCCTGGTTTCTGCCTCCTCCCCTGGTCTTCACCTCACCGTTTGTGTACGAGTTGGGCAATAATTCTCGGTGGATTATTCAACTGTAAGAGGCATCACAGTTAACGCTAATCCTACCCTCAGTCAAGAGCTGCACGCTGGATAGGAATCAGGGGTGGGAACCCTGGGCTGATTCCTTTCCCCCAATCCCCCGCGCCGGCCTCCCCCGCTGTCACCCAGCCCAGAGACACTGAGACCAATTATACGTCGAGAAAACGTTTCCACTTGTGGGGGAGACCAGAACGAGGGGCCATAAATATGAGATAATCACTAATAAACCCGATAGGGAATTCAGGAGAAACTTCTTTACCCAGAGAGTGGTGAGAATGTGGAACTCGCTCCCACAGGGAGTGGTTGAGGCGAATAGATTGGATGCATTTAAGGGGAAGCTGGATAAACACACGAGGGAGAAAGGAATAGAAGGATATGCTGATGGGGTGAGATGAAGAGGGGTGGGAGGAGGCTCGTGTGGAGCATAAACACCGGCACGGAGCAATTGGGCCGAATGGCCTGTTTCTGGGCTGTAAATTCTATGTAATTCTATGCAACAGTACTCCTCCAATTCTGGCCTCTTGCGCATCCCCCATTTTAATCGCTCCAACATTGGCGGCCGTGTCTTCAGCTGCCTGGGCCCCGAGCTCTGGAATTCCCTCCCTAAACCTCTCCGCCTCTCTCTCCTCCTTTAAGACGCTCCTTAAAACTGACCTCATTGACCAAGCTTTTGGTCATCTGCTGAAATATCTCCTTATGTGGAACGGTGTCAAATTTTGTCTGATAATCGCCCCTGTGAAGCGCCTTGGGGTGTTTTAAAGGCGCTATATAAATGTAAGTTGTTGTTGCCCCGGTCTGAGCTCAGTGACCATAACCAACCAAAGATCAAATCCGGGATCTTTCTGACCTGTATAGTTGGATCAGTACCACACAGGGAGATACATTCGTGCAATGCGGCATTAGCGGGGAGCTGGGGGGAGCTCCTTCCTCACACAATGTCACGCGGAAGTCACGAACCGTTACGAGCTCCGTTCTCCGTCTCACCTGACACGTGCACGCTCTGCTTGGTTCCGATGTCATTGGCCGTCAAGAGGGAGAAGGCGGGAACGAGAAACATCAGGAGGATGTAGTTGAGGCATTGAGAGCTTCTCACGCAGAGCTGAAGAGACAACAGACAGTTTAATTTTCACAGATGACAATCCTGCAGGTCGCGACTCAGGCGGACTGGCCTCAGGGCTGGAATTCCCCACGTGCGCTCCTGGCACGGGAAGCTCTGCGCCTGGCCTGATAAACTATCAAACATGCCACTCGGAGTCCAAAGCCAGTGAGACCGGAGCTATGGCAAGCTGGGCCTGCGCTGCACTGCACCCACCCAGGAGAGAGCATTTAACATTAAGGGAGATTAGGCCAGTCTTTGTTTCCCCAGATCTTTCAAAAACACTGTTAGAAACTCCTTTAAAAGATTTTTACCCACCAAGCTCTTATACAACTTAAAGTCAGAAGCTCAACGGACTGGGTCACAGTTAAATACCAGAGAGAGCCAAGTGCACACGGTTTGACACGGTGGATGAAATTCAACGATAGTAGAGGCGCAAGATGGGGGATAGCGGATCGGTCGGCAGTTACTGCCCACTCGTCACACACCCTGCCTGTCGCATGCTCCGCCATCACAAACCCCCTGCCTCACACACCCGTCCCTCACACACCCGTCCCTCACACCCGCCGCTCACACACCCGCCCCTCGCACACCCGCCGCTCACACGCCCGTCCCTCACACACTCGCCGTCCCTCACACACCCGCCCTTCACACACCCGCTCCTCACACGCACGCCCCTCACACTCACCCCTCACACACCCGCCCCTCACACCCGCCCCTCACATACTCGCCCCTCACACCCGTCCCTCACACATGTCCCTCACACACCCGTTCCTCACACACTCGCCCCTCACACACCCGTCCCTCACACACGTCCCTCACACACTCGCCCCTCACACACCCCCTCACACACTCACCCCTCACACACCCGCCCGTCACACCCGTCCCTCACACACTCGCCGCTCACACACTCGCCCCTCACACACTCGCCCCTCACACACCCGTCCCTCACACACCCGTCCCTCACACCCGCCCCTCACATACTCACCCCTCACACACTCGCCCCTCACACCCGTCCCTCACACATGTCCCTCACACACCCGCTCCTCACACACTCGCCCCTCACACACCCGTCCCTCACACACGCCCCTCACACACGTCCCTCACATACTCACCCCTCACACACTCGCCCCTCACACCCGTCCCTCACACATGTCCCTCACACACCCGCTCCTCACACACTCGCCCCTCACACACCCGTCCCTCACACACGCCCCTCACACACGTCCCTCACACACCCGCTCCTCACACACTCGCCCCTCACACACCCCCTCACACACCCGTCCCTCTCACACTCGCTCCTCACACCCGCTCCTCACACTCGCCCCTCACACCCGTCCCTCACACACCCGTCCCTCACACACCCGCCCCTCACACTCGCTCCTCACACCCGCTCCTCACACTCGCCCCTCACACTCGCCTCTCACACACCTGCCCCTCACACCCGCCCCTCACACTCGCTCCTCACACCCGCCCCTCACACTCGCCCCTCACACACACCCCTCTCACACACACCCCTCACACCCGCCCAAATGCACAGTACAGACCTGCAGGTGCTGCTTCCTGCTTTACCTCAAATTTAAAAAGTGGGTGCGGTTATTTATACTGAGAAACCTTCGGCAAGAAGCAAGCCTTTGCCTGGGAGTCAGGAGGCGCAGGGTTCGAAACCTCGCTCCAGACAGTCCGGCTTGGAATTCCGGGATGCCATCCATCGGGACGCTCGTGTCCGGTGGCTGTGGGTTGTCGCTCCAGCCCTCCTTCAGCTTATGGGTTGTGGGTGCCCACAGAACCTTCCCACTGTACAGGACACTGGGCTGGTATAAAGAAGGGCACGGCCATGGAAGGAGCGTTCACCTTGCGGCCTGTCAGACATTAATCAGCCTGCGAATCCTTTCACTAATACACAGTTCTCCCAGGGACAAAGAAAGACTTGCATTTCTATAGTGCCTTTAACAACCACTGGGTGTCCCAAAGCGCTTTAAAGCCAATGAAATACTTTTTCTTTGAAGTGTAGTCACTGTTGTAATGTGGGAAATGTGGCAGCCAATTTGTGCACAGCAAGCTCCCACAAACAGCAATGTGATAATGACCAGATAATCTGTTTTAGTGATGTTGATTGAGGGATAAATATTAGCCCCAGGACACCGGGGAGAACTCCCCTGACCTTCTTCGAAATAGTGGCCGTGGGATCTTTTACGTCCACCTGAGAGAGCAGACGGGGCCTCGGTTTAACGTCCCATCCAAAAGACGGCACCCCTGACAAAGCAGCACTCCCTCAGCACTGCACTCGGAGTGTCAACCTAGATTTTTGTGCTCAAGTCTCTGGAGTGGGACTTGAACCCACAACCATTCTGTTTGTAGAGGCGAGCGTGCTGCCCACCGAGACACAGATGACACGGTGGAAGAGCAGGAAGATACAGAGACAAGACTCTAGGTGGCGGCTCATGCTTGCACGTGTAAATCAGAAGCATAAAACAGAAGTTTCCAGTAAGAGATGTGGGCAAATTTCTCCAGCGATTACCCTTCTTACCAATATTTTGAATCCAATTCCCCTACTTCTAACCCCCTTGATCTTCTCCATCAGGTTTGCCAAGCACGATCTACTTTTTTTGAAATCTGTGTTGGCTGCTTCTAATTATTTTTTTTTAATCTCGACCTTTAGTAATTTCATTTTAATTAAAGATTCCAAAATTTTCCCAACCACAGATGTTAAACTCACCGGCCTGTAATTACTTGGGTTCGTTCTGTCTCTCTTTTTGAACTTGGTTATTACATTGGCCTCTCTCCAATCCTGCCGCTCACATCCGCTCTCAATAGAGCCCTGAGGCATCATCTCCAGGGCGTCTGTTATTTCTTCCCCCATTTCACTCCCGATCTTCGGACGTATCCCATCAGGCCCTGGCACTTTGTCCTCCCTAGGCGTAACTAACTTCCTTCCTTTTCAGCTGCCTAGGCCTGAATCACTGGAGTCCCCGCCCTAAACCGCTCCACCTCCAGGCTGCTCAGCCCTCTTTCTACTTATATGTAATCTCCTCCAGCCCCACAACCCTCCGAGATCTCTGCGCTCCTCCAATTCTGGCCTCTCGCGCATCCCAGATTTTAATCGCTCCACCATTGGTGGCCGTGCCCTCAGCTGCCTGGGCCCCGAGCTCTGGAATTCCCTCCCTAAACCTCTCCGCCTCTCTCTCCTCCTTTAAGACTCTCCATAAAACCTACCTCTTTGACCAAGCTTTCAGTCACCTGTCCTAATACCTCCAGTTCTGACGAAGGGTCATCGAGCTGAAACGTTAACTCTGTTTCTCTCTCTTCACAGATGCTGCCTGACCTGCCGAGTTTCTCCAGAATTTTCTGTTTTTATTTCTAATATCTTCTTATGTGGCTCGGTGTCAAATTCTGTTTGATAACGCTCCTGTGAAGCGCCCTGGGACGTTTTACTACACTAAAGGTGCTATATAAATACAAGCTGTTGTTGTTGAAAGTGTTCAAAGACATTTTTTTTTTAATGCAGAGTTATTTTTAAAGCTCTGATGATTTTATTCCTCCCAGTGGCTTTAATTCCTGGAGTTGCCAGGACAATGCTGGAGGGTTGGCAACGCCAGACTGAGCTGAAGCACCATGTTTACCCCAGAAAGAAAGAAAGACTTGCATTTCTATAGCGCCTTTCACAACCTCAGGACGTCCCAAAGCGTTTTACATCCAATGAAGTACTTTTTGAAGTGTAGTCACTGTTGCAATGTAGGAAACGTGGCAGCCAAATTGCGCACAGCAAGCTCCCACAAACAGCAATGTGATAATGACCGGATCATCTGTTTTAGTGATGTTGATTGAGGGATAAATATTGACCAGGACACCGGGGAGAACTCCCCTTGCTCCTCTTTGAAATAGTGGCCGTGGGTTCTTTTACATCCACCTGAGAGAGGGCAGACGGGGCCTCGGTTTAACGTCTCATCCGGAAGACGGCACCTCCGACAGTGCTGCACTCCCTCAGCACTGCACTGGACTGTCAGCCTGCATTTTTGTGCTCAAGTCCCCGGAGTGGGGCTTAGAATCCACAACCTTTATGTGGAATTATTGAGTAAAAATATAGCAGGTAAATTCGAGCGAAAGGCAAAATACTGTGGATGCTGGAAAACGCTTAGCAGGCCAGGCAGCGTCTGTGGACAGAGAAACCGAGGGCTGGATTTTGCCGGCACTCAGAGGGCGGGTCCGCTGTCAAAATCGCAAAGATTGACGGCGGGTAGGAAACCCGCCTCCACGCGAGTCATAGAAACATAGAAACATAGAAGATAGGAGCAGGAGTCGGCCATTCGGCCCCTCGAGCCTGCTCCGCCATTTAATGAGATCATGGCTGATCATCCAAATTCAGTACCCTGTCCCTGCCTTCTCCCCATATCCCTTGATCCCTTTAGCCTTAAGAAATATATCCAACTCCTTCTTGAATATATTTAATGAATTGGCCTCTACTGCCTTCTGTGGTAGAGAATTCCACAGGTTCACCACTCTCTGGGTGAAGAAATTCCTCCTCATCTCAGTCCTAAATGGCTTACCCCTTATCCTTAGACTGTGACCCCTGGTTCTGGACTCCCCCGCCATCGGGAACATCCTTCCTGCATCTAGTCTGTTCAGTCCTGTCAGAATTTTATAAGTTTCAATGAGATCCCCTCTCATTCTTCTAAACTCCAGCAAGTATAAGCCCAATCGACCCAATCTCTCCTCATACGTCATTCCTGCCATCCCAGGTATCAGTCTGGTGAATCTTCGCTGTACACTCCCCATGGCAAGAACATCCTTCCTCAGATAAGGTGACCAAAACTGCACACAATACTCAAGGTGTGGTCTCACCAAGGCCCTCCCAGGTGTCGGGTCTGTCTGCGCAGGACTGACCCGACACCAAGCGGCGGGGGAGATCATTGAAGGGCTTGTTAACAGCCAATTTAATGCTATTTTGAGCCTACCTTGTAATGTTACGCGCTCCCCCACGGGTTACCCGCTGTTCGGGGAAGACGCCAGCTCACCCTGGCGTGAGTTGAGTCTGCTCTGACGTAGCTGGTAAGCTGGCAGCTGCAGAAGTGGTGTAAAGGATGGCATGTTGCAGATGGTCAGTTTCGGAGCTCAGAAACTGTTGGTTACTGCATGTGTAAGACGTCTAGAGATTTCTGTAGCTTGCAAGTGTTCAGAGCCAACTGCAGGTCCAGTGCCACCTCACTGGAGCAACCTCTCTCACCATTGACAGATCGCTTCTGTCATCTCCATTGCAGCTGCCATCTATTGCAGCAACATTGGTGCCCTGGAAACTATCTCACCTTGCTCCTCTGATTCCTTCCATGACCAACCCCAACACCAACATCACCAACAACAACACCAACAACAACACCAACCTTCTCTGCAATCACCTGATGCTGCACAGGACACAGGGCATCAGCACCTGCTCACATTGCTGCCCAGGAGGCCAGCGATGGCCTCACCATGGCCAGATTGACTTCACTTGATGCTGTACACCCTGGCTGCCACATGACGCGCCAGGTTGACACCATCCCACACCAGCACCATAAAGCAGCCCTACAATGCCCAAACCATTCCTTTCACACTCATCACAATTGAGGGGCGGGGGGGGAGTTATGTCTCAACATTCACTGGAATTCACTAAGATACTTCTCAAGGTGGGCACAGATCTGTCCAATAAGGTGAAGTGTTGAAAATATAGATTTAAATGTTTGACACCACATTAACAGAAGCTTCACATGAACATTGGCTAAACCACTCAAGTGCCTACCCTTGTGTGTTGTTAGTTGGTATGCTGAGGGTGAGTGTGAGGGGTGGCCATTGAGATGGGGAAGTGATAATGTAGATAGAGGGATGGGTGGAGGTGCAAGGTAAGTTGGTGTGAGTAAGGATGTGCAGGAGTAAGGTAGGGTGGGCAGAGTGATGGGGATGCGATGAGCGGCACAGCAGGATGAGGTTGAGTGTGTCTTTGCAGTAACGTTTCATGATCCACTGAGATCATTGAAAGGTTTGCGCCACTGCACCCAGGTCCTCCTGATGACATCCCTGCTTGTGTCCTCCTGTGCAATGTGCAACCAGGCTGCGTTGGTCTCCTGGGGAGATCTGTTCCGCCCATTGGAAGTGAAGAGAACCTCCCTGGCTGCAGCCGTGCACCTCTGTGCAGTGATTGTCAGTGTTTGCAGCACCTCAATGCTGCAGAACACTGACAGCTCAAATGTCAAACTCAATGTGGCCGTGGTCACTTTAAGGAAACCGGCTGATGACGCGTCATCAAATGATGTCATCAGACCCGCTTCCTGTTAATTGGCCGGGAACCCCGCAGGGCGGGGCTTAACAGGGCCAATCCAGAGAAAATTATTTTCAGAGCGTGGCTACAGACGGGCGCGGGACCGGAACCCACCAACCAGCTCTCCCGCCACCATCCCGCCTCCGCAGGGAAAATCCTGCCCAGAGCTAACGTTTCAGGTTGATGACCTTTCAGTGGAACTCATTAAAGCCTGCTCTTGTTTCATTTAACACAAAACAAAAATACAGATGAAAATTCTGGGCTCTACAGATGTGGCTTTGCCACCCACCTGGTTTTCCAGGAGCACAAGCTGGCTTTTTATGGACGT
>NC_140999.1:7945248-8072748 GCF_052327205.1 Somniosus microcephalus
TCCCGCTCTGTATTGAGCTGGCTGATTGCAACCAGGGTGGCAGTGGTGGGCATGGAGGGAGGGGGCAAGGGGTTCTGCAATTGGCCTCACCACTCCTGGACTAAGGGAGGAGGGAAAGAAAGCAAGACTTGCATTTCTATAGCGCCTTTCACAACCACCAGCCATCCCAAAGTGCTTTACAGCCAATGAAGTACTTTTGAAGTGTAGTCACTGTTGTAATGTAGGAAACACGGCAGCCAATTTGCACACAGCAAGCTCCCACAAACAGCAATGTGATAATGACCAGATAATCTGTTTAGTGATGTTGGTTGAGGGATAAATATTGGCCCAGGACGCTAGGGATAACTCACCTGTTCTTCTTCGAAATAGTGGCCATGGGATCTTTTACGTCCACCTGAGAGGGCAGACGGGGCCTCGGTTAACGTCTCATCCGAAAGACGGCACCACCGACAGTGCGGCACTCCCTCAGCACTGCACTGGGAGTGTCAGCCTAGATTTTTGTGCTCAAGTCCCTGGAGTGGGACTTGAACCCACAACCTTCTGACTCAAAGGCGAGGGTGCTGTCCACTGAGCCACGGCTCACACAGCTGAGGGGGGTGCGGGGTGGGGCAAATAAAATCAGCCAGGACATTGGCAAGAGGACGGGGTCCATCTCGCACACCCCCTCACGGTCAAATAGCGTGCCGGCTCTGTTTGGGATCGCACGTGGGGGAGTGGTCCCCTGGGCAGGGTGTGGGTTGTGAGGGTGGAGGGGGGCCTGGGCAACGGTTATCCGACAAAGAGCTGCCAATCTCAGGGAAGGGATTGTGGGGGGGGAGTGAGTGGGGAGGAGAGAAAGCCCCAAAAATATTATACAGAAAAATAAACAGTAACAAGCGGATCCTGGAATAAACTGCACAAAGAGATCCAGCGTCCCAAACCAGTGCCCAGCAACTCTTCCGGGTAGGAATGCAGAGGTGCTGTTTGAGAGGCACTGCAGTATCTTTCCCCTGCAGCCTGTCAAGGTTATTATTACCGTATCCCATCGGGTGATTAATGCACCAAAACAGCCCCACAGACTGTAAATATAGACAGTGTCAACTTACCATTTCCCCTTTAAACAGCAAACACAGGAGCCCAGCTGCTGCAATAAATGGAACTAAATAGAACTAAAATCGTGAGCCAGTCTGGTTTTGTTGTCCTGCAGATTTCTCTCGCTCTCTCTCTCCCTCTCTCTCTCACATTCACTCTCTCCCTCTCTTTTTCGATCGACTGCACACTGAAATGCTGACGTGAAATGAAAGGTCTGACCAGAGCTTTGGTCACAGTCAGCAAACCTGCACGGAGCCGAGGTGGGAGAAAACTCATTATCGAAGCAGAAAGTGGTGCAGTGTGGAGCAGTGGCAGGGAAAAGAGATCAGGTGCATGCCCAGGGATCGGCTTAGGCTCAGGGATGCTGCAGCTGAGATCTGTCGGAGTTGCTGAAAAGTCTGGTGATGACAACATGCAGAATTAATGAAAGATATGTGGGTGTGCGTTACATGTAGCCTGGAGTGTGTTACAGAGTAACGCTCAGTCTGGAGCGTGTTACAGAGTAACGCACAGTCTGGAGCGTGTTACAGAGTAATGCACAGTCTGGAGCGTGTTACAGAGTAACGCACAGTCTGGAGTGTGTTACAGAGTAACGCACAGTCTGGAGTGTGTTAGAGTAACTCACAGTCTGGAGCGTGTTACAGAGTAACTCACAGTCTGGAGTGTGTTACAGAGTAACGCGCAGCCTGGAGTGTGTTACAGAGTAATGCACAGTTTGGAACGTGTTATAGACGCACAGTCTGGAGTGTGTTACAGAGTAACTCAAAGTCTGGAGTGTGTTACAGAGTAACTCAAAGTCTGGAGTGTGTTACAGAGTAACGCACAGTCTGGAGTGTGTTACAGAGTAACTCAAAGTCTGGAGTGTGTTACAGAGTAACGCACAGTCTGGAGTGTGTTACAGAGTAACTCAAAGTCTGGAGTGTGTTACAGAGTAACTCAAAGTCTGGAGTGTGTTACAGAGTAACGCACAGTCTGGAGTGTGTTACAGAGTAACTCAAAGTCTGGAGTGTGTTACAGAGTAACGCACAGTCTGGAGTGTGTTACAGAGTAACGCACAGCCCAGTTGCCCTGAGAAGATGGTGGCAGTCGTCTATTTTCGATTACACCATTGTGAAACGCCCTGGAGTGTTTTTCTTTGTTAAAGTTGATGAAATCGCAATAGTCTAGAAATTCCCTGGTATTTTATACTTTTCTATCCAATAGCACTTGCTGTACAGCACAGGAGGACCTGTAGCAAGGGACACGGTGCTTGGGAATAATAGGTCACACCTGTCATCCTGCTTGTTGTGATATAGGACCAGGAGGAGGCCATTCAGCCCCTCGAGCCTGTTCCGTCATTCAATTAGATCATGGCTGATCTGTGCCTCAACTCCATCCACCCGCCTTGGTTCCGTAACCCTCAATACCCTCGCCCAACAAAAATCGATCAATCTCAGTTTTGAAAGCTCCAATTGACCCCCGGCCTCAACAGCTTTTTGGGGGAGAGAGTTCCAGATTTCCACCACCCTTTGTGTGAAGAAATGCTTCCTGACATCACCCCTGAACGGCCTGGCTCTAATTTTAAGGTTCTGCCCCCTTGTTCTGGACTCCCCCCACCAGAGGAAATAGTTTCTCTCTCTCGACCCGATCAACTCCTTTAATCATCTTAAACACCTCGATCAGATCACCCCTTAATCTTCTAAACTCGAGGGAATACAAGCCCAGTCTGTGCAACCTGGCCTCGGAATTTAACCCTTTTAGCCCCGGTGTCAGTCTGGCGAATCTACGCTGCTCCCCCTCCACGGCCAAGATATCCTTCCCGAGGGGCGGGGCCCGGAGCTGTAGGGAGCACTCTAAACAGGGTCTAACCAGAGCACTGAAACATCACTTCCACCCCACTGTCCATCCCTCTTGAGGTAAAGACCAACATTCCATTAGCCTTTTAAATTATTTTTTGCACCTGTCCACCAGCTTTTAGTGACTTTTGTACTTGGACCCTAAATCTCTCTGCTCATCCACGATTTCTAGCTTCTCGCCATTTAGAGAATGCGCTGATCGATCTTTCTTAGGTCCAAAGTGGATGACCTCACACTTTCCCCACGTTGAACTCCATCTGCCACAGTTTTGCCCGCTCACTGAATCTACCAATGCCGCTTGGCAACGTTCTGCTCCCGCCTACGTTACATGCTGTGCCACCTAACTCAGTGCCATCAGCAAACTTGGGTATTCGTCCCTCTGTTCCTTCATCTAAATCATTTATAAACACAGTGTAAAGCTGAGGCCCCAGTACAGATCCCTGGGGGACACCACTAGTCACATCCTACCAATTGGAGTACGTACCCATTATCCCGACTCTCTGTCCGCTGCCTCCAAACCAATTCTCTACCCGCGTCAATAGGTTGCCTCCAATTCCATCTGCTCTAATTTTTGGCAGCAGTCCCTTATGTGGAAACATATCGAATGCCTTCTAGAAGTCCATATAAGTAACATCCACAGACATTCCCTTATCGACCACTTTAGTTACCTCGTCAAAATATTAAACTAGGTCCATTGGACATGAATTACCCGTTACAAATCCTCGCTGGCTCTCTCTGATCAGCTCTAGGTTCCTGACAGGGCCGTCGATCTGAGGAAGTCATAGAATCATAGAATGGTTACAGCACAGAAGGAGGCCATTCAGCCTGTCGAGCCCGTGCCGGCTCTCTGCAAAAGCACTTCAGCTGGTCCCATTCCCCCGCCCTTTCCCCGTAGCCCTGTCAATGTTTTTTCCTTCAGGTTCTTATCCAATTCCCTTTTGAAAGCCACGATTGAATCTGCCTCCACCATCCTCTCAGGCAGTGCGTTCCAGATCCTAACCACTCGCTGAGTAAAAACGTTTTCCTCATGTCATAGAAACATAGAAACATAGAAGGTAGGAGCAGGAGTAGGCCATTTGGCCCTTCGAGCCTGCTCCGCCATTCAATGAGATCATGGCTGATCATCCAAATTCAGTACCCTGTCCCTGCCTTTTCCCCATATCCCTTGATCCCTTTAGCCTCAAGAAATATATCCAAATCTTTCTTGAATATATTTAATGAACTGGCCTCCACCGCCCTCTGTGGCAGAGAATTCCACAGGTTCACCACTCTCTGGGTGAAGAAATTCCTCCTAATTTCAGTCCTAAATGGCTTACCCCTTATCCTTAGACTGTGACCCCTGGTTCTGGACTCCCCGGCCATCAGAAACATCCTTTCTGCATCTAGTCTGTCCAGACCTGACAGAATTTTATAGGTTTCGATGAGATCCCCTCTCAATCTTCTAAACTCCAGTGAGTATAAGCCCAATTGACACAATCTCTCCTCATACGTCATTCCTGCCATCCCAGGTATCAGCCTGGTGAATATTCACTGCACTCCCTCCATGGCAAGAACGTCCTTCCTTAGGTAAGGTGACCAAAACTGCACACAATACTCAAGGTGCAGTCTCACCAAGGCCCTGTACAACTGCAGCAAGACATCCTTGTTCTTGTACTCGAACCCTCTTGCTACGAAGGCCAACATACCATTTTTCTTCTTAACCGCCTGCTGCACCTGCATGCTTACCTTCAGCGACTGGTGCACAAGAACACCCAGGTCTCTTTGCACTTCCCCTTCTCCCAATCTATTGCCATTCAAATAATAATCTGCCTTCCTGTTTTTGCCACCAAAGTGGATAACCTCACATTTATCCACATTATAGTGCATTTGCCATGTTTCTGCCCAATCACCCAACCTGTCCAAATCGTACTGGAGTTTCATGACATCCTCCTCACAGCATACCCTCCCACCCAGCTTTGTGTCGTCTGCAAATTTGGAGATATTACATCCAATTCCTCGTCCAGATCATTAATATATATTGTGAACAGCTGGGGTCCTAGGACCGATCCTTGTGGTACCCCACTAGTCACTGCCTGCCACTCGGAAAACGACCCGTTTATTCCAACTCTTTGCTTTCTGTCCGCCAACCAGTTCTCTATCCAAGTCAATACCTTGCCCCCAATCCCATGTGCCTTAATTTTGCACGCTAACCTCTTATGCGGGACCTTATCGAAAGCCTTCTGAAAGTCCAAATACACCACATCCACTGGTTCTCCCTTATCTATTTTACCAGTTACATCCTCAAAAAATTCCAGTAGATTAGTCAAGCATGATTTACCTTTTGTAAATCCATGTTGACTTTGTCCGATCCTGTCACTGCTTTCCAAGTGCTCTGCTATTACATCTTTTATAATGGACGATAGCATTTTCCCCACTACCGATGTCAGGCTTACCGGTCTATAATTCCCCACTTTTTCTCTGCCACCTTTTTTGAATAGTGGGGTAACATTAGCTACCCTCCAATCCATGGGTACTGTTGCAGAGTCTATTGAGTTCTGGAAGATGACCAGCAATGCATCTACTATTTCTAGGGCCACTTCCTTAAGTACCCTGGGATGTAGATTATCAGGCCCTGGGGATTTATCGGCCTTCAGACCCATGAATTTTCCTAACACCATTTCCCTACAAATACTGATTTCTTTCAGTTCCACCCTTTCATCAGACCCTATGTTCCACGGTATTTCTGGGAGGTTATTTGTGTCCTCCTTTGTGAAGACAGAACCAAAATATGTATTTAGTTGGTCTGCCATTTCTTTGCTCCCCATTATAAATTCCCCTGATTCTGACTGCAAGGGACCTACGCTTGACTTCGCCAATCTTTTTCTCTTTACATATCTATAAAAGCTTTTACAGTCAGTTTTTATGTTCCATGCAAGCTTACTCTCATATTCTATTTTCCCTTTCTTAATTAATCCCTTTGTCCTCCTTTGTTGAATACTAAACTGCTCCCAATCCTCAGGATTATTGCTTTTTCTAGCCAATTTGTATGTCCTCTCCTTGGATCTTATGCTATCCCTAATTTCCCTTGTTAGCCACGGTTGAGTCACCTTTTTTGTTTTATTTTTATGCCAAACTGGGATGAACAACTTCTGTAGTTCATCCATTCGGTCTTTGAATGTTTGCCATTGCCTATCCACCGTCAACCCTTTGAGTGCCATTCCCCAATCAATCCTACCCAACTCGCTCCTCAGACCATCGTAGTTTCCTTTATTTAAATTGAGGACCCTAGTTTCTGAGTCAACTACTTCATTCTCCATCTTAATGAAGAATTCGATCATATTATGATCGCTCTGACCCAAGGGGCCTCGTACAACAAGATTGCTAATTAATCCTTTCTCGTTACATAATACCCTTTGGTTCTTCTGCCAATTACCTTAAATCTGTATTCTCTGGTTCTTGACCCTTCTGCCAATGGGAACAGTTTCCCTATCTACTCTATCCAGACCCCTCATGATTTTGAACACCTCTATCAAATCTCCTCTCAACCTTCTCTGCCCTAGGGAGAACAACCCCAGCTTCTCCAGTCTATCCACGTAACTGAAGTCCCTCATCCCTGGAACCATTCTTGTAAATCTTTCCTGCACCCTCTCTAAGGCCTTCACATCCATCCTAAAGTGTGGTGCCCAGAACTGGATACAATACTCCATCATAACTTCCTTGATTTTGTACTCAATGGGCAGGATTTTCATTGGGCCGTGGAGGCGGGATTGGAGGCGTGTGGGAGGTTAAAATCCCGAAATCGGGGGGCACGAACCCATCCTGCCCCCAACCCGCCTCCATGCCAGTTTCAAAGGGGGCGGGTACCTGCCCCGCACTGGGACCCGCCTCTCCAAGGCAGGAAAGGGATTAGTGCCAATTACCTGCCTGTTAACAGGTAACAGGCAGTTTTTAGCCTAATCCCTATTTTCATTGGTGAAGTGTGGGCTTCCCGACGGCTCCAAACCACGCCAAGTTAGCGAGGCGGGCCGTCGGGATGAAGGGCTTGGAGGGGTCAAGATGTCCGGTGTTCAGGTGAGTGATGGGTGCATGAGTGCAGAGGTAAGTGTGTTTGGTGTGTGTAAAGTGTTTAAAGAAGTTTTACTTACATGTACTTACCTTTACAGCTTTCCTTCCTTCAGGTCTCGGGAGTCCCTCATCTCACTGGCACAGAAAGCAGAATGGCCGCGATCTGTCAAAAGTTCCAGTATTCAGCTTTCTGTTCCGGGGAGATCTCTAAATCATCCTGAGAGGAAGGAATTAACTTACAGTACAGATTGTCAGAAACGTTGATATTTCATCTGTCAAAAGGTCTTGACAGATGAAATATCAATCTGTGATGTCACCTGTTGCCGGGTGGCCCTTAATTGGCCTGCTGAACCCGCTGGTCAAAAGTCAAGTCAAAATCGCGTGGGTTGGCTAGAACTCGATGGAGGCGGGGCTACAACCCCGAAAGTTGTAGTCCCGCCTCCTACCCGCCTCCTCAATGACAATCCAGCCCAATGCCTCTATTCATGAAGCTCAGTTTCCCGTTTGCTTTTTTAGCCGCTTTCTCAACGTGCCCTGCCACGTTCAACGATTTGTGCACATATACCCCCAGGTCTCTCTGTTCGTGCACCCACTTTTAGAATTGTAACCTTTCGTTTATATTGCCTCTCCTCGTTCTTCCTGCCAAAATGTATCACTTTGCCCTTTTCTGTGTTAAATTTCACCTGCCACATGTCCGCCCATTCCACCAGCCTGTCTATGTCCTCTTGAAGTCTATCACTATCCTCCTCACTGTTCACTATACTGCCAAGTTTTGTGTCATCTGCAAATTTTGAAATTGTGACCTGTACACCCAAGTCCAAGTCATTAATATATATCAAGAAAAGCAGTGGTCCTAGCACCCCTGGTCCGGATGGATTGCATCCATGCATTTTAAAAGAATCTAGGGAGGAGATAGCAGAGGCATTACTACACATATTTAATAATTCATTAGAAAAAGGTGTAGTGCCAGAGGACAGGCGGATAGCTAACGTAATACCGATATTTAAGAAGGGGGATAGAACATGTCCAGGGAATTATAGACCAGTCAGCTTAACATCGGTGGGAGGAGAAGTAATGGAATCCCTACTAAAGGAGAGAATAGAAGACCATCTAGAAACCAAAAACATAGTAATGAATAGTCAGCATGGATTTCAAAAGGGAAAGTCTTGCTTGACCAACTTCATTGAATTTTTGAAGAGGTAACAGAGAGTAGACAAGGGTAATGCAGTAGGTGTACTTTATCTAGATTTTCAAAAGGCCTTCGATAAGATACCCCATAATAGACTGATGAACAAGGTCAGAGAATGCGGAGTCAGGGGACAAGTAGCAGAACGGATTGCTGGCTGGCTTCAGGACAGAAAGCAGAGAGTAGGAGTAAAGGGTCGCTATTCACAGTGGTAGAAGGTGGGTAGTGGTGTTCCACAAGGATCAGTGCTGGGACCACTGCTGTTCACAATTTACATTAACGATTTGGACTTTGAAATCAAAAACACAATTTCTAAATTTGCGGATGATACCAAATTGGGGGGATAGTCAATACTGAGGAGGACTGCAACAAATTACAGGAGGGCATTAATAAACTTGCAGAATGGGCATATAATTGGCAAATGAAGTTCAACACAGATAAATGTGAGCTATTACATTTTGGTAGGAAGACTAGGGAGGTCACTTATCACTTGGAGGGTGCGAGTCTAGGTGGGGAAGAGCAACAAAGAGATCTCGGAGTACAAATACACAAATCACTAAAAGTTGCGACACAGGTTAACGGCCATAAAAAAGCAAACCAAGCACTAGGGTTTATTTCTAGAGGGATAGAATTGAAAAGTAGGGAAGTTATGCTGAACCTGTATCGAACCTTGGTTAGACCACACTTGGAGCACTGTGTACAGTTCTGGTCGCCATATTATAAAAAGGATATAGAGGCACTGGACAGGGTGCAGAGAAGATTTACAAGGATGATACCAGAAATGCGGGGGTATACCTATCAGGAAAGGATGAACAGGCTGGGTCTCTTTCCTCTTCAAAAAAGAAGGCTGAGGGGTGACCTAATAGAGGTCTTTAAAATTATGAAAGGTTTTGATAGAGTGGATACAGAGAGTGTTTCCACGTTTGGGGAAGAGCATAACTAAAGGCCATCAATATAAGATAGTCACCAAGAAATCCAATAGAGAATTCAGAAGAAACTTCTTTACCCAGAGAGTGGTGAGAATGTGTAACTCGCTACCACAGGGAGTGGTTGAGGCGAATAGTATAGATGTATTTAAGGGGAGGCTTGACAAGCCTATGAGGGAGAAGGGAATAGAGGTTGATGCTGGTAGAGTTAGATGAGGAAAGACGGGAGGAGGCTCGAGTGGAGCATAAACACCGGCATGGACTGGTTGGGACAAATGGCCTGTTTCTGTGCCGTACATTCAACGTAATCTTATGTAATGCTGACCCCTGGGGACATCACTGTATACCTTCCTCCAGTCCAAAAAACAACTGTTCACCACTGCTCTCTGTTTCCTGTCACTTAGCCAAATTTGTATCCATGCTGCCACTGTCCCTTTTATTCCATGGGCTTCGACTTTGCCCAATCACTTTTTCCATTTGGTGGCCTGAAGTGTTTTATTGATGTTTCAGAGCTCGCCCCTGTAGTGTATGTACCTTGAAGAAGAAACTATATTCTGCAGCCCCTGTATACTGCAGTACCAGTAGTGACCGCCCCAGTATATAAGCCTGTGTAGTAACTTTGTATAGTAGTTCCAGTTTTGTCTCCATTCAGTAAACACCTGTTATAACCAACTTCTGCAGTCCGTGTCTCAATTACACACGGACGTTACATTGGCGACGAACAGATCCGAACTTACCTACAGTTCTGCACCACCTCACGGGGATCCATCCCTGAAGCGAAGTTGTTCGAGGTCGAGGCCAGAAGGAAGAAATCTAAAAAGAAAAAAAAACAAACAGAAGAAACGGGCGTCGACCGTGGGCAACCGCCCTCTGATTCATCGAATTCGAAGATTTGCAGGAGAGGCTGTCGAGAGCGGGGCTTGGTTATCCAGTCTATGGTGTTCCAGCTAATCGGGCTGGTGGCAGGTAGTACACTGATCCTTCCTGGGCTGCGGCGGGCTAGAGCTCGATCGGGTGGCTTTTCAACAGGGCCGAGCAGCGTTGTCGGGAAGAGGAGAGAGAGAGAGAGGGTGGAGCACACAGGGCGC
Source organism: Somniosus microcephalus (assembly GCF_052327205.1). Classification (NCBI taxonomy): domain Eukaryota; kingdom Metazoa; phylum Chordata; class Chondrichthyes; order Squaliformes; family Somniosidae; genus Somniosus; species Somniosus microcephalus. The sequence continues at coordinate 7,955,399 of NC_140999.1, forward strand.
GGCCGGTGCTACGAAGCCGGGCAGTGTACAGACCTGAGAAGAGAGAGGAAAGTGTCCCATAGGGTCTGCTCTGACGATGGGAACAGTAATTAAAATAAAATAAATTAGAAGCGCAGAAAGCCGCGAGGAGCTGCAGTTTGCCATGGGGACCGCGGAGAGCGGCGTTGGCAGCAATGCGGGGGGAAGTGCGCGAAGACCATAGGGCGTCGCCATCAAGGCATAAAAACGCCAGCAACAGCGCTGGCAGCAGCGAAAAAGGCAGAAAGCGCGGGAGGCGCCATCTTAATCCAGCGGGGAAGAAGGCAAAGCGCGGGAGGCGCCATTTTGTTCAATCGGGGAAGAAGGCAAAGCGCGGGAGGCGCCATCTTAGATCTCCAAGATGCCGAAGACTGGCAATATCACTGCCTTCGATAATGCAATAGAAGACTGGACCACGTATGTGGAAAGAGTCGAAGTATATTGCAAGGCAAATGAAGTAGCCGATGAGAAAAAGGCATCGGTACTACTAAACTTAATGGGCGCAAGAACGTACGGCCTATTGCGGAGCCTGATCACTCCAGTCAAACCGATGGAGAAGAGTTTTAACGAAATTGTTGATATCCTACAGGAACACCTAAATCCTACACCGCTGCTGATAGCAGAAAGATTTAAATTCCACAAGAGAAATCAGCATAAAGATGAGAGCAATGCTGATTACCTTACGGAACTACGCAAGCTATCAAAGCACTGCCAGTTCGGAGCAGGACTGGCAGCTACCCTACGGGACAAATTTGTCTGTGGACTCCTGAGTGAAGGAACCCAGAAAAGGTTACTCTCAGAGAAAGAGCTGACGCTAGATAAGGCTTTCAGCGTGGCAGTATTGTACGAAGCAGCAGCAAGGGGAGCTGTGGAATACAGCAAAAGCCACAGGAATACGGCATCCATGAAATGACACGGGGATTAGAAAAATGTTATCGCTGCGGCAGAACAACCAATGACCAGAAGGACTGCTGGTCCAAGGACAAAACATGCAGGCAATGCGGAAAGATGGGACAGATTGCACGAGTTTGCAGGTCCGGGAAGAAGACTAACGACAACAAAAAGACTACTAAGGAAAAGTACAGGAAAGTACAAAAGATGACAGACAGTAGTTCCGAAGACCAGAAGAGCGATATTGAATCCGAGAACAAGAGACTAAGCTGTCTCAAACTACACAACGTAATCACAAAAGAGGATCACTGAACCATTTGGGGCACCCTCACGATAGCAGGGTCCCAAGTCAAAATGGAATTGGATACAGGATCAGCCCTGACCATCATGAATCGACGAGACTATGAGCGGCTATTCTCACACATACCCTTGAAAGACACATCCATTGTCATGAAGACATATACGGGGCAGAAAGTATACCCCAGAGGGAAAATAAGGGTGCCTGTCGAATACAACGGCAAGGAAATACAGAAATTGTATCTGTACATACTGCAAGATGGTGGACCACCATTATTGGGACGTGAATGGATCAGAAAGATAAGTTTAGACTGGCACTCCATTCAGGCACTGACTGTGGCTGGTAAAAAGGATGACGACGTCACACCTGGACAATTGTCAAAAATCTTGGCTAACGCTAAAGAGGTATTTCAACAAGAACTGGGAACTCTTAAAGGCATAACCGCCTCGATAAAAATAGAAGAGAATGCAATTCCCAAGTTTTTCAAAGCAAGACCGGTACCGTATGCAATTCGCCCAGCCGTCGAGGCAGAGCTGGAGAATCTGGAGAATGCAGGCGTGTTAACTAAGGTAGACTGGAGCGAGTGGGCGACACCCATCGTTCCTGTCATGAAGAAAACGTTAAATAATAAGTCTGAGGAGCCAAGGAAGGTTCGCATCTGTGGGGACTTCAAGGTGACTGTGAACCCAGTCCTTCACACAGTACAGTATCCTCTTCAGAGGATAGAAGATATTTTCGCCTCACTATCTGGAGGGAAACGTTTTACAAAAATTGACCTAGCGCAAGCATATTTGCAGATGGAGGTTGAAGAATCCTCTAGGAAATATCTCACGATAAACACTCACAAAGGTCTTTACCAGTATAATCGACTGGTATTCGGAGTTGCATCAGCTCCGGCTATATGGCAAAGAGCGATGGAACAAGTCCTGCAAGGGATTCCGGGGACTCAGTGTTACTTGGACGACATCCTAGTGACAGGTGAAAATGACAGTGAACACCTTGCCAACCTAGAGCAGGTGCTCACTAGACTAAGAGAACATGGGCTACGAGCCAATCGCCCCAAGTGCGAGTTTTTTAAGAAACAAATATCGTATTGTGGCCACGTGATTGATGAAGAGGGGTTACATAAGTCCCCTGACAAAATTGAAGCGGTAGTTAAGGCTCCAGCGCCTGAAAATGTGTCGCAACTGAGGTCATTCCTCGGTTTGATGAATTACTACCATAAGTTTTTGCCGAATTTGTCCACAATCCTGCACCCACTGAACGCCCTGCTACAAACTGGAGTAGCATGGAAATGGAGCGATGAATGTAAGCGGGCCTTTCAGAAGTGTAAAGGCCTGATCACTTCAAGAGAAGTATTGGCTCACTACAACACATCACTACCGATAAGACTGGCGTGTGATGCGTCTCCCTACGGCGTTGGAGCGGTACTGTCACATAAATCCCTTGATGGTTCAGAGAGGCCGATAGCTTTTGCGTCACGCTCGTTAACTGCAGCCGAGCGTAACTACGCCCAGATTGACAGAAAGGCCCTCAGCCTGGTGTGGGGGGTGAAGAAGTTCAATCACTACCTGCACGGACAGAAATTTACTCTACTAACTGATCATCAACCTCTTGTCTCCATTTTCAACCCTAAGAAGGGCGTCCCGATAATGACAGCACAACGGCTACAGAGGTGGTCCCTTTTCCTAGGGGCACACCAATATGACATCGAGTACAAAGGAACTAAACAGCATGGGAATGCTGATGGATTGTCGCGCCTACCGTTGCCGACGGCGGAAGAAGCACCTGCAGTGGATCCTATGGAGATATTCCACTCGACCATAGTCGAATGTCTACCTGTGACGAATGCAAACATAGAAAAGGAAACACGAAATGACCCGACACTCTCCAGGGTCTATGATTTAACGGTGAAGGGATGGTCAGCACATGGCGAACCACTGCTGCCAGCATTCTCGCCGAGAAGAGAACAGCTGTCAGTGTGCCGAGGAACCTTGATGTGTGGATCCAGAGTAGTAATTCCACCCAAATTGAAGGATAGAGTGCTCAATGAGCTTCATGAGGGTCATCTGGGAGGGGTAAAAATGAAGAACTTAGCCAGAGTGTTTGTGTGGTGGCCGGGAATCGATAGAGAAATCGAAGAGATGACCAAGAGCTGTACAGGATGCCAGAAGGTCCAAAACGCCCCACCACAAGCCCCTCTACATCCATCGGAGTGGCCCTTATCTCCATGGCAAAGGGTACACATTGATTTTGCTGGTCCATTTATGGACTCGATGTTTTTAATTGCGGTGGGTGCACATTCAAAGTGGCCAGAGGTAATAAAAATGTCCTCAACCACCACAGAAAAAACTATCACAGTCTTACGAACCATATTCGCCAGAAATGGGCTGCCTGAACAGATTTGCTCCAACAATGGACCACAGTTTGTGTCTGAAGGGTTCCGGAGGTTCTTAAAGAACAATGGTGTTAAGCATTACACATCCGCCCCATATCATCCAGCCACCAATGGATTGGCTGAGAGGTTCATTCAAACATTCAAGAAGGCTATCAAGGCATTGGGCCAGAAATTCGGGTCCAAATGCGTGAGTATGGTCTGGGTACTCACGCATCTGGCCGGATGAAATGCCGGCGTTCAGGAAACACCGTGCATGCGGGGAACGCCAGCATTTCCAGTCCTCTGAACGAAGGGGTTCAGAGGCACAGCGCGCGCGACTGCACAGGCAGCGCTGTGCGCAGTGAAAGTCCCTTTTTTTTTCAGAGTTGCGCGTGTGTAAAGGCCTCCGGTTTTTACGCGAGGAAAAAACAAGTGTAAGTACTTAGTTTTACAGGTAAGTGGGCTTTTAGTACAATTTAGAATTTTTTTTTCCACAGGTTTGTTATTTTTAAAGAATTTACAGTAAGGTAAGTTTAGTTTTAGCCCCGATTTTTTATAAAATTTTTTTTTTCAAATTTTAAAATTATTGTTTAAAATAGTTTTTCATAGTTATTTATGGTTCATTTAAGTATTGCAATGTTTTTTTTAATTTTCTTTCAGGTTTAAGTAGTGTTTTGGGGCCAGCAGTTTTCATGAGTTTGACAGCTCTCACTGTCAAACTTATGAATGAACTTTTGCAACCTCCCATTGGTTGCCCAGTGCCCACGTGATCCCAGCCGGCTCATCGCACTAAGTACGCCGCTGGGTCACGCACGCACAGCGCGGCAGGACCTCAAGCTGGCCAGTGAGGGGAAATGCATTGCGGGCCAGGATTTAAATGTCAGCGCGCCGGGTAAGTGCTCATTGGGGGCTTGCACGCGCGGCAAGCACCCGACCCGAATTTCTGGGCCAATGTGTAATGAAGACATACCCCTACAACACAAGGTGGATAACTTCTTGTTTGCCTACCGGAATGCGACACATGCGGTTACCAACCAAACTCCAGCCATGATGTTCTTCAATCGAAGACTAAGATGCCGCTTGGATTTGGTTAAGCCAAACATCAGAAGAGATGTGGAGAACAGGCAGTTTCAGAATATGAATGAAAGGCCAACCAGGAGTTTCAAGATAGGTCAACCAGTTTTGGCCCGGGACTACCGCACAGAGAAATGGCAGCCAGGAACGATCTGCACACGGCAAGGGCCTCTAATGTATACCGTGGACGTTGGAGAGAGCATTGTAAGACGCCATGCTGACCAGATTCTAGAGTCACTGGAAAACGTCAAATCTACACCACGATCCTATACACCTGGTGAAGAAACCGAAGTACCAATTGCATCTACCTCAGAATCGGTGATATTGGAAGCAGACGAACCAAACAACAACGTTGATCCCGAATCAACTTTGCCAGAAGAACCTGATACCCCAAAGAGGCGTTATCCGGACAGAATCAGGAAGCCTCCTCAAAGACTGAATTTATAATTGATTAACTTCAGCTAATGTATATAGCAACTGTAATTGTAAATATGTTATTTAATTATTAATCGAATGTTATGTACTGTTTAGCTAAAAGGGGAGGAATTGTAGTGTATGTACCTTGAAGAAGGAACTATATTCTGCAGCCCCTGTATACTGCAGTACCAGTAGTGACCACCCCTGTATATAAGCCTGTATAGTAACTTTGTATAGTAGTTCCAGTTTTGTCTCCATTCAGTAAACACCTGTTATAACCAACTTCTGCAGTCCGTGTCTCAATTACACACGGGCGTTACAGCCCCCCAGGCTTCTGATATTGTTTATTCTGGGCAGGGGGCAAGGAGCAAACTGGTATCAAGGGGGGAGGGTTCGAAGTGAAGGCATTTTTACTTTCCATTAGAAATCGAGCGGTTTCTGCGCGGATATTTTACACAGCGATTCTGCTGCTGTGTTATGATCTTTCTTTTTTTTAATAACCTTGCTCCTTCCCTCCCTCTCGTTCTGTGTCTGCCTCTCTTTTAGGAACAGGAGTTAGCAGGCTACGATTAAAAAAAAAACAACAGCTATTATTCAGCACACAAGTGGTTTCATCGAGGCCAGGCCAACACTTTAAATATCAGATACGTAGCCCGTTAAGAAAACAGTTATTTTCTTAGCAAACCAGATATCAAATAATCTGCCTTGTAATTCATTCCTGCAAGATCGGATGGGAAAAATACAACGATCAAAATTAATAGAAATCATTGACTCATTGAATCACAGAACAATACAGCACAGAAAGAGGCCATTCGGCCCATCGTGCCTGAGCTGGCTATCCAATTAGTCCCACTCCCCTGTCCTTTCCCCGTAGCCTTGCTGCGGCAAATTTCAAAGCTTATCAGGGGAAGGAGATTGAATGCAGCTATTCATTGGGTTAGGCCAAAAACCCAGAAATTAAGAGAAGATTTAATTAACTTTATTCCTTCACCAGTCAACCCTGCAATGGTGTCAGTGTTACCACAGCGGTCCCGCTTATATACACCATGCCTAACATCATGACTTTTTATACATAACCCCTCCCTTGCTCATGGAGAGGATAAAAACCAATTGAGGCTGTTTAGGCCCCGTGCCCTGGTTCCGTGTTGTCATATCTAAGTAATTCTTTCAGATGAGACGTTAAACCGAGGCCCCGTCTGCTCTCTCAGGTGGATGTAAAAGATCCCCCGGCCACTATTTCGAAGAAGAGCAGGGGAGTTCTCCCCGGTGTCCTGGGGCCAATATTTATCCCTCAACCAACATCACTAAAAGAAAAAGATGATCTGGTTTTTTTATCACATTACTGTTTGCGGGAGCTTGCTGTGCGCAAATTGTCTGCCGCATTTCCGACATTACAACAGTGACTGCACTTCAAAAAAGTACTTCATTGGCTGTAAAACACTTTGGGAACGTCTGGAGGTCGTGAAAGGTGCTATATAAATGCAAGTCTTTCTTTCTTTCAAATTATAGTACCGTTCATCCAACATTTCACTCCTTTATGTTTCTCGAATGCTCTTTTTTTTGTACTGTCTCTCAGATACGTAGAAATAGAAGAGAGATTCAACCACCCTGGGCTTTATAAATAGACGCATAGGGCTAGAATTTCCCAGGGCCATGGAGGCGGGAACGGAGGCGTGTGGCGGGTTAAAATCGCGAAATCGGGGGGCACGAACCCATCCCGCCCCCAACCCGCCTCCATGCCCGTTTCCCAGGAGGTGGGTACCCGCCCCGCACTGGGACCCACCTCCCCGAGGCGGGAAGGGGATTAGTGCCAATTAACTGCCCGTTAACAGGTAGTTAACAGGCAGTTTTTAGCCTAATCCCTATTTTTATTCCTGAAGTGTGGGATTCCCGACGGCTCCAAACCACGCCAAGTTAGAGGAGGCGGGCCGTCAGGATGAAGGGCTTGGAGGGTTCGAGATGTCCGGTGTTCAGGTGAGTGATGGGTGCATGAGTGCAGAGGTAAGTGTGTTTGGTGTGTGTAAAGTGTTTAAAGAAGTTTCACTTACCTTTACTTACTAATGCAGACTTCCTTCCTTCCGGTCTCGGGAGCCCCTCATCTCACCGGCACAGAAAACAGAATGGCCGCGATCTGTCAAAATCTGCAGCATTCAAATTTCTGTTCTGGAGAGATCTCTAAATCAGCCTGAGAGGAAGGAATTAACTTAGAGTACAGGTTGTCAGTGTTTGACAGCTTCAAACAGCTGTGAAACGCTGATATTTCATCTGTCAAATGCTCTTGACAGATGAAATGTCAATCTGTGACGTCACCTGTTGCCGGGTGGCCCTTAATTGGCCCGTCGTGCCTGTGCCGGCTCTTTGAAAGAATAGGCTGAAGTAGACTAAACATTGTTGATAAAGACTTTCACAGTTTCATCAGTATATCACCATAAGGATCTGAAGATACAATGCGTCTATCATCCGTAATCCACCACATAAATAGTCCTACCAGACATCTAATGGGCCAGAAATTCCAGGCCAGAAGCGTGAGTACGGTCGGCTTACTCACGCTTCTGGCCGTTGGAAATGCCGGCGTTCAGCATGAACAGCGCATGTGGGGAACGCCGGCATTTCCAGACCTCGAGCGCGTGCGACTGCACAGGCAGCGCTTGCGCAGTGAACTTCGTGGATTTCATTCATGAAATCCGTGAGGGTAAGTCCTTAGAAGTTACACTTGGGGAAAAAAGCAAGTGTAAAGTTGTTCATTGGCTGCGGAGGAAGATATATTTTATCGTGGAGCTTTTGAAATGCAATATTTTTGTTTGGGAAAGGGAGGGAAGTTATTTTAAGAAATTTTAAGTAAGTTTTAAAGTTTAATTTTTTTTTTTTAAAGGGTTTTCAGAACGGTAGGTAGAAGGAGCAATTGTGGCTGTGTGAATGGAATGTGAGAATGAGTTATGTATGTATGTCCACATATATTCCTTTACGTATATGTATGTATGTTTTATATTCCTTTACTAATGTGTATGAATGTATGTTTTTAATTATGATTTTCCAATAAGTTACTTTCTCTGAAAGTCATAATTAAATAATACATTCATACACATAAATAAAGGAATATATACATAACACGCAAAGGAATATATACAGACATACATACTTTCAGAAGCTCCACGATAAGAAATATCTTCCTCCGCAGCCTGTGGAGCAACTGTACCCATGCTTTTTTCATGTGTAAATTGTAATGACTGGACCTCACTGAAAGCATTAATGAAAGCGGCGAATTATACTGCGCACGCGCTGCCTGTGCAGTCGCACGCGTTCTGCCTCTGAACCCCTTCGTTCAGAGGACAGGAAATGCCGGTTTTCCCCACATGCACTGTGAATGCTGAAAACCGGCATTTCATCCGGCCAGATGCGTAAGTACCCCGACCGTACTAGCGCATTTGGAAGGGAATTACTGGGCCAACATTTTACATGTCAATAAAATAAAACATTTAACAATTGCACGACTTGCCCCCTCGCATCTGCGACTGAGGGCCCAAGGAGGTGCATTGCGCAAGAGGTCATCATCGTACGTATCCTCACACTGTTCCCTTTGGGGAACTGTATGAAGCGGTGGCAGGATTTATGGCCGTGATTAACGCTCATTCCGTGACCGTAACCATCTTTGAACCAGCCATTAGGGTGGTTAGTCCTATGGCGGGAGGGTTTTACGGGCTCCCACAACCCATCTGAGGGGGGGGGGCCACCAACACCCACGGACGCAAGTATCCCGCTGGATGTCCACCCAGAATTTAAAGTTGGAGCTCCGACTCCACTTGCCGGGACTGTCTGGAGTGGGGTTCAAAACCCTACTCCTTCTGGCCCAGCGGCGGGGATGCTTACTGCTACGCAAAAGGCCCACTCCGCACAAAAGGTGACACCCATACGTTTCCTGCGCCTTTTCCCTCCCCGTGACTGGAGCCCGATGCTGCCATTTCACGTTGCTAATTGGATTGGGCCTTTGTCATAGCGGTAGGATCCCCGCCGCTGGGCCAGATCAGGGTAGGGTTTTGAACCCCGCCCCAGACAGTCCCGGCAAGTGGAGTCGGAGCTCCGGCTCTAAATTCTGGGTTGACATCCAGTGGGATATTTGCGTCCGTGGGTGTGGGTGGCCCCCCCTCCTTGTATAGCTTGTGGGAGCCCGTAAAACCCTCCCGCCATAGGACTAACCGCCCTAATGGCTGGTTCAAAGATGGTTACGGTCACGGAATGAGCGTTAATCATGGCCATAAATCCTTCCACCACTTCATACAGTTCCCCAAAGGGAACAGTGTGAAGACACGTATGACGACGACATTGCTAAATAAATAAATGGAATTAAAAAAATTCTTTTAGGGCTTTTAAAAGTCTTTAAATTGCTTTAATTCTCTTTAAAACTACTTCAGATTACTCAAAATAATGTAAACATTTAAAAAAGTTTATAAAAGTTACCAAAATCTTCAAAAAACTTCCAAAAACCTATTTAAACTGCTGCTTTGCATGTAAAAATCCTTAGCAGCTTGACAGAAACATTGGGGGCGTGTCCAGTGAAACTGAGACCTCAAGGGGCGTGTCTCACTTACACTGCACGCTCCTGGCTTCGCGCTGGCTGCACTCCTGGGCGGCGTGACGTCATACGCTGCCCGGGAATGTGCTTTCTATTTCTACAAGTTCAGGCGTCCCAGAAGCTGATCGGCACGAGCGCGGGGTAAGTGCAAATACGGGGCTTGCACGCGCTGCAAGCCCCGTTCTGGAATTTCTGGGCCATTAACTTATATAAAACTTATGCATATTTGAGATGCTTGCCAGGTGCTTAATAGGCCTCACAACATTTTATAAATAAACACTTTATTTTCCAAAGTAACCTCGATTACGTAGTTAAACACAACCCTTTGGAGCTTCGTACATTCCACAATCAATTATTATCTCGTTAATCGATTACTGAACATCAATAACAGGCTACGGATTCATCTCAATGATTAGTCTTCCCACAGGTTTAACTATGGGCTGTAGACCGTGACACAGTATTCCCGGCCAGAATGGAAATGATTGGGCAATCTCCCTGGCAATCACGCCTGGAAACTGCACTGCGACTTTGGCTGATTTTACGCATGTCATGTTTATTATGTAACTATCCCGTAACACTCACTGCATTTTGCTGGAGGAATCACCCTGCTATTTTCGGGAGATGTTGCTGCAGCTTTGGTCATGGGTTTAGTTTACTGTATGTTCATAGAGTCCCTTTTAAATAGACTCTGTAGACGGTTTGCTTATAAATAGACTCTGTAGACGGTTTGCTGTATAAATAGACTCTGTAGACTGTTTGCTGTATAAATAGACTCTGTAGACGGTTTGCTGTATAAATAGACTCTGCAGACTGTTTATTGTATAAATAGACTCTTTAGACTGTAAGCTGTATAAATAGACTCTGTGGACGGTTTGCTGTATAAATAGACTCTATAGACTGTTTGCTGTATAAATAGACTCTGTGGACTGTTTGCTGTTTAAGTAGACTCTGTTTGCTAAGTAAATAGATTTTGTTTGCTGCAAAATAGACCGTTTGCTGTGAGTCCTGCTGTAAGTCCCACCCCACCTCCAACTCATTGGCTAACACAGTGGTGTCAATAGGCGCTCTGTTAATAGTGTGCCCTAAACCACATCTCAAACATCACACGATGGGTTCATACCGAACGTTGATCCGTTATTTTTGGAACAGTTCTGTGTTAGCAATTTTCTTCGTGGTTACCATCACAACAAAGGGTTGTTATTCCAGCAAGAATAAACCCCCTTATGATTCACACACGAGTGTTTTTTATAATAACAAGCTTTATTACATTGACGGATTTGGTCTTCCTTCGATATTAAATGACATACAACCTGGCTCCCAGGCTCTGACTACCTCCAAGAATGCTCTCTGATGTCAGAGAGCAACACAAGTCCTGGAGTGACCAGCTCCCACCCTCCAGATCCCCGTGCGGCTGCATTGCTCCTGACCCTCAAGAATGCCCTGAAGTTAAAAGACCTGAAGGCTCTTCAGCCCCTCTGAATATATCTGCACATATCTGTTATTAATCCTGTAAGAGAAAGAGAGACTTCCATTTCTATTCATGACCACCAGGCGCCCCAAAGCGCTTTACAGCCAATGAAGTACTTTTTGAAGTGCAGTCACTGTTGCAATGTGGGAAACGTGCCAGAAGGTTTCCGCACAGCAAGATCCCACAAACAGCAATGTGATAATGACCAGCTAGTGAGTATTGTGTGCAGTTTTGGTCGCCTTACCTCAGGAAGGACGTTCTTGCCATGGAGGGAGTGCAGCGAAGATTCACCAGGCTGATACCTGGGATGGCAGGAATGACGTATGAGGAGAGATTGTGTCGATTGGGCTTGTACTCTCTGGAGTTCAGAAGATTGAGAGGGGATCTCATTGAAACCTATAAAATTCTGTCAGGCCTGGACAGACTAGATGCAGGAAGGATGTTTCTGATGGTCGGGGAGTCCAGAACCAGGGGTCATAGTTTAAGGATAAGGGGTCAGCCATTTAGGACTGAAATGAGGAGGAATTTCTTCACCCAGAGAGTGGTGAACCTGTGGAATTCACTGCCACAGAGGGCGGTGGAGGCCAGTTCATTAAATATATTCAAGAAAGAGTTGGATATATTTCTTAAGGCTAAAGGGATCAAGGGATATGGGGAGAAGGCAGGGACAGGGTACTGAATTTGGATGATCAGCCATGATCTCATTGAATGGCGGAGCAGGCTCGAAGGGCCGAATGGCCGACTCCTGCTCCTATCTTCTATGTTTCTATATGTTTCTATGTAGTCAGTTGTCAGACGTGGCTCAGTGGGCAGCACTCTTACCTCTGAGTCAGAAGGTTGTGGGTTCAAGTCCCACTCCAGGGACTTACATAAGAACATAAGAAATAGGAGCAGGAGTAGGCCAATCGGCCCCTCGAGCCTGCTCCGCCATTTAATAAGATCATGGCTGATCTGATCCTAACCGCCAATCCACTATCACAGAACCATCTCCTGAATCTAACAGAATTAGACACACGAAATAGGAGCAGGATCAGGCTACACGGCCCCTGGGCCCGCTCCGCTACCCACAGGGCCATGACCGATCCGGACCTAGACTCATGTCCAAATTCCTGCCCGCTCCCCGTAACCCTTAATTCCCTTTACTTCTAGGAAACTGTCTATTTCTGTTTTAAATTTATGTAATGATGTAGCTTCTACAGCTTTTTGGGGCAGCATATTCCATGGACCTACCACCCTCTGAGTGAAGTAGTTCCTCCTCATCTCAGTTTTGAAAGAGCAGCCCCTTATTCTAAGACTATGCCCCCTAGTTCTAGTTTCACCCATCATCGGGAACATCCTCCCCGCATCCACCCAATCCAACCCCTTCACAATCCTATATGTTTCAATAAGATCGCCTCTCATTCTTCTGAACTCCAATGAGTAGAGTCCCAATCTACTCAACCTCTCCTCATATGTCCATCCCCTCATCCCCGGGATTAACCGAGTGAACTTTCTTTGTACTGACTCGAGAGCAAGTATGTCCTTTCTTAAGTATGGACACCAAAACTGTACGCAGTATTCCAGGTGCGGTCTCACCAATACCTTGTACAACTGAAGCAATACCTCCCTATTTTTATATTCTATCCCCCTAGCAATGAAAGCCAACATTCCATTGGCCTTCTTAATCACTTGCTGCACCTGCATACTAACCTTTTGAGTTTCGTGCACCAGGACCCCCAGATCCCTTTGTACTTCAGACTTGAGCACATAAAGCTAGGCTGACACTCCCAGTGCAGTGCTGAGGGAATGCTGCACTGTCGGAGATGCCGTCTTTCAGATGAGACGTTAAACCGAGGCCCCGTCTGCTCTCTCAGGTGGACGTAAAAGATCCCATGGCACTATTTTGAAGAAGAGCAGGGGGAGTTATCACCGGTGTCCTGGGGCCAATATTTATCCCTCAATCAACATCACTAAAAAACAGATGCTCTGGTCATTATCACATTGCTGTTTGTGGGAGCTTGCTGTGCGCAAATTGACTGCTGCGTTTCCCACATTACAACAGTGACTCCACTTCAAAAGTACTTCATTGGCTGTAAAGCGCTTTGGGACGTCCGGTGGTCATGAAAGGCGCTGTAGAAATACAAGTCTTTCTTTTTTAATGATGCTGGTGAGGGATAAATATTGGCCCCAGGACACTGGGGAGAACTCCCCCTGCTCTTCTTCAAAATAGTGGCTGTAGGATCTTTTACATCCACCCGAGGGGGCGACGGGGCCTCGGTTTAATGTCTCATCTGAAAGACGGCACCTCCAACAGTGCGGCACTCCCTCGGCACTGCACTGGAGCGTCAGCCTAGATTTCTGTGCTCAAGCCACGGTTGACACTGTGCTGCATCACAGGAGGGGATTGGTGGGTTTAATGTCCAGATTGGCTGCTCTACTGCAATGATATCCTCAGTGTAGGAACCTGGATGGTTTTGTACCATTGTGACCAGGACAGATTCAACAGGACCAGGTGCTTCTTCGACAGCACCTCCCACACCCGCGACCTCTACCACCTAGAAGGACAAGGGCAGCAGGCGCATGGGAACACCCCCACCTACAAGCTCCCCTCCAAGTCACACACCATCCCGACTTGGAAACATATCAGTCGTTCCTTCATCGTCGCTGGGTCAAAATCCCGGAACTCCCTCCCTAACAGCACTGTGGGAGCACCTTCACCACACGGACTGCAGCGGTTCAAGGAGGCAGCTCACCACCACCTTCTCAAGGGCAATTAGGGATGGGCAATAAATGCTGGGCCTTGCCAGCGACGCCCACATCCGGTGATCGAATAAAAAAAAGAAGACGTCTTGTGTTGAACTTATGCTGATTGTCATTGGCCCGCTTCCCACTGACTCCTCCCTCCTGTTCCTTTGTTGCTGCTCTTCTTCGAAATGGTGCCACGGAATCCTTTACGTCCAACTGAGAGGGGGTAGACGGGGCCTCGGTTTAACGTCTCATCCGATAGACGGCACCTCCGACAGTGCGGCACCTCCCTCAGCACCGCACTGGTGTTGCAATCATCAACGTCTGAATGAGAAGGAAGATTGGAGACACTGCGAGTAATGGAGGGGGGGGGAGGGCAATTAGTGACAAATCTGCACCCAGTGGGTGGTAAAGCATCACCATTACGCTCTGTGCCCACCTGGCACAGCGACAGGACGCGAGAGGCTTGAGCTCGCTTCCCATTCTGCAAGCGAGTGTAGCTTAATTAGGTTGGAGGCCATTTCCTGAGCCTTGGGCGTGTAAATGATACTCTTGTACACCCGCCTTGCCACCCATAACCTCTTCTAATCCATGCAGCTATCTCGGGGAACTAACGATGTTAACTAACAGCCCAGCTGATGCGACTTTGATTGAAGACAGCGAGAGGCCGTTCGTTGGCTATCGCTGCAGGGGAATCAAAGAAAGCTATTTAAAAGCAATTCATTTGCAATTCTGAACTACCATATTTCTTTCTACCCCTCCCCCCTCATCCCCAGAAGGTGATGGATGGCAGTTCAGCAGGCAGAATTTGCTCGTCCAGTAACTCATGGACTGTGAGCGTCACAGGCTATTCTACCACAGGGGGTTCCATAGCACACTCGATGCTGTCTTGACCCAGCGCTCGTGCGCTCACTCACTCACAGATACACCCAGGCAAACACACAGGTGTACATGCAGACACAGGCATATGCACCAATGCACACGCAAACATGCACATGCACTCACATATACACACATGCAAACATACACATGCACTCACACATACACACACGCAAACACACACGCACTCACATACACGCACACACAAACACACACACACACTCACATATACACACATGCAAACATACACACGCACTCACATATACACACACGTAAACACACACACACACTCACATATACACACATGCAAACATACACATGCACTCACACATACACACACGCAAACACACACGCACTCACATACACGCACACACAAACATACACACGCACTCACATATACACACATGCAAACATACACACGCACTCACATATACACACACGTAAACACACACACACACTCACATATACACACATGCAAACACACACACGCACTCACATACACGCAAACATACACACGCACTCACATACACACAAATGCAAACATACACAAATACGCTCACATATACACACACCATTGCAAATTCTTTACCACCTTGGTTACTTTGGGATGTCCTGGGGTGGTGAAAGACTCTGTAGAAATGCAAGTTCTTTCTTATAAAAGCACCTCGTGAACCAGTTCGAAATCTCTTCAGGTTAAACACTGGCTGAAGCTGGGGATCTGCCACATGAGCCCTCTGCAGGCTCAGTGCAGTGAGACAGGTTGACATATACCACCACCTTGTGGATGAATGGTTTAATGGCGCCCTACCAAAACAGAAGCCTGGAAATTGTCGAAAGAACTTGCATTTCTTTCGCACCTTTCACAACCTCAGGACGTCCCAAAGAGCTTTACAGCCAATGAAGTACTTTTTGAAGTGTAGTCACTATTGTAATGTAGGAAACACGGCAGCTAATTTGCACACAGCAAGCTCCCACAAACAGCAATGTGATAATGACCAGATCATTTGTTTTTTTAGTGATGTTGGTTGAGGGATAAATATTGGCCCCAGGACACCGGGGAGAACTCCCCCTGCTCTTCTTTGAAATAGTGGCCGTGGGATCTTTTACATCCACCTGAGAGAGCAGGCGGGGCCTCGGTTTAACGTCTCATCCGAAAGGCAGGACCTCTGACAGTGCAGCGCTCCCTCAGCCTAGATTTTTGTGCTCGAGCCTCTGGAGTGGGACCTGAAACCACAACCTTCTGACTGAGAGATGAGAGTGCTGCCCACTGCGCTCTTGAGATTAGAGAGACCAGGGACTCTGGGACCGGTGGAGGGGGAGGGTTGGGGTGGGGGGATGGCGCGGGTGGGAATTATTTCCTCTCCTCGTAACCCTGCATCTTCCAGTGTTTCCTATTCTGTTTTAAAAGATGCAAAGGTCTCTGCTTCAACCACTCCCTGTGCAAAGCATTCAATACTCCAAAAACCAATAGAGTAAAAATAATCATTGTGAATGTGCTGGCATAGGCACGATGGACTGAATGGCCTCCTTCTGTGGTTTATGATTCTAATAGTAACACTGTGCAATGACACGGTTACTGCGACCTCAGGTGATGTCACTTCTGGGCCAGCTGGCTCTGATGATGTCACGTCTGCCTCTGATGATGTCACTTCCATCTCTGATGATGTCACTTCCATCGCTGATGATGTAACTTCCAGGTCAGCCCCCCTGATGATGCCACTTCCGCCCACAAAATCTTGCTCTTGTGCCTTGCGGCTGCTTGTAAGGATTCCTGAATTCTCCTAACCTGTCTCCTTGCTCTCTTAGTGACCCTAGTAACTTTATGCCACCCTCGTCACTAACAGTGGCCAAAGAGCAGCCATAAGTTGGCTCATGACTGAAGTGAAGCCAAAGGTCAGCTGTGCCTCAAGAATACCACAGCGCCTGTAATGATATCAGCAAATAGAGATGGTATTTGCCTGTTCGATTATGATGCCTTACCAGCATGATTGCATGTATTGATTGCTTGTGCCTGACCAGCAGAGGGCATGTGACCGAGACAAGCAAGGCAGTTTAGTTTGGTTTCAGTTTCGTTCTAGATGCATCACCAGCATGATGTCTCCTGTAAATGCTGTTAAAAGAGTTGAACAAGCTTTAGATTAAAAGACATTCTCTTTCATAAATGTCTTGTCATTGAACCCACAAAGAAATCAATACATGGTGTCAGAAGTGATTGAAAGAGATGAAGAGGAAAAATCTGAAGTTAAATCAGCTCTCCACAGATTAGCAAGCCAAAAGAGAACATCGTTACTTACCATTAGAGAATAGCTAACGAAGTGAAAAATGGAAGGTTTACTCCCACCGGCGACGCTTCAGTTGACAGGTAATGTGGCTGAAAATTGGAGGAGATTCAAACAACGTGTAGAGTTGTATTTAGCGGCAATCGGAGCGGACGAGAAAAGTAATAAAAGGAAATCGTCACTGTTCTTACATGTCGTGGGTGATGAAGCACTGAAGGTGTATAATAACTTCACATTCGCTGCTAATGGAGACAAAATGAAACTAGATAAAATAATGGAACAGTTTGAGGCCTACTGCATACCTAAACGTAACGTGACGTTTGAGAGGCACAGATTTTTCACATGTGTACAGAAAACGGGAGAGACTATTGATCAGTATGTGACTGAACTGAGAAACAGAAGCAAATCATGTGAATTTGGGGGACTGACGGACTCGCTGATAAAAGACAGACTGGTGTGTGGTATTCCAGATAATGGCCTAAGGGAAAGACTGCTAAGAGAGCAAGATCTTTTTGAGCCAGCATGTAGAAAGTCCTACAAGAGAGGGGGCGGTACTGGACCTAATTCTAGGGAATGTGGCCGGCCAAGTGGAAAAAGTGCTAGTAGGTGAGCACTTTGGTGACAGTGACCATAATATGGTAAGATTTAAGGTGGTCATGGAAAAGGACAGGGATGGGCCGGAAATAAAGGTTCTAAATTGGGGGAAGGCCGATTTTAATAGGATAAGGCAGGATCTGGCCAAAATGGACTGGGATCAGCTACTTGTAGGAAAATCCGCATCAGAGCAATGGGAGGCTTTCAGAAGGGAGATTGGGATCATACAATGGCAACATGTTCCCGTAAAGGTCAAGGGTGGTTCCAAAAACCACAGGGAACCTTGGATGTCAGGGGATATACGAGAATGGATTAGGAAAAAAAGGAGGGCTTTTGGCAGATACAAAAGGCTAAAGATGGAGGAAGCCCTAGAGGAGTACAAAAAGTGCAGGGGGATACTTAAAAAAGAAATTAGGAGATCAAGGAGGGGCCATGAAATAACACTGGCGAGCAAAATAAAGGAAAATCCTAAGATGTTTTATAAGTATATTAAGGGTAAGAGGATAACTAGGGAAAAAATAGGGCCCATTAGGGACAAAAGTGGCAATCTGTGTGTGGAGCCGGAAGATGTAGGAAGGGTTCTAAATGAATTTTTTGCATCTGTTTTCACTATGGAGAAGGACAATGCAGACATAGAAATAGGGCGGGGGGACTGTGATATGCTCGAACATATTCACATCGAGAGGGAGGAGGTATTGGCGGTTTTAGCTGGCCTAAAAATGGATAAATCCCCAGGCCCGGATGAAATGTATCCCAGGCTGCTGTGTGAGGCAAAGAAAGAGATTGCGGGGGCTCTAACACATATATTCAGGACCTCTCTGGCCACAGGGGATGTGCCAGAGGACTGGAGAACCGCTAATGTAGTACCATTATTCAAGAAGGGAAGTAGGGAAAAACTGGGGAACTACAGGCCAGTGAGCCTAACATCAGTGGTAGGAAAATTATTGGAAAAAATTCTGAGGGACAAAATTTGTCTCCACTTGGAGAGGCAAGGATTAATCAGGGATAGTCAACATGGCTTTGTCAAGGGAAGATCATGTCTGACTAATTTGATTGAATTTTTTGAGGGGGTGACTAGGTGTGTGGATGAGGGTAACGCAGTGGATGTGGCATATATGGATTTCAGTAAGGCCTTCGATAAAGTCCCGCACAGGAGACTGGTCAAGAAGGTAAGAGCCCATGGAATCCAGGGTGCCTTGGCACATTGGATACAAAACTGGCTTAGTGACAGAAGGCAGAGGGTGATGGTCGAAGGTTGTATTTGTGACTGGAAGCCTGTGGCCAGTGGGGTACCACAGGGATCGGTGCTGGGTCCCTTGCTGTTTGTGGTCTACATTAATGACTTGGATATGAATGTAAAAGGTATGATCAGTAAGTTCGCGGATGATACAAAAATTGGTAGGGTGGTAAATAGCGAGGAGGGTAGCCTCAGTCTGCAGGACGATATAGATGGGTTGGTCAGATGGGCGGAACAGTGGCAAATGGAATTTAACCCGGAAAAGTGCGAGGTGATGCACTTTGGGGGGACTAACAAGGCAAGGGAATACACAATGAATGGTAAGACCCTAGGCAAGACGGAGGGTCAGAGGGATCTGGGTGTGCAAGTACACAGATCCCTGAAGGCGGCGGAACAGGTGGATAAGGTGGTAAAAAAGGCATATGGGATACTTGCCTTCATTAGCCGAGGCATTGAATATAAGAGCAAGGAGGTTATGATGGAACTGTATAAAACACTGGTTAGGCCACAGCTGGAATACTGTGTGCAGTTCTGGTCGCCACACTACAGGAAGGATGTGATCGCGTTGGAGAGGGTGCAGAGGAGGTTCACCAGGATGTTACCGGGGCTGGAGCACTTCAGCTATGAAGAGAGACTGGGCAGATTGGGTTTGTTTTCCTTGGAGCAGAGGAGGCTGAGGGGGGACATGATTGAGGTGTACAAAATTATGAGGGGCATAGATAGGATGGATGCTGAGGAGCTTTTTCCCTTAGTAGAGGGGTCAATAACTAGGGGGCATAGATTCAAGGTAAAGGGCGGGAGGTTTAGAGGGGATTTGAGAAAGAACTTTTTCACCCAGAGGGTGGTTGGAGTCTGGAACTCACTGCCTGTAAGGGTTGTGGAGGCAGGAACCCTCACAACATTTAAGAAGCACATGAAATGCCATAGCATACAAGGCTACGGACCAAATGCTGGAATATGGGATTAGATCAGACAGGGCTTGATGGCCGGCGCGGACACGATGGGCCGAAGGGCCTCTATCCGTGCTGTATAACTCTATGACTCTATGACTCTATCTAGACCTGGGAAAAGCCATAGCACTGTGTAGGGCTACAGAGACTGTGAAGTTGCAGGCAAAGGAGCTGTTCAGTGACAATAGCTGCAACGTGGATGCAGTGAGAATGAACGGACACAAACCAGTTAACAAAAAGAGCGCCAATGTGAAAAAACAGGCGTGGCCAGCGAACGAAAATGAAAGGGACAATCGAAAGTCATGTAGTCGATGCGGTACACAGCATCCACCAAAAAAGTGTCCAGCATATGGTAAAACATGCAATAGTTGCAACAAAAACAACCATTATGCCCGTTGCTGTAAGAACCGAGCGCAACAAAGCAAGGTCCATACAGTAGATGAAAGCGAGATAGAGGAGTTCAATGTAGATGTTGTGTCTGAAAACAAAAAAGAAGTAAGAGACTGGATGTTGACACTAAAAGTGAATGACATACATATTCCATTTAAATTGGATACTGGAGCACAAGTTAATGTGATATCAGAGACTGATTTTAAGAAAATTAGACCCAGACCAAAGATACATGGAATAAAAGTGAAAGTGACAGGATTCTCAGGTACTGATATACCAGTGAAAGGAAGATGCATTGTCAAAGTGACACACAAGGACAGAGAGCACACGCTAGCATTAATCGTGGTGCCAAAGGATGTGCAAGCCATACTAGGTTTAAAAGCCTGTGAGAGACTGAACCTGGTAAAGAGAGTCCTCGTTGTGGAAAGCGAAGGAGAGACAGTCTATGATGAACTGAATGTTGCGTACACACCGGGTAAGCTGATGTATACAGCAGACACGTTGTCCAGAGCTGTTGACCCAGGAGAGCCCGCAAACACAGTGAAAAGACTGATGTACAAGGCAAAAGACAGTGGAACTGACTTCTACCAAAGCATGCTTGTATACCGCACAATGCCACTCGAGTGTGGTATGTCACCAGCCCAACTCTTTATGGGACATCGGCTAAGGTCAAACCTACCCATCCCAGAGAACCTCCTGAAAACAAAAGAGGGGGAGAAAGTGAGGAAGTTCAAAGAACAACAGAAAGAAAAGCAAAAGTACTACTATGACAGAGGAACACAAAACCTACCTGAACTCCACACTGGTGACCAAGTAAGGTTCAAAGACAAAACAAACACATGGACTCAGAAGGGAACTGTCCTGAGTGAAGTTCAACCAAGATCATACACCATTCAGACAGATGAGGGTGCTGTTCTGAGAAGAAATCGTCGAGATCTTCTCATGGGACCAGCCACAGCAGGTCAAGAGACTGATACTGTTGAACAACCTGATCACACAGCTGAGAAACAATCATCTGAGGCAACAACTCAGATTCAAGGACAATCAATCAGAAAATCCTCAAGACACGTGAAGCCTCCTGAGTGACTCATTGAGCAAATTTAAGGACTATTGTTATAGAAGGAAGTAATGTTATCTTATTCTTTCTTCAAGTTCTAGTGTATTGACATATTTCATGTGAACACACAAAGCAAGGTTAAAAAACCTTGATCATGATAATGATAATGTAAGTTCATTAAGTGTTACAGTTAAAATGCAGATTAATACAAAGAAAACATGTTGTTAGTTAAAAGTAAAATACTTTTGTTTTAAGAAAAGGAGATGTAATGATATCAGCAAATAGAGATGGTATTTGCCTGTTCGATTATGATGCCTTACCAGCATGATTGCATGTATTGATTGCTTGTGCCTGACCAGCAGAGGGCATGTGACCGAGACAAGCAAGGCAGTTTAGTTTGGTTTCAGTTTCGTTCTAGATGCATCACTAGCATGGTGTCTCCTGTAAATGCTGTTAAAAGAGTTGAACAAGCTTTAGATTAAAAGACATTCTCTTTCATAAATGTCTCGTCATTGAACCCACAAAGAAATCAATACAGCGCCGACACTCCCCTTTGAGAATCGTGAGTGTGAGAACACGGGAGAGGGAATGGCATTCAGCAGGTAAGGCAGTGAAATCGCTGGGTCAGCATACTGGGTTTCTGGGACTTCTCTCCCAAGTATCAAGCAGGCTCCATTTTGATGAAGAGAACCCAACAATGGCTGATTGGCCCTATCACCCAGTGCCCATTTAATGTGGGTATCGGGTTTAACTTTCTCACCCTTGTTTTCAAATCCTTCTGTGGCCTCGCACCGCCCCCCCCCCAACCCCGCAGCTCTGTAACCTCCTCCAGCCCTACAACCCTCTGAGATCCCCGCGTTCCTCCAACTCTGGCCTCTTGTGCATCCCCCACTTCCTTTGTCCCACCATTGGTGGCCGTGCCTTCAGCCCTCCTGGCCAATAGTTATCCCTCAACCAACATCACTCAAACAGGTTATATAGTCATGAATCTCAATGCTCTTTGTGGGAGCTTGCTGTGTGCAAATTGGCTCCCTGGTTTGCTAAATTACAACAGCGATCACACTTCATTGGCTGTAAAGCTCCTTGGGATCTCCTGAGATTGTGTAAGGCGCTATATAAATGCAAGTTCTTTCTTTAACTGTTGTCCAGGTGCCAAACCACCCACCAGCAATGGGACAGGGGACACGCCAGCCTAGCTCAAAAAGAAAGCCTCCTTTTTCCCCTGTCCCCTCTCCCAAAGGCATCGCCTTGTGCTGGTTCCTCAGCCTTTGGCAGCTCGCTGAAATCTCGTCCCCGTCGCCATTCTCCATGTGTGAGCCCGGCCCCAATCACCCTGATATTTGTTGCCCCAGTGGCAATGATGCTTGCTGAGCAAATCATGATGTTGTTTTGTGTCCCAATCAAGACGTTGGTTGTTGCCCCAGATATTGTTGTATTCTGCTAAAATAACAATGTTTGATGATCAATAATAATATCATTTGTTCATCGAAAGAAAGAAAGACTTGCATTTCGATAGCACCTTTCACGACCACTGGACGTCTCAAAGCGCTTTACAGCCAATGAAGTACTTTTTGAAGTGTAGTCACTGTTGTAATGTAGGAAACGCGGCAGCCAATTTGCGCACAGCAAGCTCCCACAAACAGCAATGTGATAATGACCAGATCATCTGTTTTAGTGATGTTGACTGAGGGATAAATATTGGCCCCAGGACACCGGGGATAACTCCCCTGCTCTTCTTCAAAATAGTGACCGTGTGATCTTTTACATCCACCTGAGAGAGCAGACGGGGCCTCGGTTTAACGTCTCATCCGAAAGACGGCACCTCTGACAGTGCAGCGCTCCCTCAGCACTGCACTGGGAGTGTCAGCCTGGATCTAATGCTGATGTCATTTGGTGTCAATCATGTTGCTCGTTTCCCAAATGACAACGTGCTCTGGTGCCAAAATGATAACGCCATTTGTTAGCCCAGCGAACATGTTGTTTCACGTCCCAACCGTGACGCTATTTGTTGCATCAATGATGATGTTATTTGCTGTCCCAGTGATGAAGTTGCTTGGCGTTCCAATATCCCAAAGGTGACGTCTTGTGCTGGTTCCTCGGTCGTTGACAGCTCTCTGAAATCTCATCCCAGGATTCATTCTTCATGTGTGGGCCTGGATAGTAATGGTCCAAAGGTTACATGACCATAGACCCCATTAGAACATAAGACATAGGAGCAGGAGTCGGCCATTCGGCCCCTCGAGCCTGCTCCGCCATTCAATAAGATCATGGCTGATCTGATCTTGGCCTCAACTCCACTTCCCTGCCCGCTCCCCATAACCCTCGACTCCCTTATCGTTCAAAAATCTGTCAATCTCCACCTTAAATATATTCACTGACTCCGCCTCCACAGCTCTCTGGGGTAGAGAATTCCAAAGATTCACGACCCTCTGAGAGGAGAAATTCCTCCTCATCTCCGATTTAAATGGGCGACCCCTTATCCTGAAACTATGCCCCCTAGTTCTAGCTTCCCCCACGAGGAGAAACATCCTCTCAGCATCTACCCTGTCAAGCCCCCTCAGAATCTTATCTGTTTCAATAAGATCGCCTCTCATTCTTCTAAACACCAATGAGTATAGGCCCAACCTTTCTTCAAAAGACAACCCCTTCATCTCAGCAATTAACCTCATGAACCTTCCCTGCACTGCCTCCAGAACCAAGCCCGATTCTTGCCTCGCTCGATGTTCCACCCATTTTATAGCAGGGGTCACTGGTTTGCCAACAGTAGCAGATATCCAGCTTGACTCTTCTCCTTAATGTGTTCAATCACAGTGACTCAGTCTGCCAGTCTAGCTGAGATCTATTGACAGCTGTAATTGGTGCAAATATTTCAGATACAGGTAACTACAGTGAGTTTAATTGTAGTTTTATAAAGAATCGTCTGAAAAGATCAAAGGGCATATATTTAAATGTTCATACATGTTGATTGTCATCCCCTGATCGGAGCAATGCAGCTCTGACATTTAAGCTCCGTAGATCAGTGCAATAGCTTTAATTAAATAAAGCACTTGGAATAAGAGGAGTACTGTGTGATAGACATGGCTGGAATGTGGGACTGCAGGTAATATTAGATATTCTTCATTTCACGGAGCAAGAGCTGTCAGTCACACTATCTCAATTGACAGATTGCTGAATCTCTCTTTGAATTAGCATGAAGGTTCACCTCGCCATTTGAAGTTCTGTTGCCTGTTCATTGAGCAGGAAGGGGAGACAGGCTGTACCTGCAAATTGGTACATCAGCTGAACGTTTATAGGTTTTGTGCTCCAATGATAATGTGATTGAGTGTCGCAATGATAATGTGATTGAGTGTCGCAATGATAATGTGATCGAGTGCTCCAATGATAATGTGATCGAGTGTCCCAATGATAATGTGATCGAGTGTCCCAATGATAATGTGATCGAGTGCTCCAATCATAAAGTGATCGAGTGCCCCAATGATAATGTGATCGGGCATCACAATGATAATGTGATCGAGTGTCCCAGTGATAATGTGATCGAGTGCCCCAATGATAATGTGATCAGGCATCACAATGATAATGTGATCGAGTGTCCCAATGATAATGTGATCGAGTGCTCCAATCATAAAGTGATCGAGTGCCCCAATGATAATGTGATCGGGCATCACAATGATAATGTGATCGAGTGTCCCAATGATAATGTGATCGAGTGTCCCAATGATAATGTGATCGAGTGTCCCAATGATAATGTGATCGAGTGCCCCAGTTATAATGTGATCGAGTGTCCCAATGATAATGTGATCGAGTGTCCCAGTGATAATGTGATCGAGTGCTCCAATGATAATGTGATCGAGTGCCCCAATGATAATGTTATCGAGCGCTCCAATGATAATGTGATCGAGTGTCCCAATGATAATGTGATCGAGTGCCCCAGTTATAATGTGATCGAGTGTCCCAATGATAATGTGATCGAGTGCCCCAGTGATAATGTGATCGAGTGTCCCAATGATAATGTGATCGAGTGTCCCAATGATAATGTGATCGAGTGTTCCGATGATAATGTGATCGAGTGTCCCAGTGATAATGTGATCGAGTGCTCCAATGATAATGTGATTGAGTGCCCCAATGATAATGTGATCGAGTGCTCCAGTGATAATGTGATCGAGTGTCCCAATGATAATGTGATTCAGTGCCCCAGTCATAATGTGATCGAGTGCTCCAATGATAATGTGATCGAGTGTCCCAGTGATAATGTGATTGAGTGCTCGAATGATAATGTGATCGAGTGCTCCAATGATAATGTGATCGAGTGTCCCAATGATAATGTGATCGAGTGCTCCAATGATAATGTGATCGAGTGCTCCAATGATAATGTGTGCGAGTGCTCCAATGATAACGTGGTCCAGTGTCCCAATGATAATGTGATTGAGTGCCCCAATGATAATGTGATCGAGTGCCCCAACGATAATGTGATCGAGTGTCCCAATGATCATGTGATCGAGTGTCCCAATGATAATGTGATCGAGTGCCCCAATGATAATGTGATTGAGTGCTCTAATGATAATGTGATCGAGTGCTCCAGTGATAATGTGATCGAGTGCCCCAGTGATAACGTGATCGAGTGCCCCAGTGATAATGTGATCGAGTGCCCCAATGATATTGTGATCGAGTGTCCCAATGATAATGTGATCAAGTGCTCCAATGATAATGTGATCGAGTGCCCCAATGATAATGTGATCGAGTGTCCCCATGATAATGTGATCGAGTGTCCCAGTGATAATGTGATCGAGTGTTCCAATGATAAAATGACCGAGTGTCCCAATGATAATGTGATCAAGTGCCCCAGTGATAATGTGATCGAGTGCTCCAATGATAATGTGATCGAGTGCCCCAATGATAATGTGATCGAGTGACCCAATGATAATGTGATCGAGTGTGCCAATGATAATGTGACCGAGTGTCCCAATGATAATGTGATCGAGTGCCCCAATGATAATGTGATCAAGTGCTCCAATGACACTGTGATCGAGTGCCCCAATGATAATGTGATCGAGTGTCCCAATGATCATGTGATCGAGTGCTCCAATGAAAATGTGATTGAGTGATCCAATGATAATGTGATCGAATGCTCCAATGATAATGCGATCGAGTGTTCCAATGATAATGTGATCCAGTGTCCCAATGATAATGTGATCGAGTGTCCCAATGATAATGTGATTGAGTGTTGCAATAGAAACATAGAAACATAGAAGATAGGAGCAGGAGTAGGCCATTCGGCCCTTCGAGCCTGCTCCGCCATTCAACGAGATCATGGCTGATCATCCAAACCCTAGCACCCGGTCCCTACACCGACAGCCATCCCACACAAGCCCTATCCTCGTAACCCCACGTATTTAATCCCCCCCTAACACTAACGGCCAATTTTTGTCATGGCCAATCAACCTAACCCGCACATCTTTGGACTGTGGGAGGAAACCGGAGCACCCAGAGGAAGCCCACGCAAACACGGGGAGAATGTGCAAACTCCACACAGACAGTCACCCGAGGCCGGATTTGAACCTGGGTCCCTGGCGCTGTGAGGCAACAGTGCTAACCACTATGCCACCGTGCTGCACATGATCAATGATAATGTGATCGAGTGTCCCAATGATAATGTGATCGAGTGTCCCAATGATAATGTGATTGAGTGTCCCAATGATAATGTGATTGAGTGTTGCAATAGAAACATAGAAACATAGAAGATAGGAGCAGGAGTAGGCCATTCGGCCCTTCGAGCCTGCTCCGCCATTCAACGAGATCATGGCTGATCATCCAAACCCTAGCACCCGGTCCCTACACCGACAGCCATCCCACACAAGCCCTATCCTCGTAACCCCACGTATTTAATCCCCCCCTAACACTAAGGGCCAATTTTTGTCATGGCCAATCAACCTAACCCGCACATCTTTGGACTGTGGGAGGAAACCGGAGCACCCAGAGGAAGCCCACGCAAACACAGGGAGAATGTGCAAACTCCACACAGACAGTCACCCGAGGCCGGATTTGAACCTGGGTCCCTGGCGCTGTGAGGCAACAGTGCTAACCACTATGCCACCGTGCTGCACATGATCAATGATAATGTGATCGAGTGTCCCAATGATAATGTGATCGAGTGTCCCAATGATAATGTGATCGAGTGTCCCAATGCAGCACGGTGGCATAGTGGTTAGCACTGTTGCCTCACAGCGCCAGGGACCCGGGTTCGAATCCGGCCTCGGGTGACTGTCTGTGTGGAGTTTGCACATTCTCCCTGTGTTTGCGTGGGTTTCCTCCAGGTGCTCCGGTTTCCTCCCACAGTCCAAAGATGTGCGGGTTAGGTTGATTGGCTATGATAAATTGACTCTTAGTGTTAGGGGGATTAAATACGTGGGGTTACGGGGATAGGGTGGGATATGTGTCGGTGCAGGCTCGATGGGCCGAAATGGCCTCTATCTGCACTGTGGGGTTTCTGTGATTCTGTGATTCTGTGATAATGTGATCGAGTGCTCCAATGATAATGTGATCGAGTGTCCCAATGATAATGTGATCGAGTGCTCCAATGACAATGTAATCGAGTGTCCCAATGATAATGTGATTGAGTGCTCCAATGATAATGTGATCGAGTGTCCAAATGATAATGTGATCGAATGCCCCAATGATAATGTGATCAAGTGTCACAATGATAATGTGATCGAGTGCTCCAATTATGATGTGATCGAGTGCTCCAAAAATAATGTGATCGAGTGCTCCAATGATAACGTGAGCGAGTGCCCTGGTTATAATGTGATCGAGTGTCCCAATGATAATGTGATCGTGTGTCCCAATGATAATGTGATCGAGTGCTCCAATGACAATGTGATCGAGTGCTCCAGTGATAATGTGATCGAGTGTCCCAATGATAATGTGATCGAGTGCCCTGGTTATAATGTGATCGAGTGTCCCAATGATAACGTGATCGTGTGTCCCAATGATAATGTGATCGAGTGCTCCAATGATAATGTGATCAAGTGCTCCAGTGATAATGTGATCGAGTGTCCCAATGATAATGTGATCGAGTGCGCCAGTGATAATGTGATCGAGTGCCCCAGTGATAATGTGATCGAGTGCTCCAATGATAATGTGACCGAGTGCCCCATGATAATGTGATCGAGTGTCCCAATGATAATGTGATCGAGTATCCCAATGATAATGTGATCGAGTGCTCCAATGATAATGTGATCGAGTGTCCCAATGATAATGAGATCGAGTGCTCCAATGATAATGTGATCAAGTGCTCCAATGAGAACGTGATCGAGTATCCCAATGATAATGTGATCGAGTGCTCCAATGATAATGTGATCGAGTGTCCCAATGATAATGTGATCGAGTGCCCCAGTTATAACATGATCGAGTGCTCCAATGATAATGTGATCGAGTGCACCAGTCAAAATTTGATGGAGTGTCCCAATGATACTGTGATCGAGTGCTCCAATGATAATGTGATTGAGTGTCCCAATGATAATGTGATCGAGAGTCCCAATGACAATGTGATCGAGTGTCGCATTGAAAATGTAATCGAGTTTTCCAATGATAATGTGATCGATTGCTCCAATGATAATGTGATCGAGTGTCCCAGTGATAATGTGATCGAGTGCTCCAATGATAATGTGGTCCAGTGTCCCAATGATAATGTGATCGAGTGCCCCAATGATAATGTGGTCCAGTGTCCAGTGATAATGTGATCGAGTGTCCCAATGATAATGTGATCGAGTGTCCCAATGATAATGTGATCGAGTGCTCCAATGATAATGTGATCGAGTGCCCCAATGATAATGTGATCGAGTGTCCCAATGATAATGTGATCGAGTGCTCCAATGATAATGTGATCGAGTGTCCCAATGATAATGTGATCGAGTGTCCCAATGATAATGTGATCGAGTGTCCCAGTGATAATGTGATCGAGTGCTCCAATGATAATGTGATCGAGTGTCACAATGATAATGTGATCGAGTGTCCCAGTGATAATGTGATCGAGTGCTCCAATGATAATGTGATCGAGTGCTCCAATGATAACATGATCGAGTGCTCCAATGATAATGTGATCGAGTGCTCCAGTCATAATTTGATCGAGTGTCCCAATGATACTGTGATCGAGTGCTCCAATGATAATGTGATTGAGTGTCCCAATGATAATGTGATCGAGAGTCCCAATGACAATGTGATCGAGTGTCCCAATGATAATGTGATCGAGTGTCCCAGTGATAATGTGATCGAGTGCTCCAATGATAATGTGATCGAGTGCCCCAGTTATAACATGATCGAGTGCTCCAATGATAATGTGATCGAGTGTCCCAATGATAATGTGATTGAGTGTTGCAATAGAAACATAGAGACATAGAAGATAGGAGCAGGAGTAGGCCATTCGGCCCTTCGAGCCTGCTCCACCATTCAACGAGATCATGGCTGATCATCCAAACCCTAGCACCCGGTCCCTACACCGACAGCCATCCCACACAAGCCCTAACCCCGTAACCCCACGTATTTAATCCCCCCCTAACACTAAGGGCCAATTTTTGTCATGGCCAATCAACCTAACCCGCACATCTTTGGACTGTGGGAGGAAACCGGAGCACCCAGAGGAAACCCACGCAAACACGGGGAGAATGTGCAAACTCCACACAGACAGTCACCCGAGGCCGGATTTGAACCTGGGTCCCTGACGCTGTGAGGCAACAGTGCTAACCACTATGCCACCGTGCTGCACATGATCAATGATAATGTGATCGAGTGTCCCAATGATAATGTGATCGAGTGTCCCAATGATAATGTGATCGAGTGTCCCAATGCAGCACGGTGGCATAGTGGTTAGCACTGTTGCCTCACAGCGCCAGGGACCCGGGTTCGAATCCGGCCTCGGGTGACTGTCTGTGTGGAGTTTGCACATTCTCCCCGTGTTTGCGTGTGTTTCCTCCGGGTGCTCCGGTTTCCTCCCACAGTCCAAAGATGTGCGGGTTAGGTTGATTGGCTATGATAAATTGACTCTTAGTGTTAGGGGGATTAAATACGTGGGGTTACGGGGATAGGGTGGGATATGTGTCGGTGCAGGCTCGATGGGCCGAAATGGCCTCTATCTGCACTGTGGGGTTTCTGTGATTCTGTGATTCTGTGATAATGTGATCGAGTGCTCCAATGATAATGTGATCGAGTGTCCCAATGATAATGTGATCGAGTGCTCCAATGACAATGTAATCGAGTGTCCCAATGATAATGTGATTGAATGCTCCAATGATAATGTGATCGAGTGTCACAATGATAATGTGATCGAGTGTCCAAATGATAATGTGATCGAATGCCCCAATGATAATGTGATCAAGTGTCACAATGATAATGTGATCGAGTGCTCCAATTATGATGTGATCGAGTGCTCCAAAAATAATGTGATCGAGTGCTCCAATGATAACGTGATCGAGTGCCCTGGTTATAATGTGATCGAGTGTCCCAATGATAATGTGACCGTGTGTCCCAATGATAATGTGATCGAGTGCTCCAATGATAATGTGATCGAGTGCTCCAGTAATAATGTGATCGAGTGTCCCAATGATAATGTGATCGAGTGCCCTGGTTATAATGTGATCGAGTGTCCCAATGATAACGTGATCGTGTGTCCCAATGATAATGTGATCGAGTGCTCCAATGATAATGTGATCGAGTGCTCCAGTGATAATGTGATCGAGTGTCCCAATGATAATGTGTTCGAGTGCCCCAGTGATAATGTGATCGAGTGCCCCAGTGATAATGTGACCGAGTGCCCCAATGATAATGTGATCGAGTGTCCCAATGATAATGTGATCGAGTACCCCAATGATAATGTGATCGAGTGCTCCAATGATAATGTGATCGAGTGTCCCAATGATAATGAGATCGAGTGCTCCAATGATAATGTGATCAAGTGCTCCAATGATAACGTGATCGAGTGTCCCAATGATAATGTGATCGAGTGCCCCAGTTATAACATGATCGAGTGCTCCAATGATAATGTGATCGAGTGCTCCAGTCATAATTTGATCGAGTGTCCCAATGATACTGTGATCGAGTGCTCCAATGATAATGTGATTGAGTGTCCCAATGATAATGTGATCGAGAGTCCCAATGACAATGTGATCGAGTGTCCCAATGATAATGTGATCGAGTGTCGCATTGAAAATGTGATCGAGTGCTCCAATGATAATGTGATCGATTGCTCCAATGATAATGTGTTCGAGTGTCCCAGTGATAATGTGATCGAGTGCTCCAATGATAATGTGGTCCAGTGTCCCAATGATAATGTGATCGAGTGCCCCAATGATAATGTGGTCCACTGTCCAGTGATAATGTGATCGAGTGTCCCAATGATAATGTGATCGTGTGTCCCAATGATAATGTGATCGAGTGCTCCAATGATAATGTGATCGAGTGCCCCAGTTATAACATGATCGAGTGCTCCAATGATAATGTGATCGAGTGTCCCAATGATAATGTGATCGAGTGTCCCAATGATAATGTGATCGAGTGTCCCAATGATAATGTGATCGAGTGCTCCAATGATAATGTGATCGAGTGCCCCAGTGATAATGTGGTTGAGTGCCCCAGTGATAATGTGATCGAGTGTCCCAATGATAATGTGATCGAGTGCTGCAATGATAATGTGATCGAGTGCTCCAATGATAATGTGATCGAGTGTCCCAATGATAATGTGACCGAGTGCTCCAATGATAATGTGATCGAGTGTCCCAATGATAATGTGATCGAGTGTCCCAGTGATAATGTGATCGAGTGCTCCAATGATAATGTGATCAAGTGCTCCAATGATAACATGATCGAGTGCTCCAATGATAATGTGATCGAGTGCTCCAGTCATAATTTGATCGAGTGTCCCAATGATACTGTGATCGAGTGCTCCAATGATAATGTGATTGAGTGTCCCAGTGATAATGTGATCGAGAGTCCCAATGACAATGTGATCGAGTGTCCCAATGATAATGTGATCGAGTGTCCCAGTGATAATGTGATCGAGTGCTCCAATGATAATGTGATCGAGTGCCCCAGTTATAACATGATCGAGTGCTCCAATGATAATGTGATCGAGTGCTCCAGTCATAATTTGATCGAGTATCCCAATGATACTGTGATCGAGTGCTCCAATGATAATGTGATTGAGTCTCCCAATGATAATGTGATCGAGAGTCCCAATGACAATGTGACCGAGTGTCCCAATGATAATGTGATCGAGTGTCGCATTGAAAATGTGATCGAGTGCTCCAATGATAATGTGATCGATTGCTCCAATGATAATGTGATCGAGTGTCCCAATGATAATGTGATCGAGTGCTCCAATGATAATGTGGTCCAGTGTCCCAATGATAATGTGATCGAGTGCCCCAATGATAATGTGGTCCAGTGTCCAGTGATAATGTGATCGAGTGTCCCAATGATAATGTGATCGAGTGTCCCAATGATAATGTGATCGAGTGCTCCAATGATAATGTGATCGAGTGCCCCAGTTATAACATGATCGAGTGCTCCAATGATAATGTGATCGAGTGTCCCAATGATAATGTGATCGAGTGTCCCAATGATAATGTGATCGAGTGTCCCAATGATAATGTGATCGAGTGCTCCAATGATAATGTGATCGAGTGTCCCAATGATAATGTGATCGAGTGCTCCAATGATAATGTGATCGAGTGCCCCAGTGATAATGTGGTTGAGTGCCCCAGTGATAATGTGATCGATTGTCCCAATGATAATGTGATCGAATGCTACAATGATAATGTGATCGAGTGCTCCAATGATAATGTGATCGAGTGTCCCAATGATAATGTGATCGAGTGTCCCAGTGATAATGTGATAGAGTGCTCCAATGATAATGTGATCGAGTGTCCCAATGATAATGTGATCGAGTGTCCCAGTGATAATGTGATCGAGTGCTCCAATGATAATGTGATCGAGTGCTCCAATGATAATGTGATCGAGTGCCCCAGTGATAATGTGATCAAATGTTCCAATGATAATGTGATCGAGTGCTCCAATGATAATGTGATCGAGTGCCCCAGTGATAATGTGATCGAATGTTCCAATGATAAAGTGATCGATTGCTCCAATGATAATGTGATCGAATGTTCCAATGATAAAGTGATCGAGTGCTCCAATGATAATGTGATCGAGTGCTCCAATGATAATGTGATCGAGTTCCCCAGTGATAATGTGATCGAATGTTCCAATGATAAAGTGATCGAGTGCTCCAATGATAATGTGATCGAGTGCTCCAATGATAATGTGATCTGGTGCCACTGATTCAGAAGTTTGTGGGATCAAGTCCCACTCCAGAGACCTGAGCACATAATCTAGGCTGACACTCCAGTGCAGTGCTGAGGGAGTGCTGCATTGTCGGAGGTGCCGTCATTCGAGTGAGACGTTAAACTGAGGCCCCATCTGTTCTCTCTGGTGGGCGTAAAAGATCTCATGGCACTTGTTCTTCCTGGTGTCCTGAGGCCAATATTTATCCCTCAACCAACATTGCTAAAGCAGATTATCTGGCCATTATCACATTCCTGCTTGTGGGATCTTGCTGTGTGCAAATTGGCTGCTCGTTTCTCTACATTATACCAGTGACTACACTTCAAAAAAGTTCTTGATTGACTGTAAAGTACTTTGGGACGTCCTGAGGTCGTGAAAGGCGCTGTAGAAATACGTTAGCAAGATTGAAGCCCATGGGATTAAAGGGAAAGGGGCAGCGTGGCTACACAATTGTCTAAGGGACTAAAAGCAGAGAGTAGAGGTGAAGGGTTGTTTTTCAGACTGAAGGGAGGTATACAGTGATGTTCCCCAGGGGTCGGTATTGGGACCGCTGCTCTTTTTGCTGTACATTAATGAGCTGGACTTGGGTGCACAGGGCATAATTTCAAAGTTTGCAGATGACACGAAACTCAGAAATGTAGTAAATAATGAAGAGGATAGTGACAGACTCCAGGAGGACAGAGACAGACTGGTGAAATGGGCGGACACACGGCAGATGGGATTTAACGCAGAGAAACGCACAGAGAAAAGAGAGGCAATATAAACAAAATGGTACAATTTTAAAGCGGGTGCAGGAACAGAGAGACCTGGGGGCGGATGTACTCAAATCTTTGAAGGTGGCAGGACAGGTCGAGAAGGCTGTTAAAAAGGCAGATGGGATCCTTGGCTTTATTAATAGAGCGATGGAATACAGAAGCCAGGAAGTTATGCTAAACCTTTATACAGTAAAACACTGGTTAGACTCCAGCTAGAGTATTGAGTTCAATTCTGGGCACCGCACTTTAGGAAGGGTGTCTGAGGCCTTGGAGAGGTTGCAGAAGGGATTGGCTAGAATGGACCCAGGGATGAGGGACTTCAGTTACTTGGAGAGACTGGAGAAGCTGGGGTCGTTCTCCTTAGAGCAGAGAAGGTTAAGAGGGGATTTGATAAGAGGTGTTCAAAATCATAAATGGTTTTGATGGAGTAAATAAGGAGAGCCTGTTTCCACTGGCAGAAGGGTCGGTAACCAGAGGGCACAGATTTAAGGTGATTGGCAAAAGAACCAGAGGCGACAAGAGGAACATCTTTTTTTACCCAGCGAGTTGTTGTGATCTGGAATGCGCTGCTTGAAAGGGCAGTGGAAGCAGATTCAATCGTAACTTTCAAAAAGTGAATTGGATAAATACTTGAAGGGGAAAAATTCACAAGGCTATGGGGAAAGAGTGGGGGGGGGAGTGGGACTAATTGGAGAGCTCGTTCAAAGAGCCGGCACAGGCACGATGGGCCGAATGGCCTCCTTCTGTGCTGTATCAATCTCTGATTCTATGATAAATACACGTCTGTCTTTCATTTTTTCTAACCCAGTCAGCTTTAAGATTTTAGTAAACTTCAAAGCAGCTGTAATTCAGTACGTGTCTGTTCTCATAGGGGAGCCACAGGGGAGCTATTAGCTAGCAACTGGGGTACAGGAGACCATGTCGAAGTCTTATTTCTGCACAGGCTTTATTTTATTGATTAAACCCGCACAGCCAACCCTCAGTAAATTAACAATGAATCAACCTGAGTGATCGCTGCTTCTAAGATCATCCCGCTGTGTAATTTAAACATTTTGGTTCATTGAATTAAATTGATCATTAACCAAATGGGTAGGTTACACGCACGCTACAACCAGGAGCGGCTGAAACCCAGTTAACTCATCCACATTTGTTCAACCTCAAAGGATTGAGAGTCAGAGGACGCAGGCTTAAGGTGATTGGCAGAAGAACCAAAGGCGACGTGAGGAAAAACTTTTTTACTCAGCGAGTGGTTAGGATCTGGAATGCACTGCCTGAGAGGGTGGAGGAGGTAGATTCAATCATGGCTTTCAAAAGGGAATTGGATAAGAACCTGAAGGAAATAAATGTGCAGGGCTACGGGGAAAGGGCGGGGCGGAGTGGGACTAGCTGAAGTGCTCTTGCAGAGAGCCGGCGCGGGCTCGACGGGCCGAATGGCCTCCTTCTGTGCTGTAACCATTCTATGATTCTACGGTTCTCAGTGCAAGCAGATGGGTTGCCAAACACTCCAGGATTGGCCTGGAGCCTCCAGGAATTGAAGATTAATCTCCGGGGCTGCGAGCAACACCCGGGAGAGAAAAATCATAGGGGGCAATAAAAACAATTGAGTGTGTTTTATTCCATTTTCTTCGAAGACTTCTGTTTATTCGATATAAAAATATTGGATATGGGAGGAAAGGCTGTTTGATTGACAGTCAAAACTCTTCCAATTGGGTAACAAAGAGTTTCCAATTGGCTGTGAGAAGGCGGGGCGCCCCGCGGATGGACATGTTGGGCGACCAATGGTGGTTGGCGATCGGAGGTCATGAGGCCAACATTTATCCCTAACAACCAACATCGCTAAAACAGAAGGCGTCATCGCATTGCTGTTTGTGGGAGCTTGCTGTGTGCAAATTGGCTGCCGCATTTCCTACATTACAACAGTGACTACACTTCAAAAAGTACTTCGTTGGCTGTGAAGGGCTTTGGGATGTCCTGAGGTCGTGAAAGGCGCTGTAGAAATACAAGTTCTTTCCTTCTTTTCATGAAACCTCCCGGAATATGTTCAACCAGTGATAGCAACCCCAGAGCCAGGAAAGGTTTGGGTATAATTCTTCTTTCATTTTATTCTCTCAGTTTATTAGCGATTTTTTTTTTTGCATATCTAGGTGAGGGATGTTCATGCTGCGGAATGGAATTCTCTCCATTTCAGGCACCCATTGTCAGCACCAAGCACTCCCAGGTGAGGTACAACACATATATAATATTGGCCCAGAAATTTGGAGGCTCCCCGCGGGTGCAAGCCCCCGACCTGCACTTACCTTGCGCGCCGGCCGTTGAGCTGTGGGCGCGCGTGGGATTCCGATCCTGGGCCTGCTCCAACTGCCGGCGCGCAGTGCTTGCGTATCCCAGGGGCGCAGTTAGTTCGAAGCGTCCCCTGGGATCACGTGGGCCATGGGCAGCCAATCATAGCAGGGAATCGCCATTCATAGATTTGACAGGAAGAGCTGTCAAACCTATAAATACTATTCAGCCCCAAAACATCAATAAAACTTCAAATACATTTTTTAAAAACATCACATTTTTAAAATAACTATAAATTACATAAAATAACAATTTTAAACAATAATTTAAATTTTTGAAAAAATTAATTACATTTTCTAACAGGGCTAAAAATAAACTTACCTTTCTTTAAAGTATTTAAAAATAATAAACCTGTGGAAAAAATGTTTTAATTTTACTTAATTCACCACTTACCTTGTTAAAAGCAGGCCTTGCGACTACTTTTTACAAGCGTAGCTCCTGGAGACTTACCCTCCCGGAGAAACCTGCAAAAAAAACGGAAGTTCCAGGCGTACGCGCTGCCTCTCCGGCGCACGCGTTCGACCTGTGAACCCCTTCCTTTAAGGGAACGGAAGTTCTGGTTTCCCGCGCATGTGCAGTGCATGCACGAAACCGGCACTTTCGTTGGGCCTACGCGTGAGTACCCAGCGCGTGCTCACCCGTGGGGACCCGAATTTCTGGGCCATTGTTGATGCTCAGTTGTTGAGTAGATTCAAGACAGAGATCGCTAGATTTTTGGATACTAAGGGAATCGAGGGATATGGGGATCGGGCGGGAAAGTGGAGTTGAGGCTGAAGATCAGCCACGATCTCATTGAATGGCGGAGCAGGCTCGAGGGGCTGAATGGCCTACTCCTGCTCCTATTTCTTATGTTCTTAACACACCCCGAGCAGAGTAAACTCCCTCCACTCTGTCCCGATAATGTCTTAAACCCAACCTTAGTAAACTGCCCTCTACTGCATCCGTAATTTCCCACACCAGCCGTCCTTTTGCCTTATCTGAGTCAGATCACCAATCAGTGCCAAATTAAGAATCAGTTTTACGCAGGAACAGGAGGAGGCCATTCAGCCCCTCGAGCCTGTTCCGCCATTCAATTAGTTCATGGCTGCTCTGTACCCCAATCCCATTTCCGCACCCTAGCTCCATATCCCTTGATACCCTTACCCAACAATAATCTATTGCTGTAGCAAAATCCAAAATAGCAACAGAAAACGCTGGAAAAACTCAGCAGGCCAGGCAACATCCATGGAGAGAGAAACAGAGTCAATGTTTCAGGTCGAAGACCCTTCGTCAGGACTGAGGAAAAAAAGCAGGCAATGAAACAGATTAAGAAGCAAGTTTGGGGGCTGGGAAATGGGGGAGGGGATGAAAGAACAAAAGGGAAGGTCTGGGAGGGGCGAGGAGACATTAAGAGATATTCAAGGTGAGACGAGATGGTAATAGGACAGGTAAAGAAACAGACAATGGCTCTAGATGAAGTGAGAAATGCGCTGGCAGAGTGAGAGACAGCTGCCATGTGGGAGAGAGAAAAAAAAACCTATTGCTCTCAATCTTCAAAGCTTCAATTGTCCCCACAGGGCACGGATTTCCTCGGATTTCCTCCCAGCCCTACGGGGCCTGTGTCTCGGAGCCTCAGCCCAATATGGGGACCGCACCAGGGGCTGATTCATTTAAGCGTAGTATATTGTAATATAGGCCCTAAGCTCTGGAATTCCCTCTCTAAACCTCTCCGCCTCTCTACCTCTCTTTCCTCCTTTAAGACGCTCCTTACCTGTCCTAATATCTCCTTATGTGGCTTGGTGTCAAATTTTGTTTGATAATCGCCCCTCTCAAGTGCCCTGGGACGTTTTACTATATTAAAGGTGCTATATAAATGCAAGTTGTTGTATATTGTGATATGAATTGCTTCATTATTAATGCAGTGTATAAACATTCTTCAGCCGATTTCTTTATGCGTTTTAATGGATTGGGGGATTGGGTGTGAAGGAGTCCTGTGAATCGGGGCACTCGTTTGCTGTACGTGTGCGGTGTCCGAATCACGGTCGTGTCTTGCGTGTGACTCTCTCTCAAGCGTCAGCCAGTGGCTCAGTGGGTCGCACTCTCTTGCCTCTGGGTCAGAAGGTTGCGGGTCCAAGTCCCACTCCAGAGACTCGAGCACAAAGAAAATATAGGCCGACACTCCCAGTGCAGTGCTGAGGGAGTGCTGCACTGTCAGAGGTGCCGTCTTTCGGATGAGACGTTAAACCGAGGCCACGTCTGTCCTCTCAGGTGGATGTAAAAGATCCCCCGGCCACTATTTCGAAGAAGAGCAGGAGAGTTCTCCCTGATGTCCTGGGGCCAATATTTATCCCTCAACCAACATAACAAAAACAGATTATCTGGTCATTATCACATTGCTGTTTGTGGGAGCTTGCTGTGCGCAAATTGGCTGCCACGTTTCCTACATTACAACAGTGACTACACTTCAAAAAGTACTTCATTGGCTGTAAAGCCCTTTGGGGCGTCCGGTGGTCGTGAAAGGCGCTATAGAAATGCTGTAGTTAGTTAATAAAACGTTGATACATTTTTTAAATGCATGGCTTCGACTATTCTCTGAAGAAGTATCGACACAGGCCCAAAGAATTCTTAGTTCAGCACTGTGTTCTGCTATGGCCTGTGCCCAAATAGGTGAGGATTGCCCAAACTGATTCCACACTGGGATTTTGCAGCCAGCGGGAAAAGGAAAGCTTCATCCCATCAAACTGGGCTGGATTGAAAGCCCAGCTCCTGCGGCAAGGAAAGGCAACTCCTTAGCAAATGTACCACCCAGTTTTCCTCACCCTCTTGAATAAAGACTGAGGGCACATATCGCTCACAACGGTGTTCCAACATGTTGTTCAAACAACTTTTTGTTTTGACCTCTGGTCTCTCACTTGCACGGACATTCCCTTTCCTGCTGTCTCCAGAAACTCATTGGATTCCTTGATCAGTCCGGGCTGGTGCTGGATACAAAACATGGAATGGATCGATCCCCAGCATCAAATGTACCCTATCCCTTAATATTGTCACCTAATAAACCTCTCAGTCTTCAAAATTTCAGTTAGCCCAGCATCCACAGCTTACTAGTGAGAGAGCTTTAGATTTCCATGATCCTTTGTGTGAAAAAGTGCTTCCTGATTTAACTCCTGAATGCCCTACCTAGGTCATGTTTCAAGAGTCCTTGTTCTGGACTCTCCCACCAGACGAAATCGTTTCTCTGTATCTACCCTTATTATTTTAAACACCTTCAATAGATCTTAATCTTCTAAACCCAAGGGAATACAAGGCAACTTTATGCAGCTTGTCCCCATAATTTAATCCTTTTAGCCCCGGTGTCAGTCTGGTGAATCTGCGCTGCTCCCCCCCCCAAGGCCACTATATCCTTCCTTGAGGTGCGGGGCCCAAGCTGAACGCGGTTACTCCAGATGGGGCCTGACCAAGGCTCCCTGCAGCTGTAACATCACTTCCTCCCTTTTGTAATCCAGCCTCCTTCAGATTATGGCCGACATTGTGGCAGCACGGTGGCATAGTGGTTAGCACTGCTGCCTCACAGCGCCAGGGACCCGGGTTCGAATCCGGCCTCGGGTGACTGTCTGTGTGGAATTTGTACATTCTCCCCGTGTTTGCGTGGGTTTCCTCCAGGCGGTTTCCTCCCACAGTCCAAAGATGTGCGGGTTAGGTTGATTGGCTATGATAAATTGACCCTTAGTGTTAGGGGGATTAAATGCGTGGGGTTACGGGGATAGGGTGGGATATGTGTTGGTGTAGGGGTTACGGGGATCGGGTGGGATATGCGTCGGTGCAGGCTCGATGGGCCAAAATGGCCTCTATCTGCAATGTGGGGTTTCTGTGATTCCACTGCACTGGCACTCACACTCAAAGTGAGCCTTCGTTTAGTTCTGGTCTCAAGGAAACAACCTCCATACTCTTTTCCATTCAGATTTATCATTGAACTTGCAGTGCTAACACAGAGATCTGATTGTAGAACACTCACGCAGGGCTGGCTCTCTAAGCCTAGCTTGGCTGAAAAGAGGCAATTAATGCGATGGCAATTTTGTAGACTCTAGACTTTGAGACTGCCGCCAGCTCTATGCCAGTCTAGGGGGACGCACTTAGGAGTTTAACCGGCAGCAGGAGAAATGCTGGTTGCCAACTGCTGCGCATTCTCCAAAGGAGTACCTTTAGTGAGCTCACATGGACAATCGGTGCGGGAAGTGAAAATATTTTAATGCAGTAGGAGTGCTCTTCGCAGGTTGAGACTAAGGTATATTATTTGGAGCTGGTTCGGAGGGAGAGACATCCTACTCCTAAGTTATCTCACT
Source organism: Somniosus microcephalus (assembly GCF_052327205.1). NCBI lineage: Eukaryota > Metazoa > Chordata > Chondrichthyes > Squaliformes > Somniosidae > Somniosus > Somniosus microcephalus. The sequence continues at coordinate 7,996,366 of NC_140999.1, forward strand.
CCTAATATATCTCACTCCTAATGTATCTCATTCCTAATGTATCTCATTCCTAAAGTATCTCACTCCGAATGTATCTCACTCCTAATGTATCTCACTCCTAATGTATCTCATTCCGAATGTATCTTAATCCTAATGTATCTCATTCCGAATGTATCTTAATCCTAATGTATCTCACTCCTAATGTATCTCACTCCGAAAGTATTTCACTTCCAATGTATCTCACTCTTAAAGTATCTCACCCCTAATGTATCTCACTCTGAATGTATCTCACTCCTAATGTATCTAACTCGTTATGTATCTCATTCCGAATATATCCCACTCCTAATGTATATTACTACTAATGTACCTCACTCCGAATGTATCTCACTCCTAATATATATACTCCTAATGTATCTCACTCGTAATGTATCTCACTCCTAATATATCTCACTCCAAATATATATCACTCCGAATGTATCTCACTCCTAATGTACCTCACTCTGAATGTAGCTCACTCCGAATGTATCTCACTCCTAATGTATCTCACTCCTAATGTGTTTCACTCCTAATGTATCTCACTCCTAATATATCTCACTCTTAATGTACTTCACTCCTAATGTATCTCACTCCTAATATATCTCACTCCTAATGAATCTCACTCCTAATGTATCTCACTCCGAATGTATCTCACTCCTAATGTATCTCACTCCTAATGTATCTCACTCCGAATGTGTCTCAATCCTAATATATCTCACTCCTAATATATCTCACTCCTAATGTACCTCACTCCTAATATATCTCACTCCTGATATATCTCACTCCTAATGTACCTCACTCCTAATGTACCTCACTCCTGATATATCTCACTCCTAATGTATCTCACTCCTAATGTATCTCACTCCTAATGTATCTCACTCCTAATGTATCTCACTCCTAATGTATCTCACTCCTAATGTATCTCACTCCGAATGTATCTCACTCCTAATGTATCTCACTCCTAATGTATCTCACTCCGAATGTGTCTCAATCCTAATATATCTCACTCCTAATATATCTCACTCCTAATGTACCTCACTCCTAATATATCTCACTCCTGATATATCTCACTCCTAATGTACCTCACTCCTAATGTACCTCACTCCTGATATATCTCACTCCTAATGTATCTCACTCCTAATGTATCTCACTCCTAATGTATCTCACTCCTAATGTATCTCACTCCTGATATATCTCACTCCTAATGTACCTCACTCCTAATGTATCTCACTCCTGATATATCTCACTCCTAATGTATCTCACTCCTAATGTATCTCACTCCTAATGTATCTCACTCCTAATGTATCTCACTCCTAATGTATCTCACTCCTAATGTATCTCACTCCAAATGTATCTCACAACTAATGTATCTCACTCCTAATGTATCTCACTCCTAATGTATCTCACTCCTAATGTATCTCACTCCTAATGTATCTCACTCTTAATGTATCTCACTCCGAATGTATCTCACTCCTAATGTATCTCACTCCAAATGTATCTCACTCCGAATGTATCTCACTCCTAATGTATCTCACTCCAAATGTATCTCACTCCGAAAGTATCTCACTCCTAATGTATCTCACTCCGAAAGTATCTCACTCCTAATGTATCTCACTCCTAATGTATCTCACTCCTAATGTATCTCATTCCTAATGTATCTCACTCCAAATGTATCTCACTCCGAATGTATCTCACTCCTAATGTATCTCACTCCAAATGTATCTCACTCCGAAAGTATCTCACTCCTAATGTATCTCACTCCTAATGTATCTCATTCCTAATGTATCTCACTCCAAATGTATTTCACTCCGAATGTATCTCACTCCTAATGTATCTCACTCCAAATGTATCTCACTCCGAATGTATCTCACTCCTAATGTATCTCACTCCAAATGTATCTCATTCCTAATGTACCTCACTCCTAATGTACCTCACTCCTAATGTACCTCACTCCGAATGTATCTCACTCTGAATGTGTCTCACTCCTAATGCATCTCACTCCTAAAGTACCTCACTCCTAATGTACCTCACTCCAAAGATATCTCACTCTTAATGTACCTCACTCCTAATAAATCTCACTCCGAATATATCTCACTCCTAATGTGCTTCACTCCTAATGTACCTCACTCCTAATGTACCTCACTCCTAATGTACCTCACTCCTAATATATTTCACTCCTAATGTATCTCACTCCTAATGTACATCACTTCAAATGTATCTCACTCCTAATGTACCTCACTCCTAATGTACCTCACTCCTAATGTACCTCACTCCTAATGTACCTCACTCCTAATGTACCTCACTCCAAATGTATCTCACTCCTAATGTACCTCACTCCTAATGTATCTCACTCCTAATGTACCTCACTCCTAATGTACCTCACTCCTAATGTACCTCACTCCAAATGTATCTCACTCCTAATGTATCTCACTCCTAATGTACCTCACTCCAAATGTACCTCACTCCTAGTATATCTCACTCCTAATGTATCTCACTCCTAATGTATCTCACTCCTAATGTATCTCACTCCTAATGTACCTCACTCCTAATGTACCTCTCTCCTAATATATCTCACTCCTAATGTACCTCACGCCTAATGTACCTCACGCCTAATATATCTCACTCCTAATATATTTCTCTCCTAATGTACCTCACTCCTAATGTACCTCACTCCTAATATATTTCCTCCTAATGTACCTCACTCCTAATGTATCTCACTCCTAATGGATCTCACTCCTAATGTATCTCGCTCCTAATGTACCTCATTCCTAATATATCTCACTCATAAGAAACATAATAAATCAGAGCAGGAATAGGCCACTTGGCCCCTCGAGCCTGCTCCGCCATTCTGTAAGATCATGGCTGATCTTGGGCTCAAACCACTTCCCTGCCCGCTCCCCGTAACCCTTCACTCCCCTATCTCGCAAAAATCTATCTATCTCCACCTTAAATGTATTTAATGACCCAACCTCCACGGCTCTCTAGGGTTGAGAATTCCACAGATTTACGATCCTCTGAGAGCAGAAATTCCTCCTCATCTCAGTTCTAAAAGGGCGACCCTTTATTCTGAAACTATGCCCCCGAGTTCTAGATTTCCCCACGAGGGGAAACATTCTCCCTGCATCTACCTTGTCGAGTCCCCTCAGTATCTTATATGTTTCAATAAGATCACCTCTCATTCTTCTAAATTCCAATGAGTATAGGCCCAACCTGCTCAACCTTCGTAAGTCAATCCCCTCATCTCAGGAGTCAACCGAGTGAATCGTCTCTGAACTGCCTCCCATGCAAGTATATCCCTCCTTAAATAAGGAGACCAAAACTGTACGCAGTACTCAAGGTGTGGTCACACCAATACCCTGTACAGTTGTAGCAGGACTTCCCTGCTTTTATACTCCAACCCCCTTGCAATAAAGGCCAACATTTCATTTGCCTTTTTGATTACTTGCTGTACCTGCATGCTAACTTTTTGTGTTTCATGCACAAAGACCCCCAGGTCCCTCTGAACTGTAGCATTTTGTAATCTCTCTCCATTTAAATAATATTTTGCTTTTTTATTTTTCCTGCCAAAGTGGATAACCTCACACTTTCCCACATTATACTCCATCTGCTAAATGGTTGTCCACTCACTTAGCCTGTCTATATCCCTTTGCAAATTCGTTGAGTCCACTGCACAACTTGCTTTCCCACCCAGCTTTGTATCATCCGCAAACTTGGCTACATTACACTCGGTCCCTTCCTCCAAGTCATTGATGTAGATTGTAAATAGTTGAGGCCCCAGCACCGATCCCTGTGGCACCCCACTAGTTATCGTTTACCAACCGGTAGCTTTCTGTTAGTTAGCTACTGTTTCTCACTCCTAATGTATCTCACTCCTAATGTATCTCACTCCTAATGTATCTCACTCCTAATGTATCTCACTCCTAATGTATCTCACTCCTAATGTATCTCACTCCTAATGTATCTCACTCCTAATGTATCTCATTCCTAATGTATCTCACTCCTAATCTATCTCACTCCTAATATATCTCAATCCTAAAGTACCTCACTCCTAATATATCCCACTCCAAATGTATCTCACTCCTAATGTACCCTCTTAATGGTGTTCTTGCTAAGGTGCGTAGATGGCGTAAGCTGTATGTCTGATGGCTGCCACCTACGCTGCCGAATTCTTCTGAACTTCGCGTATTCGAATTTGAGATGGTAAAAACTGTTTTCTGTTGACGGCTGTTATCTGCAGACACTCAAAAAATTCATTCCCTCTCCTGAACCACCACCCCGCCCCCCACCGACCAATAAAATTAAGAAAATAAAAAGACTCAAAATATTTTATTGCAACATGACACCCAGAAGATCAGGAGCTATGTCACACAAACTAGAAGGTACAGTTAAAAGATACACTCACAGGAATCCAATTGCCAATGAATATGAAGCTACTGTACAACATCAAGACTAGATTTTGTGTTGGGTTCCTCTTGCCTTGCAATGCTGAGCTCGAGAAAGGATGTGAGGTAAGGGAGAGTCGAGAAAGTTGATCAGAATTATGAAAATGACAGCACAGAAAGGAAGCCATTTATCCCACCACATCTGTGCTAGCACTAACTCTTAAATTAATTCCATTTCACTGCCTTTTCCCTGTATCCTTGCATATTTATTTTTTATTTTCAAATACTTCTCCGACTTCTTTTTAAATGATGCTACAATCTTGTGGTAAAGTGTTTCCTTGTTCTAATAACCCTGTGTGTGTGAAATCCTTGTGTATTCGTGTCGGGCTCCTCCGGGTTTGGGAGATCAGAGAGCACCGCAGGGACAGTATCAGGAGGACTGTAACGTGTGACATACTTGACCATGGAGTATTTGACAGATTTTACGAGTTAAACATCGAGAACACAGTTCCCTTCCAATACTGCTCCCAAAACTCACCTTGTTGGGTACATAGGCACAGAAATAGTGCACAGTTAAACACTGTGCACTCCATTACAATACAGTTGAAGCCTGTTAATTGTGAGATCTTAATGAGTTCCCATTCATTAAATTAAACCCACTAAATGAGATTATTTTTTTTCAAATTTCCCTCCAGGTTTTCTTTCCATCTCTCCTGAAGAGGATGACCCATGCTGAGATATGTTGATGGGTTTCAGTGGTCTCCAATAGCTTACTCACTTGGCCGTTCTTGATGCATGAGCTAAGATGGTGAGTGTCAGCAGGCTATTCGACCGCAGTGGGGCAACGCAGCCAGTCTTCGGCTCCATTATACCCGTGTATTGAGGTCACCGGACAGTGATCAGGAGCAGGAGCGCTTGGCTGACTTTCACCCTCTCCCTAGCTCAGGGTCACAACCCTCAACACCACCGACTGCAATGTCGCGTTGTTCAAGAACAGGGGCTATTTCCGTCTTACGAAATGTTCTTAAATTACAGCTTAGTCCCTTTAAACAAACAACAAAAAAACCACATCCGTACTAATTTAAATACTGCATCCAGTTAGTGCCTGAAATCAAGTGATCCCATTAATCTCATCCATACCAAGTGGCATTCTTGGCAGTGTCCAGTACAGGTATTGAACCAGTCGGAGTCTATCGCTATGCGGGCTCGTCATTGAGTTGGCATGTAAGGCCAGTTGAAGGAACCGCCGGACAGAAGCATGTCTCTGATTAGGGTCTCGATGGGGGTCTTCCCCACGAGCCTCATGAAGAAGAGCTGTCCGATGAGGGAGGCCGGCACCGCTCTGAGGGCGGGGAGCCGCAGGAGCAGTTTCCCGAAGCGTTGGGGTTGCGGCGGATACTGGGAGCGCACGTACTCAGCCAGAGATTCCTGGACCTTCTCCTGCAAGCTCTCGATGTGGGCGGGCTCGGAGAGACCGGAGGCGTCTGGTGGAGAGAAGCGGAGAAAGAAATACGTTGGAGTTCAAAACAGTTTTACTACATCACAAAAAGGGAGGACAGAAAAATTACATGTACAGCACAGAAAAAGGCCATTCAACCCAACTGCTCCGTGCCGGTGTTTATGCTCCACACGGGCCTCCTCCCACCCTACTTCATCTCACCCTATCAGCATATCCTTCTATTCCTTTCTCCCTCATGTGTTTATCCAGCTTCCCCTTAAATCCATCGATACTATTCGCCTCAACCACTCCCTGTGGTAGCGAGTTCCACATTCTCACCACTCTCTGGGTAAAGAAGTTTCTCCTGAATTCCCTATTGGATTTATTAGTGACTATCTATATTTATATAAAGAGAGAAACAAAAGATTATTGCTTTGAAATCACGCCATGTGTTATTTGGAATGAACACATGTTTATGTGTCAGCTGTGACTCAGTGGGTAGCACTCTTGCCTCCTAGTCAGAAGGCTGTGAGTTCAAGTCCCCACTCCAAAAACCTAAGCACATAATTCTAGCCTGAAACTCTAGAGCAGTACTGAGAAAGCATTGTCACTGTCGGAGGTTAAAGCGAGGCCCCATCTGCTCGCTGAGCTTAGATGTTTAAAATTCCAGGGCACTATTTGAAGAAGAGCAGCGGAGTTCTCCCCGGTGTCCTGGCCAATATTTATCACTAAAACAGATTATCTGATCATTTATTGCACTTTTCTTATTGGGACCATTCTGTGCGCAAATTGGCTGCCGGGTTTTCTACTTTACCCACAGTGATTACACTTCAAAAAGTACTTCATTGGCTGTAAAGCGCTTTCGGCTATCCTGGGGTCATGAAAGGCGCTATAGAAATGCAAGTCTTTCTATCTACAAGTCCTCTTCTGCTAATGAAACTGTTGACCCATTTAACTGGTGTTATAAATTTCGGTTCTAAATTAGATATCAGCTTGGGGCAAGTGTCACTGGTCTCTACCATAAGTGGACCCTGTGTCCCTTACGATCAGGTGTTTACCTTCACTGCCCAATATCTAGTCAAGCGATAGTATGACCCGAGAGGTCATTACTATGAACCCCTCATTGCGTGATCTGGATACTGTAATCTCACATCTCCTATCTTCTGGTAGGTGGACTGATACACACTTTAGTGAGACAAGGTCCATTGTAATCAGTGCTAGGACCCCAGCTATTCACAATATATATTAATGATCCAGATGAGGGAACTAGATGTAATATCTTCAAGTTTGCAGATGACACAAAGCTGGGTGGGCGTGTGTGCTGTGAGGAGAATGCCGAGAAACTCCAGCATGGTTTGGACAGGTTGGGTGATTAGGCAGATGCATGGCAGATGCAGTATAATGTGGATAAATGCGAGGTTATCCACTTTGGTGGCAAAAACAGGAAGGCAGATTATTATCTGAATGGCAATAGATTGGGAGAAGGGGAAGTGCAACGAGACCTGGGTGTCCTTGTGCACCAGTCGCTGAAGGTAAGCATGCAGGTGCAGCAGGCAGTTAAGAAGGCAAATGATATGTTGGCCTTCGTAGCGAGAGGATTCGAGTACAGGAGCAAGGATGTCTTGCTGCAGTTGTACAGGGTCTTGGTGAGACCACACCTTGAGTATTGTGAGCAGTTTTGGTCGCCTTATCTGAGGAAGGATGTTCTTGCCATGGAGGGAGTGCAGCGAAGATTCACCAGACTGATACCTGGGATGGCAGGGATGATGTATGAGGAGAGATTGGGTCGATTGGGCTTATATTCACTGGAGTTTAGAAGAATGAGAGGGGATCTCATTGAAACTTATAAAATTCTAACAGGACTAGACAGACTAGATGCAGGAAGGATGTTCCCAATGGCGGGGGAGTCCAGAACCAGGGGTCACATTCTAAGAATAAGGGGTAAGCCATTTAGGACAGAGATGAGGAGGAATTTCTTCACCCAGAGAGTGATGAACCTGTGGAATTCACTACCACAGAAGGCAGTTGAGGCCAATTCATTAAATATATTCAAGAAGGAGTTAGATATATTTCTTAAGGCTAAAGGGATTAAGGGATATGGGGAGAAAGCAGGGACAGGGTACTGAGTTTGGATGATCAGCCATGATCGCATTAAATGGCGGAGCAGGCTCGAGGGGCCGAATGGCCTACTCCTGCTCCTATCTTCTATGTTTCTATGTAAATCAACAAACTGTCTTTTCACATGTGATATATGAACGGAGAGAATACAGCTTACAGGGAATTTCAATCTATTTCATAATGTTCCTCGCAACATAAATAACAAAGCATGTCACGCTGCCCTTGTTAGTAGGTGAACTTCACTAGGTGAACTGACAGTCAGATCTCTGAAACCAGACAGCGCTCCTCTTTCGGAAGGGAGATCCCGCCCACTGTCTGTCTTCCACACCAGATTTCTGCAGACTGATTGCCTTCCAACTGGACAAGAAGTTTTTGCGTGGGTTTCCTCCGGGTGCTCCGGTTTCCTCCCACCGTCCAAAGATGTGCGGGTTAGGTTGATTGGCTATGATAAATTAACCCTTAGTGTTAGGGGGATTAAATACGTGGGGTTACGGGGATAGGGTGGGATATGTGTTGATGTAGGGGTTACGGGGATCGGGTGGGATATGTGTCGGTGCAGGCTCGATGGGCCGAAATGGCCTCTATCTGCACTGTGGGGTTTCTGTGATTCTGTGATCTGTGATGAAGCTGAAGACATCGACAACAAAGTGCATTTATATAGCGCCTTTAACATAGTAAAACGTCCCAAGGCGCTTCACAGGAGCGATTATCAAACAGAATTTGACACCGAGCCACATAAGGAGATATTAGGACAGGTGACCAAAAAGCTTGGTCAAAGAGGTCTTCACCTATGACCCTGTGTTCTGTGCCTCAGGATTGGCTAATTGAACTGCAAATGAATCCTACTACCACCCTCCAAGGTTTGGGCGCCTACTGCTCCTCACCCACTGTGCTCTGTCAGGAGAGGCCATTTCTGATATTGCATCCAATGGGCAGGATTTTCATTGGTCCGTGGAGGCGGGATTGGAGGCATGTGGGGGGATAAAATCCCAAAATCGGGGGGCACGAACCCATCCCGCCCCCAACCCGCCTCCATGCCAGTTTCAAAGGAGGCGGGTACCCGCCCCGTGCTGGGACCCGCCTCCCCGAGGCGGGAAGGGGATTAGTGCCAATTAACTGCCTGTTAACAGGCAGTTTTTAGCCTAATCCCTATTTTTAATGTTGAAGTGTGGGATTCCCGACGGCTCCAAACCACGCCAAGTTAGAGGAGGCGGACCGTCGGGCTGAAGGGCTTGGAGGGGTTGAGATGTCCGGTGTTCAGGTGAGTGATGGGTGCATGAGTGCAAAGGTAAGTGTGTTTGGTGTGTGTAAAGTGTTTAAAAAAGTTTTACATACCTTTACTTACCTTTACAGGCTTCCTTCCTTCAGGTCTCGGGAGTCCCTCATCTCACCGGCACAGAAAGCAGAATGGCTGCGAGCTGTCAAAAGTTGCAGCATTCAGCTTTCTGTTCCGGGGAGATCTCTAAATCATCCTGAGAGGAAGGAATTAACCTGGAGTACAGATTGTCAGTGTTTGACAGCTTCAAACAGCTGTCAAACGCTGATATTTCATCTGTCAAAAGCTCTTGACAGATGAAATGTCAATCTGTGACGTCACCTGTTGCCAAGTGGCCCTTAATAAATTTCAAGCCTGCTCCCCTTTGTAAATCCGACACTGATTCAGTTCTTGCGAATTATTCTCAACGGCTGGGCCCGCCTCCTCACAGAGGCCCCACGGCTCTCACTCGCTTTGCAGCAAGCGCTCCCTGCCGGCTGCGCCGATTCCTCTCCCCCGGCGCCGCGCCAATCCTGCGCCGTCCTCCCAACACGTGATCAGAGCGCCTGCGGGTCCCTTTGAACACGAGCCTGAACGTGTTCAAGCAAACACGCACAATCCCACACAGTGCAGCTGTTGCAGGACGCGCCGGTGGGACAGTGTGGCGGTGAGCCGTGCTTCCAGCAGCATCCCAGCTTGTGCATGGGTACTCAGGCCCTCACTCACCTTGGCCAGCCTGCTGACGGCTTTAGAAACTGTCCAGCACTAAGTGGCTAATAGTGGCCATTGGTTGCTGCGAAGTGAGTGCCCAGAATTGGTGTGAGAAGCAGGTACACGCATAAAGAGAGAAACAAGAGATTAGTGCCTTGAAATCAGGCCGTGCGATAATTAGAATGAATACTTCAGCACCTTTCTGTGTCAGCCGTGGCTCAGTGGGCAGCACTCTCGCCTTTGAGTCAGGAGGTGGTGAGTTCCAGTTCCTACTCCAGAAACATGAACACAGAAATCTAGGCTGACACTCCAGTGCAGTGCTGAGGGAGTGCTGCACTGTTGGAGGTGCCGTCTTTCAGATGAGACGTTAAACCCGAGGCCCCGTCTGCTCTCTCAGGTGGCTGTAAAAGATCCCATGATGCTATTTTGAAGAAGAGCAGGGGAGTTATCCCTGGTGTCCTGGGGCCAATATTTATCCCTTAATCAACATCTCTATCATAAGAACATAAGAAATAGGAGCAGGAATAGGCCACTTGGCCCCTCGAGCCTGCTCCGCCATTCAATAAGATCATGGCTGATCTTGGGCTCAAAGCCACTTCCCTGCCCGCTCCCCATAACCCTTCACTCCCTTATCTGGCAAAAATCTGTCTATCTCCACCTTAAATGTATTTAATGACCCAGCCTCCACAGCTCTCTGGGGCAGAGAATTCCACAGATTTACGACCCTCTGAGAGAAGAAATTCCTCCTCATCTCAGTTCTAAAAAGGCGACCCTTTATTCTGAAACTGTGCCCCCGAGTTCTAGATTTCCCCACGAGGGGAAACATCCTCTCTGCATCTACCTTGTCGAGCCCCCTCAGTATCTTCTATGTTTCAATAAGATCACCTCTCATTCTTCTAAATTCCAATGAGTATAGGCCCAGCCTGCTCAACCTTTCCTCATAAATCAACCCCCTCATCTCAGGAGTCAACCTCATGAACCTTCTCTGAACTGCCTCCAATGCAAGTATATCCTTCCTTAAATAAGGAGACCAAAACTGTACGCAGTACTCCAGGTGTGGTCTCACCAATACCCTGTACAGTTGTAGCAGGACTTCCCTGCTTTTATACTCCAACCTCTTTGCAATAAAGGCCAACATTCCATTTGCCTTTTTGATTACTTGCTGTACCTGCATGCTAACTTTTTGTGTTTCATGCACAAGGACCCCCAGGTCCCTCTGAACTGTAGCATTTTGTAATCTCTCTCCATTTAAATAATAATTTGCTTTTTTTTTCCTGCCAAAGTGGATAACCTCGCAATTTCCCACATTATACTCCATCTGCCAAATGTTTGCCCACTCACTTAGCCTGTCTATATCCCTTTGCAGGTTCTTTGAGTGCTCTGCACAACTTGCTTTCCCACCCATCTTTGTATCATCTGCAAACTTGGCTACATTACACTCGGTCCCTTCCTCCAAGTCATTAATGTAGATTGTAAATAGTTGGGGCCCCAGCACCGATCCCTGTGGCACCCCACTAGTTACTGTTTGCCAACCGGAAAATGACACATTTATCCCGACTCTCTGCTTTCTGTTAGTTAGCCAATTCTCTATCCATGCTAATATATTACCCCCAACCCCATGAGCTCTTATCTTATGCAGTAACCTTTTATGTGGCACCTTATCGAATGCCTTCTGGAAATCCAAACACACTACATCTACTGGCTCACCCTTGTCCACCCTGCTCATTACATCCTTATATTGTTGTACGTGTTTCCCACATTACAACAGTGACTACAATTTTTTCAAAAGTACTTCATTGGCTGTAAAGGGCTTTGGGATATCGTGAAAGACACTATAGCAATGCAAGTCTTTCTTTTTTTTCTTTCATGCTTAAATCCCTTCATGGCCTCACACCCTCCCATCTCTGTAACCTCCTCGACCCCTACTAATCCTCTGCCCCCAACTAACTCTACGTTCCTCTTACCTTTGGCCTCTGGTGCTTACCCCACTCTCTTCGCCCCCACCATTAGCGGCCGTGCCTTCAGCCTCATAGACCCCATGCTCTGAAATTCCCTCCCTAAACCCCCTCCGCCTCTCCCCCCTCCCTCTCCTCCCTAAACCCCCTCCGCCTCTCCCCCTCCCTCTCCTCCCTAAACCCCCTCTGCCTCTCCCCCTCCCTCACCTCCCTAAAGCCCCTCCGCCTCTCCCCCTCCCTCTCCTCCCTAAACCCCCTCCGCCTCTCCCCCCTCCCTCTCCTCCCTAAACCCCTTCCGCCTCTCCCCCTCCCTCTCCTCCCTAAACCCCCTCTGCCTCTCCCCCCTCCCTCTCCTCCCTAAACCCCTTCCGCCTCTCCCCCCTCCCTCTCCTCCCTAAACCCCCTCCACCTCTCCCCCCTCCCTCTCCTCCCTAAACCCCCTCCACCTCTCCCCCTCCCTCTCCTCCCTAAACCCCCTCCACCTCTCCCCCTCCCTCTCCTCCCTAAACCCCCTCCACCTCTCCCCCTCCCTCGCCTCCCTAAACACCCTCCACCTCTCCCCCTCCCTCTCCTCCCTAAACCCCCTTTGCCTCTCCCCCTCCCTCTCCTCCCTAAACCCCCTCCACATCTCCCCCTCCCTCTCCTCCCTAAACCCCCTCCGCCTCTCCCCCTCCCTCTCCTCCCTAAACCCCCTCCACCTCTCCCCCTCCCTCTCCTCCCTAAACCCCCTCTGCCTCTCCCCCTCCCTCTCCTCCCTAAACCCCTTCCGCCTCTCCCCCCTCCCTCTCCTCCCTAAACCCCCTCCACCTCTCCCCCTCCCTCTCCTCCCTAAACCCCCTCTGCCTCTCCCCCTCCCTCTCCTCCCTAAACCCCCTCCACCTCTCCCCCCTCCCTCTCCTCCCTAAACCCCCTCCGCCTCTCCCCCCTCCCTCTCCTCCCTAAACCCCCTCCGCCTCTCCCCCCTCCCTCTCCTCCCTAAACCCCCTCCGCCTCTCCCCCCTCCCTCTCCTCCCTAAACCCCCTCTGCCTCTCCCCCTCCCTCTCCTCCCTAAACCCCCTCCTCCTCTCCCCCCTCCCTCTCCTCCCTAAACCCCCTCCGTCTCTCCCCCTCCCTCTCCTCCCTAAACCCCCTCTGCCTCTCCCCCCTCCCTCTCCTCCCTAAACCCCCTCTGCCTCTCCCCCTCCCTCTCCTCCCTAAACCCCCTCCGCCTCTGCCCCTCCCTCTCCTCCCTAAACCCCTCCGCCTCTCCCCCCTCCCTCTCCTCCCTAAACCCCCTCCACCTCTCCCCCTCCCTCTCCTCCTAAACCCCCTCTGCCTCTCCCCCTCCCTCTCCTCCCTAAACCTCCTCCGCCTCTCCCCCTCCCTCTCCTCCCTAAACCCCTCCGCCTCTCCCCCCTCCCTCTCCTCCCTAAACCCCCTCCGCCTCTCCCCCCTCCCTCTCCTCCCTAAACCCCCTCCGCCTCTCCCCCCTCCCTCTCCTCCCTAAACCCCCTCTGCCTCTCCCCTCTCCCTCGCCTCCCTAAAGCCCCTCCGCCTCTCCCCCTCCCTCTCCTCCCTAAACCCCCTCCGCCTCTCCCCCTCCCTCTCCTCCCTAAACCCCCTCCGCCTCTCCCCCTCCCTCTCCTCCCTAAACCCCCTCCACCTCTCCCCCCTCCCTCTCCTCCCTAAACCCCCTCCACCTCTCCCCCCTCCCTCTCCTCCCTAAACCCCCTCCACCTCTCCCCCTCCCTCTCCTCCCTAAACCCCCTCCACCTCTCCCCCCTCCCTCTCCTCCTACACCCCCTCCACCTCTCCCCCTCCCTCTCCTCCCTAAACCCCCTCCACCTCTCCCCCTCCCTCTCCTCCCTAAACCCCCTCCACCTCTCCCCCTCCCTCGCCTCCCTAAACACCCTCCACCTCTCCCCCTCCCTCTCCTCCCTAAACCCCCTCTGCCTCTCCCCCTCCCTCTCCTCCCTAAACCCCCTCCACCTCTCCCCCTCCCTCTCCTCCCTAAACCCCCTCCACCTCTCCCCCTCCCTCTCCTCCCTAAACCCCCTCCACCTCTCCCCCTCCCTCTCCTCCCTAAACCCCCTCTGCCTCTCCCCCTCCCTCTCCTCCTTTAAGACCACTCCTTGAAACCCACCTCTGACCAAGCTTTTATTCGCCCCACCTAATGTACCCCCTTTTTGTTTGGCTCAGTGTCGAATTATTTTTGATTGCACCTCTGCGAAACACCTTCAGGACACTTTTCTACATCAAAGATGCAAGTTGTTGCTTGGAGCTGTGGTTCTTGTAAAAGAATGATTGAGTGGCATTCTACTCTATGGGTCACAAGTTTATTTGTTATTATTTCTTAAGAACATAATAAGAACATAAGAAATAGGAGCAGGAGTAGGCCAATCGGCCCCTCGAGCCTGCTCCGCCATTCAATAAGATCATGGCTGATCTGATCCTAACCACCAATCTACTGTCACAGAACCATCTCCTGAATCTAACAGAATTAGACACACGAAATAGGAGCAGGATCAGGCTACACGGCCCCTGGGCCCGCTTCGCTACCCACAGGGCCATGTCCGATCCAAACCTAGACTCATGTCCAAATTCCTGCCCGCTCCCCGTAACCCTTAATTCCCTTTACTTCTAGGAAACTGTCTATTTCTGTTTTAAATTTATGTAATGATGTAGCTTCTACAGCTTTTTGGGGCAGCATATTCCATGGACCTACCACCCTCTGAGTGAAGTAGTTCCTCCTCATCTCAGTTTTGAAAGAGCAGCCCCTTATTCTAAGACTATGCCCCCTAGTTCTAGTTTCACCCATCATCGGGAACATCCTCCCCGCATCCACCCGATCCAACCTCTTCACAGTCTTATATGTTTCAATAAGATCGCCTCTCATTCTTCTGAACTCCAATGAGCAGAGTCCCAATCTACTCAACCTCTCCTCATATGTCCATCCCCTCATCCCCGGGATTAACCGAGTGAACCTTCTTTGTACTGACTCGAGAGCAAGTATGTCTTTTCTTAAGTATGGACACCAAAACTGTACGCAGTATTCCAGGTGCGGTCTCACCAATACCTTGTGCAACTGAAGCAATACCTCCCTATTTTTATATTCTATCCCCCTAGCAATGAAAGCCAACATACCATTGGCCTTCTTGATCTCTTGCTGCACCTGCACTCAGGGGTGTGTGCGGTGCTGACAAGGCCAGCATTGATTGCGTAGCCAAGGCTGCCCTGAGGAGGTGGCGGTGGGCCTTCGAATCTTTAAGCTGTGGTTGTTACAACTGAGTGGCCTACTAGGAGCCTGCGGAGGGCGTTAACAGTCAACAGCTCCTGGAGTCAAGGCGCCAACTCTGATTGGACGTATTCCTGGAGGTTTCATCACATGACCTCCTGCCTCCAACCACCCCGCCCCTCACTCTCCCGCCATTGGTCGACCAACATGTCCATCCTCGTGGTGCCCCGCCTTCCAATGGCCAATCGGAAAGCGAGTAGACTCTTCATGACCCAATTCTGGGCTGACAGCCGAACAACCTTTCCTTTGCCATGCCCGATATTTTTTATAACTAACAAACAAAAGCGATCAAAGAATATTTTTTTGAAAAAACCCACAGTTTTCTACGCTTTTTCTCTCTGGGTGTTGCCCCCACCCCCCCCCAGCGGTGTCCTGGAGATCAGTCTTTAATTCCTGGAGACTCCAGGGCAATCCTGGCGGGTTGGCAACCCTCAGACTGGTGTCACCTGTTGGCCAGGCCAGGTAGCGATGACATTAGTGAACCAGTTGGGTTTTTAATGACAGTCTGGCAGCTTTCGTGGTCATTTTTGTTTTCTCCTAGTGTCAGCTCACCAGATTATTAAAGTCAATCCTTTTATGAAAAAAGAAGACTTGCATTTCTATAGCGCCTTTCATGCCCACAGGACGTTTCAAAGCGCTTTACAGCCAATGAAGTACTTTTTGAAGTGTAGTCACTGTTGTAATGTGGGAAACGCGGCAGCCAATTTGCGCACAGCAAGCTCCCACAAACAGCAATGTGATGATGACCAGATCATCTGTTTTAGTGATTGTTGATTGAGGGATAAATATTGGCCCCAGGACACCGGGGAGAACTCCCCCTGCTCTTCTTCGAAATAGTGGCCGTGGGATCTTTTACATCCACCTGAGAGAGCAGACAGGGCTACAGGTTAATGTCTCATCCGAAAGACGGCACCTCTGACAGTGCAGCACTCCCGCAGTACAGCACTGGAGTGTCAGCCTCGATTTTTATGCTCGGTCTTGTGGAGTGGGGTTTGGAACCCACAAGTTCCTCAACTCAGAGGCGAGTGTGCTACCAACTGAGCCATGGCTGGCAACGTGGACAGGGTGCGATTGAACTAGGTGGCTAGTCCTGTATCGTAAATGCCACATGCAACACAATGGCCCTCCAGCCTTTGATACTACATAAAATTACAGATAGAATATACAGCACAGAAACAGGCCATTCGGCCCAACCAGTCCATGCCGGCCATACTAACCTGGTGTGTAGAGGGCTATTGCCTTCAGGCAACTATATTCAGCAGAGTCGACCTGTAAAACCTTGAGCTTCTCCACCTGGTCCTGGAAGACTCTGATCTGGTCCATGAAGCTGACCACCCTGTCCGCGGACATCTGGGCGGAATGGAGGCCGGCGGCCGCCAGGAGCGGCGCCATGTGGAGCGGGAGGGATGACTGAGCAGCATTCAGCACAAACAGCTCGCTCCAGCTCAGTCGCAGCAGGGCCACCTGGTCGGAGATCTGCAGTTCGTGGAAGAAAGGGATATTCCTGGCCCACTCCACCGCGCTGAAGAGCAGCCTGGCCGCCAGCTCGCAGATGTTGTCGATGCTCATGAGGTTGTACTGGGTGCACTGGGTGCTGAAGCGGGAGGTAGGGTACGGCTCCGCTCTCAGCAGCAGTGAGATGAGTCCTGAGACATTGCCTCCGTTCAAATGGTCTCCACTTGACAGCGAGAGCTCCCCAGGGCTGGCTTGAGCTGTCGGAATTCTTCCCCGTTGGACTGCTAATGGGAAAGAAAGAAGAAATGTAGAATCAAGCAATAGAAGAGTGATCAACGATCAACCAGAAACTCAACTGGACCAACCACATAAATACTGTGGCAACAAGAGCTGGTCAGAGGCTAGGTATTCTGTGACGAGTGTCTCACCTCCTGACTCCCCAAAGCCTTTCCACCATCTACAAGGCACAAGTCAGGAGTGTGATGGACACTCTCCACCTGCCTGGATGAGTGCAGCTCCAACAACACTCAAGAAGCTCGACACCATCCAGGACAAAGCAGCCCGCTTGATTGGCCCCCCATCTACCACCTTAAACATTCACTGCCTCCACCACCGGCGTACCGTGGCTGCAGTGTGTACCATCTACAAGATGCACTGCAGCAATTCGCCAAGGCTTCTTTGACAGCACCTCCCCAACCCGTGACCTCTACCACCTAGGGTGATACGATAGCATAGTGGTTAAGTTATAGGCGCATCAATGTCGATGTTCTCGCTCAGGCCAACATCCCCAGCATCGAAGCTTTGACCACGCTCGATCAGCTCCGATGGACGGGTCACATTGTCCGCATGCCCGATACGAGACTCCCAAAACAAGCGTTCTACTCGGAGCTCCGGCACGGCAAGAGAGCCCCAGGTGGGCAGAGGAAACGCTTCAAGGACACCCTCAAAGCCTCCTTGAAAAAGTGTAACAGCCCCACTGACACCTGGGAATCCCTGGCCCAAGACTGCACAAAGTGGAGGAGGAGCATTCGGGAAGACGCCGAACACCTCGAGTCTCTTCGCCGGGAGCAAGCGGAAGCCAAGCGCAGGCAGCGCAAGGAGCGCACGTCAACCCAAGCACCCCACCCACCCACCCCTTCAACCACCGTCTGCCCCACCTGTGACAGAGGCTGTAGGTCCCGCATTGGACTCAGTCACCTGCGAACTCATTTTTAATGTGGAAGCAAGTCATCCTCGGTTCCGAGGGACTGCCTAAGAAGAAGGGTTAAGTTATTGGACTAGGAATCCAGAGGCCTGGACTAGTGATCCAAGAGGCATGTAGTTCCAATCCCACCACGGCAGCGGAGGAATTTAAATCCAGTTCACAGAAATCATAGAATCACAGAAACCCCACAGTGCAGATAGAGGCCATTTCGGCCCATCGAGCCTGCACCGACACATATCCCACCCGATCCCTGTAACCCCTACACCAACACATACCCCACCCTATCCCTGTAACCCCACGTATTTAATCCCCCTAACACTAAGGGTCAATTTATCATAGCCAATCAACCTAACCCGCACATCTTTGGACTGTGGGAGGAAACCGGAGCACCCGGAGAAAACCCACGCAAACACGGGGAGAATGTGCAAACTCCACACAGACAGTTGCCCGGGGCTGGATTCGAACCCGGGTCCCTGGCGCTGTGAGGCAACAGTGCTAACCACTATGCCACCGTGCTGAAATTAAAAAGTTAGTACCTGTAATGGTGACCATGAAACTACCAGATTGTCATAAAAACCCATCTGGTTCACTAATGTCCTTTAGGGACGGAAATCTGCCGCCCTTACCCGGTCTGGCCTATATGTGACTCCTGACCCACTGCCCTCTGCAGCTCACAGCCACCTTCTGAAGGGTAATTAGGGATGGGCAATAAATGCTGGCCTTGCCAACGTCCGCATCCCATGAATGAATACATTTTTAAAAATGTGATTAGGTGTCACACCAGCCAACATTTTCCTGTAGCATTGGCCTTGAAGCCATCCTTGGTAGACAGATTAATGATCTCTCTCTGATGAACAGCCAAGTAGAACAATGTGTTACAACAGTGATTATTTTCAGGACTTGTACCTCTCTGAATCAGTCCCTACATCACTGCTGAAACCCTCAGCTATGCTTTTGCCGAAACTTGATTTTTCCAATGCCCTCCTAGCTGGTCCTCTGAGCTGCGCATTCATTCAGAATTATACCCACCCACCCCCATCCCATCCCACCCTGTCCCGTACTAAGTCTGACAGCGGCCACATGTTTACCATTCCTGTACGTGTAAGGACAACTTTTGTTATGAGGCCCAATCTCTGGAATGCTGAGCTGATGTTAAGTTAGACTAAACCAAGAAATGTGATGACGGAATGCAGGCCTTTTAGCTGAGGATAAAACGTGAGACCGTTGTGAAAGAATTAGGGAAAACCCGGCGGGGGGGGGAGTCACCTTGCGACTGAGCTCAGGAGCTGTAACCCGCGGTCTCCTGCAGCCTTCACAGTGACGGTGTGCCTTGACTGTGGGTATCGCTCCCTCTAATAAAATCTGTAGGCAAAGACACTCTACCTAGACCTTTAATCCCTGGCACAGAAACACCAAACCCCAAGCGTGTCTCTCTCACAGCAACAACTTGCATTTATAGAGCGCCTTTAACGTAGTAAAACGCTTCACAGGAGCGATTATCAAACAAAATTCGACACCGAGAAACAGCAGGAGATATTAGGACGGGTGACCAAAAGTTTGGTGAAAGAGGTAGGTTTTAAGGAGCGTCTTAAAGGAGGAAAGAGAGGTAAAGAGGCGGAGAGGTTTAGGGAGGGAATTCCAGAGCTTATTAATCAACAAACTCCATCGTTACTCTCACCACCGCCCCACTTCTTCTGACACTTCAGGGTATATTTCCCTCTTTGTCGAGTCTGGGGAACCCAAGCACAGTGATGAGGAAATGGGAATGGAAACACATTACATAGAAACATAGAAACATAGAAGATAGGAGCAGGAGTAGGCCATTCGGCCCCTCGAGCCTGCTCCGCCATTCAATGCGATCGTGGCTGATCATTCAAATTCAGTACCTTGTCCCTGCCTTCTCCCCATATCCCTTGATCCCTTTAGCCTTAAGAAATATATCTAACTCCTTCTTGAATATATTTAATGAATTGGCCTCAACTGCCTTGTGTGGTAGAGAATTCCACAGGTTCACCACTCTCTGGGTGAAGAAATTCCTCCTCATCTCAGTCCTAAATGGCCTACCCCTTATCCTTAGACGGTGACCCCTGGTTCTGGACTCCCCCACCATCGGGAACATCCTTCCTGCATCTAGTCTGTCTAGTCCTGTTAGAATTTTATAAGTTTCAATAAAATCCCCTCATTCTTCTAACCTCCAGCGAATATAAGCCCAATCGACCCAATCTCTCCTCATACGTCATTCCTGCCATCCCAGGTATCAGTCTGGTGAATCTTCGCTGCACTCCCTCCATGGCAAGAACATCCTTACATCAGGCCTCCACCACCACTAATCTGTCTCGGGATTTCTGGGGATCCCCTCAAAAGGCAGGACCGGGCCTGCAGGAGGCAGACCTGGTGAGGTAGGAAGGGGAAATCCCAGCTCTCCCGCTGCACTTTCCCCTCGTGTACAGCCAGCAGCCACCAGAAGTTCCCTCAATTCTGCTGTCCAGGAGGGTCCTCGGGCCAGCGGATACCTTCTTTCTGCCCCCAATCCCAACGCAAGTCCCTGCCAGACCAACTGCGCCTGGAGAGCACTGGAGAGGTACCACCAACGCTGCCTCCGCAAGATCCTGCAAATCCAACGTCAGTGTTCTTGCTTGGGCCAACATCCCCAGCATCGAAGCTTTGACCACGTACAATCCGCTCCGATGGACGGGTCACATTGTCCGCATGCCCGATACGAGACTCCCAAAACGAGCGCTCTACTCGGAGCTCCGACACGGCAAGAGAGCCCCAGGTGGGCAAAGGAAATGCTTCAAGGACACCCTCAAAGCCTCCTTGAAAAAGTGTAACAGCCCCACCGACACCTGGGAATCCCTGGCCCAAGGCCACTCAAAGTGGAGGAGAAGCATCCGGGAAGGCGGCGAACACCTCGAGTCTCTTCGCCGGGAGCAAGCGGAAGCCAAGCGCAGGCAGTGCAAGGAGCGCACGTCAACCCAAGCACCCCACCCACCCGCCCCTTCATCCACCGTCTGCCCCACCTGTGACAGAGACTGTAGGTCCCGCATTGGACTCATCAGTCACCTGAGAACTCATTTTTAATGTGGAAGCAAGTCAGCCTCGGTTCCCAGGGACTGCCTAAGAAGAGAAGTTGGGTGCCCAGCAGGGGGCACCAGAGGGCAGCTGGCCCTTTTCTGCCTGAACTTGGACAATGAAGGGGTTGTTTTTCACTGCTCGACGCACACATAAACCGTCAGGCGACTCACTTAAAACCTATCAGCCAATTAGCGTGCCAGCCGTGGCTCAGTGGGTAGCACCCTCACCACTCCAGGGACTTGAGCACAAAAATCTAGGCTGACACTCCCAGTGCAGCGCTGAGGGAGTGCTGCACTGCCGGAGGTGCTGTCTTTCGGATGAGACGTTAAACCGAGTTTAAACCTTTAAATGTTTTACATCTGCCTCTCTCAGGTGGAAGTAAAAGATCACCACGGCCGCTATTTTGAAGAGGAGCAGGGGGAGTTCTCCCCGGTGTCCTGGGGCCAATATTTATCCCTCAACCAACATCACTAAAAAAACAGATGATCCGGTCATTGTCACATTGCTGCTTATGGGAGCTTGCTGTGCACAAATTGGCTGCCGCGTTTCCCACATTACAACAGTGACCGCACTTCAAAAAGTACCTCATTGGCTGTGAAGCGCTCCGGGACGTCCGGTGGCCGTGGAAGGCACTATAGAAATGCAAGTCTTTCTTTCTTAAAAACCCGAGAGAATTAGCAGACTACGAAAGCCGAAAACGGGGAGGTAACGGCATTAAAATGGAGTCGGTAGCCCCGCAACTGTCCGAGGGGGCAAAAAGAGCGAGCACGAAAAGAATCAGCTCTCTTCCCCCCCCCCCCACCCCCTCGGAAGAAGATCTAGAAATTCTGACAATTAAAATCTCATTTGGAAAGAAAGACAGTGGCAATTGATCAGCAAACAGAATGTTTAACTTTGCTTTGAGTTGAAATGTTGGGCTTTCTTTAAAGAAGCGTTCGACTGAGTCAGCTATGTAAAAATTTAAAAGGTTCTTTAACGTAAAACAAAGATTGACCCCTCTTCATCTCCGATCGAATTAATAATTAACTCTTCATTCTAAGCCTCTTATTCAAAGTGTTCAATTTCCCTTCACAAGTAACACCAGCCGAACACCCAGCAGCCTTTGCTTCATTGAGCCACACTCTGAGGGTTTTCAAGATTGAAATTAAATTGAATGTCAATCTTTTTTAAAAATGGTAAGTTTAAGTATTGACTTTTCACTACCACTGCTTCCACCAAATCAGGCAGTTTAAGTATTTTATTTTCTTTCTCCGAAAATTTTAAGGAATGCCAAGTGTTCCTACTTTTTGTAGTTAGTGTCAGCATCAAACACTCCCAGGGCAGGTACAGCAAGGGGTAAATACAGAGTAAAGCTCCCTCTACACTGTCCCATCAAACACTCCCAGGGCAGGCACAGCACGGGGTTAGATACAGAGTAAAGCTCCCTCTACACTGTCCCATCAAACACTCCAAGGGCAGGTACAGCACGGGTTAGATACAGAGTAAAGCTCCCTCTACACTGCCCCATCAAACACTCTCAGGGCAGGTACAGCACAGGTTAGATACAGAGTAAAGCTCCCTCTACACTGTCCCATCAAACACTCCCAGGGCAGGTACAGCACGGGTTAGATACAGAGTAAAGCTCCCTCTACACTGTCCCATCAAACACTCCCAGGGTAGGTACAGCACGGGTTAGATACAGAGTAAAGCTCCCTCTACACGGTCCATCAAACAATCCCAGGGCAGGTACAGCACGGGTTACATACAGAGTAAAGCTCCCTCTACACTGTCCCATCAAACACTCCCAGGGCAGGTACAGCACGGGGTAGATACAGAGTAAAGCTCCCTCTACACTGTCCCCATCAAACACTCCCAGAGCAGGTACAGCACGGGTTAGATACAAAGTAAAGCTCCCTCTACACTGTCCCATCAAACACTCCCAGGGCAGGTACAGCACAGGTTAGATACAGAGCAAAGCTCCCTCTACACTGTCCCGTCAAACACTCCCAGGGCAGGTACAGCACGGGTTAGATACAGAGTAAAGCTCCCTCTACACTGTCCCATCAAACACTCCCAGGGCAGGTACAGCACGGATTAGATACAGAGTAAAGCTCCCTCTACACTGTCCCATCAAACAATCCCAGGGCAGGTACAGCACGGGTTAGATACAGAGTAAAGCTCCCTCTACACTGTCCCCTCAAACACTCCCAGGGCAGGTACGGCACGGGTTAAATACAGAGTAAAGCTCCATCTACATTGTCCCATCAAACACTCCCAGGGCAGGTACAGCACAGGTTAGATACAGAGTAAAGCTCCCTCTACACTGTCCCATCAAACACTCCCAGGGCAGGTACAGCACGGGTTAGGTAGAGAGTAAAGCTCCCTCTACACTGTCCCATCAAACACTCCCAGGGCAGGTACAGCACAGGTTAGAGACAGAGTAAAGCTCCCTCTACACTGTCCCATCAAACACTCCCAGGGCAGATACAGCACGGGTTAGATAGAGAGTAAAGCTCCCTCTACACTGTCCCATCAAACACTCCCAGGGCAGGTACAGCATGGGTTAGATACAGAGTAA
Source organism: Somniosus microcephalus (assembly GCF_052327205.1). Lineage (NCBI taxonomy): Eukaryota > Metazoa > Chordata > Chondrichthyes > Squaliformes > Somniosidae > Somniosus > Somniosus microcephalus. The sequence continues at coordinate 8,019,806 of NC_140999.1, forward strand.
AGCTCCCTCTACACTGTCCCATCAAACACTCCCAGGGCAGGTACAGCATGGGTTAGATACAGAGTAAAGCTCCCTCTACACTGTCCCATCAAACACTCCCAGGGCAGATACAGCACGGGTTAGATAGAGAGTAAAGCTCCCTCTACACTGTCCCATCAAACACTCCCAGGGCAGGTACAGCACGGGTTAGATACAGAGTAAAGCTCCCTCTACACTGTCCCATCAAACACTCCCAGGGCAGGTACAGCACGGGTTAGATACAGAGTAAAGCTCCCTCTATACTGTCCCATCAAACACTCCCAGGGCAGGTACAGCACAGGTTAGATACAGAGTAAAGCTCCCTCTACACTGTCCCATCAAACACTCCCAGGGCAGGTACAGCACGGGTTAGATACAGAGTAAAGCTCCCTCTACACTGTCCCATCAAGCACTCCCAGGGCAGGTGCAGCATTTCCCATTACCCTATTGATATGCCGTCTCTAGTTCCAGTGGGTAGTCAGCCAACGCACTCTGGGGGAGATCGGACTCATTTTTATTCAATAAATGGGCACGATGCGGCCAAATTTCTCCCCCAACAGTTTCAAAGAGTGGGGCAGAAAATTGGCGGGGATGGGGGGGAAACGACAGAAAAATCTGCAGCCTGATTTGGCCGGGAGTCAATTCAATTCAATTCAAATTGCTTTATTGGCATGACAAGGTACATCTCATGTTGCCAAAGCACCGAAAAAAACATTTATGGTTGAACACATAAACGCAGATCTATCCATACAGTGTATAAACAGATATATCCCTGTGTGTATAAATATACACTCATATAATATGCATATACTCTTTTCTTAGATTTAATGGTTGTCCCTCTGCTTACGGCAAGCTGTGACATAGTTTGCCGCTAAAGTTACGCAATTTCCCTGTTCCCCTAATAGGTATGGGAATTTTTGGTCGTCATTCAAATTTTTGATTTCAGGGCATATTTTTATGAATTTTGGGTAGAAATTCCCCCTTATGCCCTGATATTTTCCACAAGCTGTGAGGAAGTGCATCTCTGTCTCCACCACTCCCTGACTGCAGTGAGAGCATATCCTGTCCTCTCTTGGCAGCCAGGTCTGTCTGTGTCTGCCTTTTTCGATGGCCAGGCTATGCTCACTAAGTCTGTACATCGTCAAGGTTTTTCTCAATTTGCTATCTTTTACCGTGGTCAGGTATTCAGCCATGTTGTATTGTCTGTTTAGGGCCTAGTAGCAATCGAGTTTGTTTTGGGTTTTTGTTGTTTCTATCCAATATGTCAGATATTTTTCCTTTTGTTTAGTGACAATTGTGTTGGGTCGAATTCTCTGTGCTACGATGTCACTGTCCTGGGGCTGGTTATTATTAGTAGTGTTAGTCGTTACTTCACTGAGTCCCAGGACTAGTTGACTGAGGGGACTCTTCTTTATGATCCTCTCTTGGCATTTCAGGGCTTCGTCATTCCTAATTCTGTCCCAGTAAAGGTGGTTTAAGTCCCCTGTAATTTAACACTATACCAGTGACGCTGAGTCTGCAACAATCCCCTTAAGGTCAAAATAGCAGCGAGGTGTCCTGTGTCTGGAATGGTGGGTTGGCATCAGGTTTCTTTATCCTGCAGAGGGCAGTGGGAGATGAGCAGGGAATCCAGCCCCGACAACAAAGATGGGAAAAGAGAAATAAGGAGAGCTATTTACGTTTTAAATTAAAAAGTGTCTGTTTTTTACAGAGCAAAAAAAAAACACACAGCGAGAGAGAGAAAATGTAAACAGAAAATAAGTGTGAGAGAGAAAGGAATTGAAGAAGAGGAAAAGGGTGATTGAGAAAGCGAGAGGGAGAGAGAAAGGAAGCAGTGATGTGGTGACCTATGACATTTGGACTAGCAGCTCTTTAAAAATATGCTAACTCTCGTGAGGGAGGCTGAACAATCTCTACTGCCCACCCAGTCAAGTAAAGAGTAACAGTCTCCGAACACCCAGCTTCAAATCCCACATCTTAAATAAGTTTGAACAGGACAGAAGGAGGCCAGCCTGTGACCCAGCCTGCTGTGTGTAAATATATCGACTGTGGAATGTGCTGTTGGTGGTGCGAACTTCTGCGGGAAACATGTGGCGGATAGATTCAGTGACTGCTCTTAGCTGAGGGATGGGGGGCGGGGGGGCGGGGGGCTGCATTGAGGTCAATGACACTTTGACCCCGGTGAGGGCTGAGGTCCCAAGGGGGCGTGGACAATCCCCTCTGCAGGCGTGAGTGCACCCAGTGTTATCACACGCTGGCTCTGTGTGTGTGTGGGTGGGGTGGGGACAGCAGAGGGCCTGCGTGTGAAAGGGATGATCAATTCTTCCTTTTTTTTAAACAACAGAAGGAATTTCAGACGGGCCTTTGTGGCTTCGAAGGAGCAGAATGGTTTGAGAGGAAGAAGAACAAAAAAAGTTAATGGGACTGGGAGAAAGAGTGAAAGTCTAATTCTGGGCTGATTTTAATCCAGCTTGCTCTCTGCAAAGAAGCAAAGACAATAACGGAAACGGAGATGGTAGCAGGGAAAGAGAAACAGATCGGAGATAGATAATGGGGAGAAGGGTAGAGAGTATAAAGAGAAGACATAGAGGCTAGAGTAAATACATCGGACTGGTAGAGAGGAGGGCTTCCTATAGACTGATAGAAATCCAGTCTGTTTACTAAACAGAAAGTGGAAGAGACAAAGAAAAGAGAGAGAAAGAATGAGAGAGACAAGGGAGGAGAGAGACAGAAGGATAGAAAGAGATAAGGAAGGAGAGAAAGAGAGAAGGAAGGAGAGGGAGGAGGGGAGGATAGAAAGAGAGATGGAAAGCGAGAGGAAGAATTCGCGGTGCAGACATGGATAGAAAACGGCTGGGAGTACGAGGGAAAGAGAGAGAGAGAGAGAGAGGGCAAAGACGAAGACATTAGACGCAGAGAGATCGCTGGAGTGAGGGTGAGAGGAGTACAGGGGCCACAGTGTCGAGCTCGCACTGTAACTGGAACCAGTCGAGCTCCTGGAAGAAATCGACAAACCACAGGCTGAGTTGAGATGCGGGAGTCAGTTACTGGTGGAACTGAGATCTTTACCCTACTCAATGAGCTGAATAAATCTACTTATGATACTATTGATATTAATTTTAAAGTAAAGATCTGTCTTACAGTAAATGTCAAAACCCACATGACATAAGCTTCAAATCCAACGTCACTGTAAAACCGTTAGGATCTAGATTGTGATTTTTCCCACATTATCCCTTAGAGGTGTTGACCTGCCCCAGCTGCCCTCCCCTTCCTTCCTTACCCAACTGGCAATTCTCAGCAGGGAATGTCGGCATGATATTCAACTATGAGGGGCATCACAGTCAAGTAGGGACGTCCTCACCCAATCTCTGCACACACACAGACACAAAGACACATGCGCACTCACACAGACACACACACAGACATAAACACGCACAGACACACAGACACACACACACAGACACACAGACACACACGCACAGACACACGCAGACACACAGACACACACACACACACACACACACAGACACACGCACAGACGCACGCACAGACACACAGACACACACGCAGACACACACACACACACAGACACACACACAGACACAAGCACAGACAGACACAAAGACACACGCGCACTCACACAGACACACAGACATAAACACGCACTGACACACAAACAATGACACACAGACACACAGACACACAGACACATACGCAGAGACACAGATACACAGACACGCAAACACACCCTCTCGATCGCGATCAGAAGCCGCTTGTTGTTTGATTTTAATGGCCATGGGGCACTGACGCCAACAGAAGCAGCCTGACAGCAGAAACAGCTCAACCCAGTAAACTCCATACAGACCGGTACAGCACAGACTGGTACAGTACAGACCGGTACAGCACAGACTGGTACAGCACAGACTGGTACAGCACAGACCGGTACAGTACAGACCGGTACAGCACAGGCCGGTACAGTACAGACCGGTACAGCACAGACCGGTACAGTACAGACCGGTACAGCACAGACTGGTACAGTACAGACCGGTACAGCACAGACCGGTACAGCACAGACCGGTACAGTACAGACCGGTACAGCACAGACCGGTACAGTACAGACCGGTACAGCACAAACCGGTACAGTACAGACCGGTACAGCACAGACTGGTACAGCACAGACTGGTACAGTACAGACCGGTAGAGCACAGACCGGTACAGCACAGACCGGTACAGCACAGACTGGTACAGCACAGACCGGTACAGCACAGACCGGTACAGCCCAGACTGGTACAGTACAAACTGGTACAGCACAGACCGGTACAGCACAGACCGGTACAGCACAGACCAGTACAGCACAGACCGGTACAGTACAGACCGGTACAGCACAGGCCGGTACAGCCCAGACTGGTACAGTAAAGACCGGTCCAGCACAGAGTGGTACAGCACACACCGGTACAGCCCAGACTGGTACAGCACAGACTGGTACAGCACAGACCGGTACAGTACAGACCGGTACAGCACAGACCGGTACAGTACAGACCAGTACAGCCCAGACTGGTACAGTACAGACCGGTACAGCACAGACCGGTACAGTACAGACCGGTACAGCACAGACCGGTACAGTACAGACCGGTACAGCACAGACCGGTACAGTACAGACCGGTACAGCACAGACCGGTACAGCACAGACCGGTACAGCACAGACCGGTACAGCCCAGACTGGTACAGTACAGACCGGTCCAGCACAGAGTGGTAGAGCACACACCGGTACAGCCCAGATTGGTACAGTACAGAGCAGTACAGCACAGAGTGGTACAGCACAAACCAGTACAGCACAGACTGGTACAGCCCAGGCTGGTGCAGTACAGACCGGTACAGCACAGAGTGGTACAGCACAGACCGGTACAGGCTAGACTGGTACAGTACAGACCGGTACAGCACAGACCGGTACAGCACAGACCGGTACAGCACAGACCGGTACAGTACAGACCAGTACAGCACAGACCGGTACAGTAAAGACCGGTACAGTACAGACCGGTACAGCACAAACCGGTACAGTACAGACCGGTACAGCACAGACTGGTACAGCACAGACCGGTACAGTACAGACCGGTACAGCACAGACCAGTACAGCACAGACCGGTACAGCACAGACTGGTACAGCACAGACCGGTACAGCACAGACCGGTACAGCCCAGACTGGTACAGTACAAACTGGTACAGCACAGACCGGTACAGCACAGACCAGTACAGCACAGACCAGTACAGCACAGACCGGTACAGTACAGACCGGTACAGCACAGACCGGTACAGTACAGACAGGTACAGTACAGACCGGTACAGCACAGACCGGTACAGTAGAGACCGGTACAGCACAGACCGGTACAGTACAGACCGGTACAGCACAGACTGGTACAGCACAGACCGGTACAGCACAGACCAGTGCAGCACAGACCGGTACAGCACAGACCGGTACAGCCTTGACTGGTACAGTACAGACCGGTACAGCACAGACCGGTACAGTACAGACCGGTACAGCACAGACCGGTACAGTACAGACCGGTACAGCACAGATCGGTACAGTACAGACTGTTACAGCACAGACCGGTACAGCACAGACTAGTACAGCACAGACCGGTACAGCACAGACCGGTACAGCCCAGACTGGTATAGTACAGACCGGTACAGCACAGAGCGGTACAGTACAGACCGGTACAGCACAGACAGGTACAGCACAGACTGGTACAGCCCAGACTGGTACAGTACAGACCGGTACAGCACAGAGTGTTAAAGCACAGACCGGTACAGCCCAGACTGGTACAGTACAGACCGGTACAGCACAGACCGGTACAGCACTGACAAGTACAGCACAGACTGGTACAGCACACACCGGTACAGCACAGACCGGTACAGCACAGACCGGTACAGTAGAGACCGGTACAGGAAAGACCGGTACAGCACCGACCGGTACAGTACAGACCGGTACAGCACAGACCGGTACAGCACAGACTGGTAGAGTACAGACTGGTACAGCACAGACAGGTACAGTACAGACCGGTACAGCACAGACCGGTACAGCACAGACCGCTACAATACAGACTGGTACAGCACAGACCGGTACAGCACAGACCGGTACAGCACAGACCGGTACAATACAGACTGGTAGAGTACAGACTGGTACAGCACAGACAGGTACAGTACAGAACGGTACAGCACAGACTGGTACAGCACAGACCGGTAAAGTACAGACTGGTACAGCAAAGACTGGTACAGCACAGGCTGGTACATTACAGACCGGTACAGTACAGACTGGTACAGTACAGACTGGTACAGTACAGACCGGTACAGTACAGACTGGTACAGTGCAGACTGGTACAGCACAGACCGGTACAGCTCAGACCGGTACAGCACAGACCGGTACAATACAGACTGGTACAGCACAGACCTGTACAGCCCAGACTGGTACAGTACAGACCGGTACAGCACAGGCTGGTACAGCACAGACTGGTACAGTACAGACTGGTACAGTACAAACTGGTACAGCACAGACTGGTACAGTACAGACTGGTACAGTACAGACTGGTACAGTACAGACCGGTACAGTACAGACCGGTACAGCACAGACCGGTACAGTACAGACCAGTACAGCACAGACCGGTACAGCACAGACCGGTACAATACAGACTGGTACAGCACAGACCGGTACAGCACAGACCGGTACAGCACAGACCGGTACAATACAGACTGGTACAACACAGACCGGTACAGCCCAGACTGGTACAGTACAGACCGGTACAGCACAGACTGGTACAGCACAGACCGGTACAGTACAGACTGGTACAGTACCGACTGGTACAATACAGACTGGTACAGCACAGACTGGTACAGTACAGACCGGTACAGTACAGACTGGTACAGTACAGACTGGTACAGCACAGACCGGTACAGTACAGACTGGTACAGTACAGACTGGTACAGCACCTACTGGTACAGTACAGACCGGTACAGCACAGACTGGTACAGCACAGACCGGTACAGCACAGACCAGTGCAGCACAGACCGGTACAGCACAGACCGGTACAGCCCAGACTGGTACAGTACAGACCGGTACAGCACAGACCGGTACAGTACAGACCGGTACAGCACAGACCGGTACAGTACAGACCGGTACAGCACAGACCGGTACAGTACAGACTGTTACAGCACAGACCGGTACAGCACAGACTAGTACAGCACAGACCAGTACAGCACAGACCGGTACAGCCCAGACTGGTACAGTACAGACCGGTACAGCACAGAGCGGTACAGTACAGACCGGTACAGCACAGACAGGTACAGCACAGACTGGTACAGCCCAGACTGGTACAGTACAGACCGGTACAGCACAGAGTGTTAAAGCACAGACCGGTACAGCCCAGACTGGTACAGTACAGACCGGTACAGCACAGACCGGTACAGCACTGACAAGTACAGCACAGACTGGTACAGCACAGACCGGTACAGCACAGACCGGTACAGCACAGACCGGTACAGTAGAGACCGGTACAGGGAAGACCGGTACAGCACAGACCGGTACAGTACAGACCGGTACAGCACAGACCGGTACAGCACAGACTGGTACAGCACAGACCGGTACAGCACAGACCGGTACAGCACAGACCGGTACAATACAGACCGGTACAGAACAGACCGGTACAGCACAGACTGGTACAGCACAGACCGGTACAGCAGAGACCGGTACAGCACAGACCGGTACAATACAGACCGGTACAGCACAGACCGGTACAATACCGACCGGTACAGCACAGACCGGTACAGCACAGACCGGTACAATACAGACTGGTACAGCACAGACCGGTACAGCACAGACCGGTACAGCACAGACCGGTACAGCACAGACCGGTACAATACAGACTGGTAGAGTACAGACTGGTACAGCACAGACAGGTACAGTACAGACCGGTACAGCACAGACTGGTACAGCACAGACCGGTAAAGTACAGACTGGTACAGCAAAGACTGGTACAGCACAGGCTGGTACATTACAGACCGGTACAGTACAGACTGGTACAGTACAGACTGGTACAGTACAGACCGGTACAGTACAGACTGGTACAGTGCAGACTGGTACAGCACAGACCGGTACAGCTCAGACCGGTACAGCACAGACCGGTACAATACAGACTGGTACAGCACAGACCGGTACAGCCCAGACTGGTACAGTACAGACCGGTACAGCACAGGCTGGTACAGCACAGACTGGTACAGTACAGACTGGTACAGTACAAACTGGTACAGCACAGACTGGTACAGTACAGACTGGTACAGTACAGACTGGTACAGTACAAACTGGTACAGCACAGACTGGTACAGTACAGACCGGTACAATACAGACTGGTACAGTACAGACCGGTACAGCACAGACCGGTACAGCACAGACCGGTACAATACAGACTGGTACAACACAGACCGGTACAGCCCAGACTGGTACAGTACAGACCGGTACAGCACAGACTGGTACAGCACAGACCGGTACAGTACAGACTGGTACAGTACCGACTGGTACAATACAGACTGGTACAGCACAGACTGGTACAGTACAGACCGGTACAGTACAGACTGGTACAGTACAGACTGGTACAGCACAGACCGGTACAGTACAGACTGGTACAGTACAGACTGGTACAGCACTGACTGGTACAGTACAGACCGGTACAGCACAGACTGGTACAGTACAGACTGGTACAGCACAGACCGGTACAGTATAGACTGGTACAGTACAGACCGGTACAGCACAGACCGGTACAGTACAGACCGGTACAGCACAGACTGGTACAGCACAGACCGGTACAGTATAGACTGGTACAGTACAGACTTGTACAGCACAGACTGGTACAGTACAGACTGGTACAGTACAGACTGGTACAGTTCAGACCGGTACAGTACAGACTGGTACAGTACAGACAGGTACAGCACAGACCGGTACAGCACAGACCGGTACAGCACAGACCGGTACAATACAGACTGGTACAGCACAGACCGGTACAGCCCAGACTGGTACATTAGAGACCGGTACAGCACAGACTGGTACAGCACAGACCGGTACAGTACAGACTGGTACAGCACAGACTGGTACAGCAGAGACCGGTACAGTACAGACTGGTACAGTACAGACCGGTACAGTACAGACTGGTACAGCACAGACTGGTACAGTACAGACCGGTACAGAACAGACTGGTACAGTACAGACTGGTACTGCACAGACTGGTACAGTACAGACTGGTACAGTACAGACTGGTACAGCACAGACTGGTATAGTACAGACTGCTACAGCACAGACTGGTACAGTACAGACTGGTACAGCACAGACTGGTACAGTACAGACCGGTACAGTACAGACTGGTACAGCAGAGACTGGCACAGTACAGACCGGTACAGTATAGACTGGTACAGTACAGACTGGTACAGCACAGACTGGTACAGTACAGACTGGTACAGTTCAGACTGGTACAGCACAGACTGGTACAGTACAGACTGGTATAGTACAGTCTGATACGGTGCAGACTGTTACAGTACAGACTGGTACAGTACAGAGTGGTGCAGTGCAGACTGGTACAGCACAGACTGGTACAGTACAGACTGGTATAGTACAGTCTGGTACAGTTCAGACTAGTAAAGTACAGATTGGTACAGTACAGACCGGTACAGCACAGACCGGTACAGTACAGACCGGTACAGCACAGACCGGTACAGCACAGACCGGTACAATACAGACTGGTACAGCACAGACCGGTACAGCCCAGACTGGTACAGTACAGACCGGTACAGCACAGACTGGTACAGCACAGACCGGTACAGCACAGACTGGTACAGTACAGACTGGTACAGCACAGACTGGTACAGTACAGACCGGTACAGTAAAGACTGGTACAGTACAGACTGGTACAGTACAGACTGGTACAGTACAGACTGGTACAGCACAGGCTGGTACAGTACAGACCAGTACAGCACAGACTGGTACAGTACAGACTGGTCCAGCACAGGCTGGTACAGTACAGACCGGTACAGCACAGACTGTTACAGTACAGACCGGTACAGTACAGATTGGTACAGCACAGACTGGTACAGTACAGACTGGTACAATACAGACTGGTACAGCACAGACTGGTACAGCACAGACTGCTCCAGTACAGACCGGTACAGCACAGACCGGTACAGCAGAGACCGGTACAATACAGACTGGTACAGCACAGACCGGTACAGTACAGACTGGTAAAGTACAGACTGGTACAGCACAGACCGGTACAGAACAGACTGGTACAGTACAGACTGGTACAGTACAGACTTGTACAGCACAGACTGGTACAGTACAGACGGGTACAGCACAGACTGGTACAGTACAGACTGGTACAGCACAGACCGGTACAGTACAGACTGGTACAGTACAGACAGGTACAGCACAGACAGGTACAGTACAGACCGGTACAGCACAGACTGGTACAGCACAGACCGGTAAAGTACAGACTGGTACAGCAAAGACTGGTACAGCACAGACTGGTACATTACTGACCGGTACAGTACAGACTGGTACAGTACAGACAGGTACAGCACAGACCGGTACAGCACAGACCGGTACAGCACAGACCGGTACAATACAGACTGGTACAGCACAGACCGGTACAGCCAAGACTGGTACATTAGAGATGGTACAGCACAGACTGGTACAGCACAGACCGGTACAGTACAGACTGGTACAGCACAGACTGGTACAGCACAGACCGGTACAGTACAGACTGGTACAGTACAGACCGGTACAGTACAGGCTGGTACAGCACAGACTGGTACAGTACAGACCGGTACAAAACAGACTGGTACAGTACAGACTGGTACTGCACAGACTGGTACAGCACAGACTGGTACAGTACAGACCAGTACAGCACAGACCGGTACAGCACAGACCGGTACAATACAGACTGGTACAGCACAGACCGGTACAGTAGAGACCGGTACAGCACAGACTGGTACAGTACAGACCGGTACAGTACAGACTGGTACAGCAGAGACTGGTACAGTACAGACTGGTACAGTATAGACTGGTACAGTACAGACTGGTACAGCACAGACTGGTACAGTACAGACTGGTACAGTTCAGACTGGTACAGCACAGACTGGTACAGTACAGACTGGTATAGTACAGTCTGATACGGTGCAGACTGTTACAGTACAGACTGGTACAGTACAGAGTGGTACAGTGCAGACTGGTACAGCACAGACTGGTATAGTACAGTCTGGTACAGTTCAGACTAGTAAAGTACAGATTGGTACAGTACAGACCGGTACAGCACAGACCGGTACAGCACAGACCGGTACAGCACAGACCGGTACGATACAGACTGGTACAGCACAGACCGGTACAGCCCAGACTGGTACAGTACAGACCGGTACAGCACAGACTGGTACAGCACAGACCGGTACAGAACAGACTGGTACAGTACAGACTGGTACAGCACAGACTGGTACAGTACAGACTGGTACAGTACAGACTGGTACAGTACAGACTGGTACAGCACAGGCTGGTACAGTACAGACCAGTACAGCACAGACTGGTACAGTACAGACTGGTACAGCACAGACTGGTACAGTACAGACCGGTACAGCACAGACTGTTACAGTACAGACCGGTACAGTACAGATTGGTACAGCACAGACTGGTACAGTACAGACTGGTACAATACAGACTGGTACAGCACAGACTGGTACAGCACAGACTGGTACAGTACAGACCGGTACAGCACAGACTGGTACAGCACAGACTGGTACAGTACAGACCGGTACAGCACAGACTGGTACAGTACAGACCGGTACAGTACAGACTGGTACAGCACAGACTGGTACAGTAAAGACTGGTATAGTACAGTCTGGTACAGTGCAGACTGGTACAGTACAGACTGGTACAGTACAGACTGGTACAGTGCAGACTGGTACAGCACAGACTGGTACAGTACAGACTGGTATAGTACAGTCTGGTACAGTGCAGACTAGTAAAGTACAGATTGGTACAGTACAGACCGGCACAGTACAGACTGGTACAGCACAGACCGGTACAGTACAGACCGGTACAGTACAGACCGGTACAGCACAGACCGGTACAGCACAGACCGGTACAGCACAGACCGGTACAGCACAGACCGGTACAATAGAGACTGGTACAGCACAGACCGGTACAGCCCAGACTGATACAGCAGAGACCGGTACAGCACAGACTGGTACAGTGCAGACTGGTACAGTACATACTGGTATAGCACAGACTGGTACAGCTCAGACTGGTAAAGTTGAGAATGGCAGAGTACAGACTGGTACAGTTTAGACCGGTGCGGTACAGACTGGTACGGTACAGACCGGTACAGCACAGACTGGTACAGCACAGACTGGTACAGTACAGACTGGTACAGCACAGACTGGTACAGTACAGACTGGTACAGCATAGACTGGTACAGCACAGACTGGTACAGTGCAGACTGGTGCAGTACATATTGGTATAGCACAGACTGGTAAAGCTCAGACTGGTAAAGTAGAGAATGGCACAGTACAGACTGGTACAGTTTAGACCGGTGCAGAACAGACTGGTACGGTACAGACCGCTACAGCACAGACTTGTACAGTAGAGACTAGTAAAGTACAGATTGGTGCAGTACAGACCGGCACAGTACAGACTGGTACATCACAGACTGGTACAGTACAGGCTGGTACAGCACAGACTGCTACAGCACAGACTGGTACAGCACAGACCGGTACAGTACAGACTGGTACAGAACAGACTGGTACAGCACAGACTGGTACAGTACAGACTGGTATAGTACAGTCTGGTACAGTGCAGACTGGTACAGTAGAGACTGGTACTGCACAGACTGGTACAGTACAGACTGGTACACTACAGACTGGTACAGTACAGACTGGTACAGTACAGACCGGTACAGTACAGACTGGTACAGTACAGACAGGTACAGCACAGACCGGTACAGCATAGACCGGTACAGCACAGACCGGTACAATACAGACTGGTACAGCACAGACCGGTACAGCCCAGACTGGTACATTAGAGACCGGTACAGCACAGACTGGTACAGCACAGACCGGTACAGTACAGACTGGTACAGCACAGACTGGTACAGCACAGACCGGTACAGTACAGACTGGTACAGTACAGACCGGTACAGTACAGACTGGTACAGCACAGACTGGTACAGTACAGACCGGTACAGAACAGACTGGTACAGTACAGACTGGTACTGCAGAGACTGGTACAGTACAGACTGGTACAGTACAGACTGGTACAGCACAGACTGGTACAGTACAGACTGGTACAGCACAGACTGGTACAGTACAGACCAGTACAGCACAGACTGGTACAGTACAGACCGGTACAGTACAGACTGGTACAGCAGAGACTGGTACAGTACAGACCGGTACAGTATAGACTGGTACAGTACAGACTGGTACAGTATAGACTGGTACAGTACAGACTGGTACAGCACAGACTGGTACAGTACAGACTGGTACAGTTCAGACTGGTACAGCACAGACTGGTACAGTACAGACTGGTATAGTACAGTCTGATACGGTGCAGACTGTTACAGTACAGACTGGTACAGTACAGAGTGGTACAGTGCAGACTGGTACAGCACAGACTGGTACAGTACAGACTGGTATAGTACAGTCTGGTACAGTTCAGACTAGTAAAGTACAGATTGGTACAGTACAGACCGGTACAGCACAGACCGGTACAGCACAGACCGGTACAGCACAGACCGGTACAGCACAGACCGGTACAATACAGGCTGGTACAGCACAGACCGGTACAGCCCAGACTGGTACAGTACAGACCGGTACAGCACAGACTGGTACAGCACAGACCGGTACAGCACAGACTGGTACAGTACAGACTGGTACAGCACAGACTGGTACAGTACAGACCGGTACAGTAAAGACTGGTACAGTACAGACTGGTACAGTACAGACCGGTACAGTACAGACTGGTACAGTACAGACTGGTACAGCACAGGCTGGTACAGTACAGACCAGTACAGCACAGACTGGTACAGTACAGACTGGTACAGCACAGACTGGTACAGTACAGACCGGTACAGCACAGACTGTTACAGTACAGACCGGTACAGTACAGATTGGTACAGCACAGACTGGTACAGTACAGACTGGTACAATACAGACTGGTACAGCACAGACTGGTACAGCACAGACTGGTACAGTACAGACCGGTACAGCACAGACTGGTACAGCACAGACTGGTACAGTACAGACCGGTACAGCACGGACTGGTACAGTACAGACCGGTACAGTACAGACTGGTACAGCACAGACTGGTACAGTAAAGACTGGTATAGTACAGTCTGGTACGGTGCAGACTGGTACAGTACAGACTGGTACAGTACAGACTGGTACAGTGCAGACTGGTACAGCACAGACTGGTACAGTACAGACTGGTATAGTACAGCCTGGTACAGTGCAGACTAGTAAAGTACAGATTGGTACAGTACAGACCGGCACAGTACAGACTGGTACAGCACAGACCGGTACAGTACAGACCGGTACAGTACAGACCGGTACAGCACAGACCGGTACAGCACAGACCGGTACAGCACAGACCGGTACAGCACAGACCGGTACAATAGAGACTGGTACAGCACAGACCGGTACAGCCCAGACTGGTACAGCAGAGACCGGTACAGCACAGACGGGTACAGTGCAGACTGGTACAGTACATACTGGTATAGCACAGACTGGTACAGCTCAGACTGGTAAAGTTGAGAATGGCAGAGTACAGACTGGTCCAGTTTAGACCGGTGCGGTACAGACTGGTACGGTACAGACCGGTACAGCACAGACTGGTACAGCACAGACTGGTACAGTACAGACTGGTACAGCACAGACTGGTACAGTACAGACTGGTACAGCATAGACTGGTACAGCACAGACTGGTACAGTGCAGACTGGTACAGTACATGTTGGTATAGCACAGACTGGTAAAGCTCAGACTGGTAAAGTAGAGAATGGCACAGTAGAGACTGGTACAGTTTAGACCGGTGCAGTACAGACTGGTACGGTACAGACCGCTACAGCACAGACTTGTACAGTAGAGACTAGTAAAGTACAGATTGGTGCAGTACAGACCGGCACAGTACAGACAGGTACATCACAGACTGGTACAGTACAGGCTGGTACAGCACAGACTGCTACAGCACAGACTGGTACAGCACAGACCGGTACAGTACAGACTGGTACAGTACAGACTGGTACAGCACAGACTGGTACAGTACAGACCGGTACAGAACAGACTGGTACAGCACAGACTGGTACAGTACAGACTGGTATAGTACAGTCTGGTACAGTGCAGACTGGTACAGTACAGACTGGTACTGCACAGACTGGTACAGTACAGACTGGTACAGCATAGACTGGTACAGCACAGACTGGTACAGTGCAGACTGGTACAGTACATACTGGTATAGCACAGACTGGTACAGCTCAGACTGGTAAAGTAGAGAATGGCACAGTACAGACTGTTTAGACCTGTGCAGTACAGACTGGTACGGTACAGACCGGTACAGCACAGACTGGTACAGCACAGACTGGTACAGTACAGACTGGTACAGCACAGACTGGTAGAGTACAGTCAGGTATTGTACAGTCTGGTACAGTGCAGACTGGTACAGTACAGACTGGTACTGCACAGACTGGTACAGTACAGACTGGTACAGTACAGACTGGTACAGCATAGACTGGTACAGCACAGACTGGTACAGTGCAGACTGGTACAGTACATACTGGTATAGCACAGACTGGTACAGCTCAGACTGGTAAAGTAGAGAATGGCACAGAACAGACTGTTTAGACCTGTGCAGTACAGACTGGTACGGTACAGACTGGTACAGCACAGACTGGTACACAACAGACTGGTACAGTACAGACTGGTACAGCACAGACTGGTACAGTACAGATTGGTACAGTACAGACCGGTACAGCACAGACTAGAACAGCACAGACTGGTACAGTACAGACCGGTATAGTACTGACCATTAAAGTACAGACTGGTAAAGTACAGACCGGCACAGTACAGACTGGTACAGCACAGACTGGTACAGTACAGACCGGTACAATACAGACTGGTACAGTACAGACTGGTACAGCACAGACTGGCAAATCATAGACTGGTACAGTACAGTACAGACTGGTACAGCACAGACTGGTACAGTACAGACTGGTACAGCACAGGCTGGTATAGTACAGTCTGGTACAGTGCAGACTGGTACAGTACAGACTGGTACAGTACAGACTGGTACAGTACTGACTAGTAAAGTACAGATTGGTAAAGTACAGACCGGCACAGTACAGACTGGTACAGTACAGACTGGTACAGCACAGACTGGTACAGCACAGACTGGTACAGCACAGACTGGTATAGTACAGACTGGTACAGCACCGACTGGTATAGTACAGTCTGGTACAGTGCAGACTGGTACAGTACAGACTGGTACAGTACTGACTAGTAAAGTACAGATTGGTAAAGTACAGACCGGCACAGTACAGACTGGTACAGCACAGACTGGTACAGTATAGACTGGTACAGTACAGACTGGTACAGTGCAGACTGGTACAGCACAGACTGGTACAGTATAGACTGGTACAGTACAGACTGGTACAGCACAGACTGGTACAGTACAGACTGGTATAGTACAGTCTGGTACAGTGCAGACTAGTAAAGTACAGATTGGTACAGTACAGACCGGCACAGTACAGACTGGTACAGCACAGACCGGTACAGTACAGACCGGTACAGTACAGACCGGTACAGCACAGACCGGTACAGCACAGACCGGTACAGCACAGACCGGTACAGCACAGACCGGTACAATAGAGACTGGTACAGCACAGACCGGTACAGCCCAGACTGGTACAGCAGAGACCGGTACAGCACAGACGGGTACAGTACAGACTGGTACAGCACAGACCGGTACAGCACAGACTGGTACAGCACATACTGGTACAGCATAGACCGGTACAGCACAGACTGGTACAGCACAGACCGGTACAGTACAGACTGGTACAGTACAGTCTGGTACAGCACAGACCGGTACAGTACAGACCGGTACAGTACAGACCGGTACAGCACAGACCGGTACAGCACAGACTGGTACAGCACATACTGGTACAGCATAGACCGGTACAGCACAGACTGGTACAGCACAGACCGGTACAGTACAGACTGGTACAGTACAGTCTGGTACAGCACAGACTGGTACAGTACAGACTGGTACAGCATAGACTGGTACAGCACAGACTGGTACAGTGCAGACTGGTACAGTACATACTGGTATAGCACAGACTGGTACAGCTCAGACTGGTAAAGTAGAGAATGGCACAGTACAGACTGGTACAGTTTAGACCGGTGCAGTACAGACTGGTACGGTACAGACCGGTACAGCACAGACTGGTACAGTAGAGACTAGTAAAGTACAGACTGGTACAGCACAGACTGGTACAGCACAGAATGGTAAATCATAGACTGGTATAGTAAATACTGGTACAGTACAGACTGGTACAGCACAGACCGGTACATCACAGACTGGTACAGCACAGGCCGGTACAATACAGACTGGTACAGTACAGACTGGTACAGCACAGACTGGCAAATCATAGACTGGTACAGTACAGACTGGTACAGCCCAGACTGGTACAGTACAGACTGGTACAGCACAGATTGGTACAGTACAGACCGGTACAGCACAGACTAGAACAGCACAGACTGGTACAGTACAGACCGGTACAGTACTGATCATTAAAGTACAGATTGGTAAAGTACAGACCGGCACAGTACAGAATGGTACAGCACAGACTGGTACAGTACAGACCGGTACAATACAGACTGGTACAGTACAGACTGGTACAGCACAGACTGGCAAATCATAGACTGGTACAATACAGTACAGACTGGTACAGCACAGACTGGTACAGCACAGACTGGTACAGCACAGACTGGTATAGTACAGTCTGGTACAGTGCAGACTGGTACAGTACAGACTGGTACAGTACAGACTGGTACAGTACTGACTAGTAAAGTACAGATTGGTAAAGTACAGACCGGCACAGTACAGACTGGTACAGCACAGACTGGTACAGCACCGACTGGTATAGTACAGTCTGGTACAGTGCAGACTGGTACAGTACAGACTGGTACAGTACAGACTGGTACAGTACTGACTAGTAAAGTACAGATTGGTAAAGTACAGACCGGCACAGTACAGACTGGTACAGCACAGACTGGAACAGTACAGACCGGCACAGTACAGACTGGTATAGCACAGACTGGTACAATACAGACCGGTACAGCACAGACTGGTACAGCACAGACTGGTAAAGCACAGACTGGTAAAGTACAGACTGGTACAGCACAGACTGGTACAGCACAGACTGGTACAGTACAGACTGGTACAGCACAGACTGGTACAGCACAGACTGGTACAGCAGAGAATGGTAAATCATAGACTGGTATAGTACACACTGGTACAGTACAGACTGGTACAGCACAGACCGGTACATCACAGACTGGTACAGCACAGACCGGTACAATGCAGACTGGTACAGCACAGCCGGGTGCAGCAAAGACCGGTACAGCACACACTGGTACAGTACAGACTGGTACAGTACAGACTGGTACAGCACGGACTGGTACAGCACAGACTGGTACAGTACAGGCTGGTACAGCACAGGCTCGTACAGTACAGACTGGTACTGCACAGACTGGTACAGTACAGACTGGTAAAGCACAGACTGGTACAGTACAGACTGGTACAGCACATACTGGAACAGTACAGACTGGTACAGCACAGACCGCTACAGTACAGACTGGTACAGCACAGACTGCTACAGCACAGACCAGTACAGTACAGACTGGTACAGTACAGACTGGTACAGCACAGACCGGTACAGCACAGACTGGTACAGCACATACTGGTACAGCATAGACCGGTACAGCACAGACTGGTACAGCACAGACCGGTACAGTACAGACTGGTACAGTACAGTCTGGTACAGCACAGACCGGTACAGTACAGACCGGTACAGTACAGACCGGTACCGCACAGAAAGGTACAGTACAGACTGGTACAGCACAGACTGGTACAGCACAGACTGGTATAACACAGACTGGTACAGCACAGACTGGTACAGCACAGACTGGTAAAGCACAGAATGGTACAGTACAGACTGGTACAGTACAGACTGGTACAGCACAGACCGGTACAATACAGAGTGGTACAGTACAGGCTGGTACATCTCAGACTGGTTCAGTACAGAATGGTACAGCACAGACTGGTACAGTACAGAGTGGTACAGCACAGACTAGTACAGCACAGACCAGTACAGTACAGACTGGTACAGCAAAGCCTGGTGCATCAAAGACCGGTACAGCACACACTGGTACAGTACAGACTGGTACAGTACAGACTGGTACAGCATGGACTGGTACAGCACAGACTGGTGCAGTACAGACTGGTACAGTACAGACTGGTGCAGCACAGGCTGGTACAGTACAGACCGGTAGAGTACAGGCTGGTACAGCACAGGCTCATACAGTACAGACTGGTACAGCACAGACTGGTACAGTACAGACTGGTAAAGCACAGACTGGTACAGTACAGACTGGTACAGTACAGACTGGTACAGCACAGACCGGTACAGTACAGACTGGTAAAGTGCAGACTGGTACAGCACAGACCGGTACAGCACAGACTGGTACAGCACAGACTGGTACAGCACAGACTGGTACAGTACAGACTGGTACAGTACAGTCTGGTACAGCACAGACCGGTACAGTACAGACCGGTACAGTACAGACCGGTACCGCACAGAAAGGTACAGTACAGACTGGTACAGCACAGACTGGTACAGCACAGACTGGTATAACACAGGCTGGTACAGCACAGACTGGTACAGCACAGACTGGTAAAGCACAGAATGGTACAGTACAGACTGGTGCAGCACAGACTGGTATAACACAGACTGGTACAGTACAGACTGGTACAGTACAGACTGGTACAGCACAGACTGGTACAGTTTAGACTGGGACAGCACAAACCGGTACAGCACAGACTGGTACAGCACAGACTGGTACTGCACAGACTGGTACAGTACAGGCTGGTACATCTCAGACTGGTTCAGTACAGAATGGTACAGCACAGACTGGTACAGTACAGAGTGGTACAGCACAGACTAGTACAGCACAGACCAGTACAGTACAGACTGGTACAGCACAGCCTGGTGCATCAAAGACCGGTACAGCAAACACTGGTACAGTACAGACTGGTACAGTACAGACTGGTACAGCATGGACTGGTACAGCACAGACTGGTGCAGTACAGACTGGTACAGTACAGACTGGTACAGCACAGGCTGGTACAGCACAGGCTCGTACAGTACAGACTGGTACAGTACAGACTGGTAAAGCACAGACTGGTACAGTACAGACTGGTACAGTACAGACTGGTACAGCACAGACTGGTACAGTACAGACTGGTACAGTACAGACTGGTACAGCACAGACCGGTACAGCACAGACTGGTACAGCACAGACTGGTACAGCACAGGCTGGTACAGCACAGACCGGTACAGTGCAGACTGGTACAGTACAGACTGGTACAGCACTGACCGGTACAGTACAGACTGGTAAAGCACAGAATGGTACAATACAGACTGGTACAGCACAGACTGGTATAACACAGACTGGTACAGTACAGACTGGTACAGTACAAACTGGTACAGCACAGACCGGTACAGTACAGAGTGGTACAGCACAGACTGGTACAGTACAGGCTGGTACATCTCAGACTGGTACAGTACAGAATGGTACAGCACAGACTGGCACAGTACAGAGTGGTACAGCACAGACTGGTACAGCACAGACCGGTACAGTACAGACTGGTACAGCACAGCCTGGTGCAGCAAAGACCGGTACAGCACACACTGGTACAGTACAGACCGGTACAGTACAGACTGGTACAGCACGGACTGATACAGCACAGACTGGTGCAGTACAGACTGGTACAGTACAGACTGGTACAGCACAGGCTGGTACAGTACGGACCGGTAGAGTACAGGCTGGTACAGCACAGGCTCGTACAGTACAGACTGGTACAGCACAGACTGGTACAGTACAGACTGGTAAAGCACAGACTGGTACAGTACAGACTGGTACAGTACAGACTGGTACAGCACAGACCGGTACAGTACAGACTGGTACAGCACAGACTGGTACAGTACAGACTGGTAAAGCACAGACCGGTACAGTACAGACTGGTACAGCACAGACTGCTACAGCACAGACCGGTACAGTACAGACCGGTACAGTACAGACTGGTACAGCACATAGAAACATAGAAGATAGGAGCAGGAGTAGGCCATTCGGCCCTTCGAGCCTGCTCCGCCATTCAATGAGATCATGGCTGATCATTCAAATTCAGTACCCTGTCCCTGCCTTCTCCCCACATCCCTTGATCCCCTTAGCCTTAAGAAATATATCCAACTCTTTCTTGAATACATTTAATGAACTGGCCTCTACCCCACTCTGTGGCAGAGAATTCCACAGGTTCAGCACTCTCTGGGTGAAGAAATTCCTCCTCATCTCAGTCCTAAATGTCCTACCCCTTATCCTTAGACTATGACCCCTGGTTCTGGACTCCCCGACCATCGGGAACATCCTTCCAGCATCTAGTCTGTCTAGGCCTGACAGAATTTTATAGGTTTCAATGAGATCCCCTCTCAATCTTCTAAACTCCAGTGAGTATAAGCCCAATCGACACAATCTCTCCTCATACGTCATTCCTGGTATCAGCCTGGTGAATCTTCGCTGCACTCCTTCCATGGCAAGAACATCCTTCCTCAGATAAGGTGACCAATACTGCACACAATACTCAAGGTGCGGTCTCACCAAGGCCCTGTACAACTGTAGCAAGACATCCTTGTTCCTGTACTCGAACCCTCTTAATAATAATAATAATTCAACTTTATTGCCATTGCACAAGTACATGAACAACGAAATGTGATCTTGCAAGCTCCCATGACTGGGAGAAGCAAAGCCGCTGCGTGCCGCCATTCCATTTCCACCATTCCTCCTGTCCGACAATCTTCAGCCCAACGCCCGGGCCTGCTCACCAGCCGCTCCTCCTTCCGTGACCTTCTCACCAACCACCCCTCTTCGGGGCTCCTTCCGTGACCTTCTGCACCTGGTCTTCCCTGATGGTCACCCCTCCAGGTACTAACCAGGCCTGGCTCTGCTTAGACTTCCAAGCCTTGTCCAGTGACCCTGTCCCTAGTCCCTACGAAGGCCAACATACCATTTGCCTTCTTAACCGCCTGCTGCACCTGCATGCTTACCTGCAGTGACTGGTGCACACGAACACCCAGGTCTCTTTGCACTTCCCCTTCTCCCAATCTATTGCCATTCAAATAATAATTTGCCTTCCTGTTTTTGCCACCAAAGTGGATAACCTCACATTTATCCACATTATAGTGCATTTGCCATGTTTCTGCCCAATCACCTAACCTGTCCAAATCATACTGGAGTTTCATGACATCCTCCTCACAGCATACCCTCCCACCCAGCTTTGTGTTGTCTGCAAATTTGGAGATATTACATCCAATTCCCTCGTCCAGATCATTAATATATATTGTGAACAGCTGGGGTCCTAGGACCGATCCTTGCGGTACCCCACTAGTCACTGCCTGCCACTTGGAAAACGACCCGTTTATTCCAACTCTTTGCTTTCTGTCCGCCAGCCAGTTCTCTATCCAAGTGAATACCTTGCCCCCAATCCCATGTGCCTTAATTTTGCACGCTAATCTCTTATGCGGGACCTTATCGAAAGCCTTCTGAAAGTCCAAATACACCACATCCACTGGTTCTCCCTTATCTATTTTACCAGTTACATCCTCAAAAAACTCCAGTAGATTAGTCAAGCATGATTTACCTTTTGTAAATCCATGTTGACTTTGTCCGATCCTGTCACTGCTTTCCAAGTGCTCTGCTATTACATCTTTTATAATGGACGATAGCATTTTCCCCACTACCGATGTCAGGCTTACCGGTCTGTAATTCCCCGCTTTTTCTCTGCCACCTTTTTTGAATAGTGGGGTAACATTAGCTACCCTCCAATCCATGGGTACTGTTCCAGAGTCTATCGAGTTCTGGAAGATGACCAGCAATGCATCTACTATTTCTAGGGCCACTTCCTTAAGTACCCTGGGATGTAGATTATCAGGCCCTGGGGATTTATCGGCCTTCAGTCCCATCAATTTTCCTAACACCATTTCCCTACAAATACTGATTTCTTTCAGTTCCACCCTTTCATCAGACCCTATGTTGCCCGGTATTTCTGGGAGGTTATTTGTGTCCTCCTTTGTGAAGACAGAACCAAAGTATTTAGGTGGTCTGCCATTTCTTTGTTCCCCATTATAAATGCCCCCGATTATGACTGCAAGGGACCTACGCTTGACTTCACCAATCTTTTTCTCTTCACATATCTATAAAAGCTTTTACAGTCAGTTTTTATGTTCCCTGAAAGCTTACTCTCATATTCTATTTTCCCTTTCTTAATTAATCCCTTTGTCCTCCTTTGTTGAATCCTGAACTACTCCCAATCCTCAGGATTATTGCTTTTTCTGGCCAATTTCTATGTCCTCTCCTTGGATCTTATGCTATCCCTAATTTCCCTTGTTACCCATGGTTGAGTCACCATTTTTGTTTTATTTTTATGCCAAACTGGGATGAACAACTTCTGTAGTTCATCCATTCAGTCTTTGAATGTTTGCCATTGCCTATCCACCGTCAACCCTTTGAGTGACATTCCCCAGTCAATCCTACCCAACTCGCTCCTCAGACCATCGTAGTTTCCTTTATTTAAATTGAGGACCCTTGTTTCTGAGTCAACTACTTCATTCTCCATCTTAATGAAGAATTCGATCATATTATGATCGCTCCGACCCAAGGGGCCTCGTACAACAAGATTGCTAATTAATCCTTTCTCATTACATAATACCCAGTCTAAGATGGCCTGATCTCTGGTTGGTTCCTCGACATATTGGTCCAGGAAACCATCCCGTAAACACTCCAAGAATTCCTCCTCCACAGTATTGTTACCAATTTGGTTAGCCCAATCTATATGCAGATTAAAGTCACCCATGATGACTGCTGTGCCCTTATTGCACGCTTCTTTAATTTCCCTTTTAATGCCATCCCCAACCTCCGCCTTACTGTTTGGAGGTCTATATACCACTCCCACTAATGTATTTTTCCCCTTAGTATTTCTCAATTCTACCCACACAGATTCCACATCATCAGAGCTAATATCCTTCATTACAATTGTGTTAATCCCTTCTTTAACCAGTAATGCTACCCCACCTCCCTTTCCTTTTTGCCTATCTTTCCTGAATATCGAATACCCCTGGATGTTGAGTTCCCAGTCTTGGCCATCCTTGAGCCACGTTTCCATAATCCCAACCAAATCATATTCGTTTACCTCTATTTGCGCAGCTTACTACAAATGCTTATTGCGCACCTTATTACAAATGCTGCTCGCATTAAGACACAAAGCCTTCAGGCTTGTTTTTTTAACGCTCTTAGACCTATTAGAATTATTATTTACTGTGGCCATGTTTGATTTAAACCGTTGATTTCTCTGGCTGCCACTTTTGTTTTTCTCCTTCCTATCTTTTGCTTTTATCCTTGTTTCCCTTTCCTCTGTCTCCCTGCTCAGGTTCCCAACCCCCTTCCATTTTAGTTTAAACCCTCCCCCACAGCACTAGCAAACAAACCCCCTAGGACATTGGTTCCAGCCCTGCCCAGACTGGTACAGCACAGACCGGTACAGTACAGACTGGTACAGTAGAGACTGGTACAGCAGAGACTTACACAGCACAGACCGGTACAGCACAGACTGATATAACACAGACTGGTACAGTACAGACCGGTACAGCACAGACTGGTACAGCACAGACTGGTACAGTACAAACTGGTACAGTGCAGACTGGTACAGTACATACTGGAACAGCACAGACTGGTACAGCACAGACTGGTACCATACAGACTGATACGGTATGGACCAGTACAGCACAGACTGGTACAGCACAGACTGGTAAAGTAGAGAATGGCACAGTACAGACTGGTACAGCACAGACTGGTACAGTACATATTGGTACAGCACAGACTGGTACAGCACAGACTGGTACCATACAGACTGATACGGTAAAGACCAATACAGTGCAGACTGGTACAGCACAGACTGGTACAGTAGAAAATGGCACAGTACAGATGGTACAGCACAGACTGGTACAGTACAGACTGGTACAGCACAAACTGGTACAGTTTAGACCGGTGCAGTACAGACTGGTACAGTACAGACCGGTACAGTACAGACTGGTACAGTACAGACCGGTAAAGCACGGTCTGATACAGCACAGACTGGTACAGCACAGATTGTACAGTACAGATTGGTACAGCACAGACTGGTACAGTACAGACCAGTACAGCACAGACTGGTACAGTACAGACAGGTACAGTACAGACTGGTACTGTACAGACTGGTACAGCACAGGCTGGTACAGTACAGGCTAGTACAGTACAGACTGGTACAGTACAGTCTGGTACAGTACAGACTGGTACAGCACAGACCAGTACACTACAGTCTGGTACAGTAGACTAGTACAGTACAGACTGGTACAATACACACCACTACAGCACAGACTGGTACAGTACAGACTGGTACAGTACAGACCAGTAAAGCACGGTCTGATACAGCACAGACTAGTACAGCACAGATTGTACAGTACAGACTCGTACAGCACAGACTGGTACAGTACAGACCAGTACAGCACAGACTGGTACAGTACAGACCGGTACAGTACAGACTGGTACAGTACAGACCGGTAAAGTACGGTCTGGTACTGTACAGACTGGTACAGCACAGATTGTACAGTACAGATTAGTAGAGCACAGACTGGTACAGTACAGACCAGTACAGCACAGACTGGTACAGTACAGACTGGTGCAGTACAGACTGGTACAGTACAGACAGGTACAGTACAGTCTGGTACAGTACAGACTAGTACAGTACAGACCGGTACAGTACAGACTGGTACAGCACAGACCGGTACACTACAGTCTGGTACAGTAGACTAGTACAGTACAGACTGGTGCAGTAAAGTCTGGTACAGTACAGACTAGTACAGTACAGACTGGTACAGTACAGATTGTTCCAGCACAGACCGGTACAGTACAATCTGGTACAGTACAGGCTAGTACAGTACAGACTGGTACAGTACAGACTGGTGCAGCACAGACCGGTACAGCAAAGACCGGTACAGTACAGACTGGTACAGTACAGTACAGACTGGTACAGTACAGACCGGTACAGTACCGACTGGTATAGCACAGACTGGTACATCACAGATTGGTACCATACAGACTGATACGGTATAGACCAGTGCAGTACAGACTGGTACAGCACAGACTGGTACAGTACAGACCAGTACAGTACGACGAGTACAGTACAGACTGGTACAGTACAGACTGGTACAGCACAGATTGGTACAGTACAGAATGGAGCAGCACAGACCGGTACAGCAAAGACCGGTACAGTACAGACTGGTACAGTACAGTACAGACTGGTACAGCACAGTCTGGTACACAGACTAGTACAGTACAGACTGGAACAGTACAGACCGGCACAGTACAGACTGGTATAGCACAGACTGGTACAATACAGGCTGGTACAGCACAGACTGCTCCAGTACAGACTGGTACAGCACAGACTGGTAAAGTACAGACTGGTACAGCACAGACTGGTACAGCACAGGCTGGTACAGTACAGACTGGTACAGTACAGACTGCTACAGCACTGACCGGTACAGCACAATCTGGTACAGCAGAGACTGGTACAGCACAGACCGGTAAAGTACAGACTGGTACAGCACAGACTGGTACAGGACAGACTGGTACAGTACAGACTGGTACAGCACAGACTGGTACAGTACAGACTGGTACAGTGCAGGCCAGTACAGTACAGACTGGTACAATACAGACTGGTACATTACAGGCTGGTACAGCACAGGCTGGTATGGGACAGACTGGTACAGTACAGACTGTTACAGCACAGACAGGTACAGTACAGACTGGTACAGTACAGACGAGTACTGTACAGACTGATACAGTACAGACTGGTATAATACAGACTGGTAAAGTACAGACTGGTACAGCACAGACTAGTACAGTACAGTTTGGAACAGCACAGACTGGTGCAGTACAGACCGGTACACTACCGACTGGTACAGCACAGACCAGTACAGTACAGACCGGTACAGCACAGACTGGTACAGCACAGAATGGTACAGTACAGACTGGTACAGCACAGACTGGTACAGTACAAACAGGTAAAGCACAGACTGGTTTAGCACAGACTGGTACAGTACAGACTGGTACAGTACAGACCAGTACAGTACAGACAGGTACAGTACAGTCTGGTACAGTACAGACTAGTACAGTACAGACTGGTACACCACAGACTGGTACAGTACAGACTGGTACAGCACAGACTGGTAAAGTAGAGAATGGCACAGTACAGACTGGTACAGCACAGACTGGTACCATGCAGACTGATACGGTATAGACCAGTACAGTACAGACTGGTACAGCACAGACTGGTAAAGTAGAGAATGGCACAGTACAGACTGGTACAGTACAGACTGCTACAGCACAGACTGGTACAGTACAGACTGGTACAGCACAGACCGGTACAGCACAGACTGGCACAGCACAGATTGGTACAGCACAGTCTGTACAGTACAGACTCGTACAGCACAGACTAGTATAGTACAGACCGGCACAGTACAGACTGGTACAGTACAGACTGGTAAAGCACGGTCTGATACAGCACAGGCTGGTACAGCACAGATTGTACAGTACAGATTGGTAGAGCACAGACTGGTACAGTACAGACCAGTACAGCACAAACTGGTACAGTACAGACAGGTACAGTACAGACTGGTACTGTACAGACTGGTACAGCACAGTCTGGTACAGTACAGGCTAGTACAGTACAGACTGGTACAGTACAGTCTGGTACAGTATAGACTAGTACAGAACAGACCGGTACAGTACAGACTGGTACAGCACAGACCAGTACACTACAGTCTGGTACAGTAGACTAGTACAGCACAGACTGGTACAATACAGACCACTACAGCACAGACTGCTACAGTACAGACTGGTACAGTACAGACCAGTAAAGCACGGTCTGATACAGCACAGACTAGTACAGCACAGATTGTACAGTACAGACTCGTACGGCACAGACTGGTACAGTACAGACCAGTACAGCACAGACTGGTACAGTACAGACCGGTACAGTACAGACTGGTACAGTACAGACCGGTAAAGCACGGTCTGGTACAGCACAGACTGGTGCAGCACAGATTGTACAGTACAGATTGGTAGAGCACAGACTGGTACAGTACAGACCAGTACAGCACAGACTGGTACAGTACAGACTGGTGCAGTACAGACTGGTACAGTACAGACAGGTACAGTACAGTCTGGTACAGTACAGACTAGTACAGTACAGACCGGTACAGTACAGACCGGTACACTACAGTCTGGTACAGTAGACTAGTACAGTACAGACTGGTACAGTAAAGTCTGGTATAGTACAGACTAGTACAGTACAGACTGGTACAGTACAGATTGCTCCAGCACAGACCAGTACAGTACAATCTGGCACAGTACAGACTAGTACAGTACAGACTGGTACAGTACAGACTGGTGCAGCACAGACCAGTACAGCAGAGACTGGTACAGGACAGACTGGTACAGTACAGACTGGTACAGCACAGACCGGTACAGTACAGACTGGTACAGTACAGGCCAGTACAGTACAGGCTGGTACAATACAGACTGGTACATTACAGACTGGTACAGCAAAGACTGGTATGGGACAGACTGGTACAGTACAGACTGGTACAGCACAGACAAGTACAGTACAGACTGGTACAGTACAGACCAGTACTGTACAGACTGATACAGTACAGACTGGTACAGTACAGACTGCTACAGTACAGACTGGTACAGTACAGACTAGTACAGTACAGTTTGGAACAGCACAGACTGGTGCAGCACAGACCGGTACAGTACAGACTGGTACAGTACAGACCGGTACATTACCGGCTGGTACAGCACAGACCGGTACAGTACAGATCGGTACAGTACAGACCGGTACAGCACAGACTGTTACAGCACAGACTGGTACAGCACAGACCGGCACAGCACAGACTGGTATAACACAGACTGGTACAGTACAGAGCGGTACAGCACAGACAAGTACTGCACAAACTGGTACAGCTTGACTAGTGCAGCACAGACCAGTACAGTACAGATTGGTGCAGCCCAGACAGGTACAGTACAAACAGGTAAAGCACAGACTGGTATAGCACAGACTGGTACAGTACAGACTGGTACAGTACAGACCAGTACAGTACAGGCAGGTACAGTACAGTCCGGTACAGCACAATTTGGTACAGCAGAGACTGGTACAGCACAGACTGGTACAGGACAGTCTGGTACAGTACAGACTGGTACAGCACAGACCGGTACAGTACAGACTGGTACAGTACAGGCCAGTACAGTACTGACTGGTACAATACAGACTGGTACAATACAGACTGGTACATTACAGGCTGGTACAGCAAAGACTGGTATGGGACAGACTGGTACAGTACAGACTGGTACAGCACAGACAAGTACAGTACAGACTGGTACAGTACAGATCTGTACCGTACAGACTGATACAGTACAGACTGGTATAATACAGACTGGTACAGTACAGACTGGTACAGTACAGACTAGTACAGTACAGTTTGGAACAGCACAGACTGGTGCAGCACAGACCGGTACGGTACAGACTGGTACAGTGCAGACCGGTACATTACCGACTGGTACAGCACAGACCGGTACAGTACAGACCGGTACAGTACAGACCGGTACAGCACAGACTGGTACAGCACAGAATGGTACAGTACAGACTGGTACAGCACAGACTGGTACAGCACAGACTGGTATAACACAGACTGGTACAGTACAGAGCGGTACAGCACAGACAAGTACAGCACAAACTGGTACAGCTTGACTGGTACAGCACAGACCGGTTCAGTACAGATTGGTACAGCCCAGACAGGTACAGTACAAACAGGTAAAGCACAGACTGGTATAGCACAGGCTGGTACAGTACAGACTGGTACAGTACAGACCAGTACAGTACAGACAGGTACAGTACAGTCTGGTACAGTACAGACTAGTACAGTACAGACTGGTACACCACAGACTGGTACAGTACAGACTGGTACAGTATAGACCAGTACAGTAAAGACTGGTACAGCACAGACTGGTAAAGTAGAAAATGGCACAGTACAGACTGGTACAGCACAGACTGGCACCATACAGACTGATACGGTATAGACCGGTACAGTACAGACTGGTACAGCACAGACTGGTAAAGTAGAGAATGGCACAGTACAGACTGGTACAGCACAGACTGGTACAGCACAGACCGGTGCAGTACAGACTGGTACAGTACAGACCGCTACAGCACAGACTGCTTCAGTACAGACTGGTACAGCACAGACCGGTACAGCACAGACTGGCACAGCACAGACTGGTACAGCACAGTCTGTACAGTACAGACTGGTACAGCACAGACTGGTACAGTACAGACCAGTACAGCACAGACAGGTACAGTACAGACTGGTACAGTACAGACCGGTAAAGCACGGTCTGGTACAGCACAGACTGGTACAGTACTGACTGGTACAGTACAGACTGGTACAGTACAGGCTGGTACAGTACAGACTGGTACAGTACAGTCTGGTAAAGTACAGACTAGTACAGTACAGACTGGTACAGTACAGACTGGTACAGCACAGACCAGTACACTACAGTCTGGTACAGTAGACTAGTACAGTACAGACTGGTACAGTAAAGTCTCGTACAATACAGGCTAGTACAGTACAGACTCGTACTGTACAGACTGGTACAGCACAGACCGGTACAGTACAATCTGATACAGTACAGACTAGTACAGTACAGACTGGTACAGTACAGACTGGTGCAGCACAGACCGGTACAGCAAAGACCGGTACAGCGCAGACTGGTACAGTACAGTACAGACTGGTGCAGTACAGACCGGTACAGTACAGACTGGTATAGCACAGACTGGTACAATTCAGACTGGTACAGCACAGACTGGTACAGTACAGACTGGTGCAGTACAGACCGGTACAGCACAACTGCTACATCACAGTTTGGTACCATACAGACTGATACGGTATAGACCAGTGCAGTACAGACTGGTACAGCACAGACTGGTACAGTACAGACCAGTACAGCACAGACTGGTACAGTACAGACTGGTACAGAACAGACCGGTACAGTACAGTACAGACTGGTACAGCACAGATTGGTACATCACAGACCGGTGCAGTACAGACTGATACAGTACAGACCGCTACAGCACAGACTAGTACAGTACAGACTGGTACAGCACAGACCGGTACAGCACAGACTGGTACAGTACAGACCGGTAAAGCACGGTCTGGTACAGCACAGACTGGTACAGCACAGATTGTACAGTACAGATTGGTAGAGCACAGACCGGTACAGCACAGACTGGCACAGTACAGACTGGTACAGCACAGTCTGTACAGTACAGACTCGTACAGCACAGACTGGTACAGTACAGACCAGTACAGCGCAGACTGGTACAGTACAGACTGGTACAGTACAGACCGGTACAGTACAGACTGGTACAGTACAGACCGGTAAAGCACGGTCTGGTACAGCACAGAATGGTACAGCACAGATTGTTAAGTACAGATTGGTAGAGCACAGACTGGCACAGTACAGACCAGTACAGCACAGACTGGTACAGTACAGACTGGTACAGTACAGACTGGCACTGTGCAGACTGGTACAGCACAGACTGGTACAGTACAGACTGGTACAGTACAGACCGGTACAGCAAAGACCGGTACAGTACGGACTGGTACAGTACAGTACAGACCGGTACAGTACAGACTGGTAGAGCACAGACTGCTACAGCACAGATGGGTACAGTACAGACTGGTACAGTACAGACTGGTACAGCACAGACCGGTATAGCACAGACCGGTACAGCACAGACTGGTACAGCATAGACCGGTAGAGTACAGGCTGGTACAGCACAGGCTGGTACAGTACAGACCGGTACAGTACAGACTGGTACAGCACGGACTGGTGCAGCAAAGACCGGTACAGTACAGACTGGTACAGTAGAGACTGGTACTGCACAGACTGGTACAGTAAAGACTGGTAAAGCACAAACTGGTACAGTACAGACTAGTACAGTACAGACTGGTACAGCACAGACTGGTACAGCACAGACCGGTACAGTACAGACTGGTACAGTACAGACTGGTACAGCACAGACCGGTACAGTACAGATTGGCACAGCAGAGACTTATACAGCACAGACCGGTACAGCACAGACTGGTACAGCACAGACTGATACAGTACAGACTGGTACAGTACAGACTGCTACAGCACAGACCGGTACAGCACAATCTGGTACAGCACAGACTGGTACAGCACAGATCGGTACAGTACAGACTGGTACAACACAGACTGGTACAGGACAGACTGGTACAGTACAGATTGGTACAGCACAGACCAGTACAGTACAGACTGGTACAATACAGGCCAGTACTGTACAGACTGGTACAGTACAGACTGGTACAATACAGACTGGTACATTACAGACTGGTACAGCACAGACTGGTACAGGACAGACTGGTACAGTACAGACGGGTACAGCACAGCAGGTACAGTACAGACTGGTACAGTACAGACCAGTACTGTACAGACTGGTACAGTACAGACTCGTACAGTATAGACTGGTACAGTACAGACTGGTACAGCACAGACTAGTACAGTACAGACTGGTACAGCACAGACTGGCACAGTACAGACTGGTACAGTACAGACCGGTACCGCACAGACTGGTACATCACAGATTGGTACCATACAGACTGATACGGTATAGACCAGTGCAGTACAGACTGGTACAGCACAGACTGGTACAGTACAGACCAGTACAGCACAGACTGGTACAGTACAGACTGGTACAGTACAGACCGGTACAGTACAGACTGATACAGTACAGACCGATACAGCACGGTCTGGTACAGCACAGACTGGCACAGCACAGACAAACACACCCCAGACACACACTCTCGCACCCACACACTCACACTCACACAATCAAACACACACTCACACACACACTCACACAAACAGTCACACACACACTCGCAGACACACACACACACACTCACACACACTCACACACACACTCACACTCACAGACACACTCACTCACACACTCACACACACACATACACTCACACACTCGCACACACACACTCACGCACACACACAAACACACCCCACACACGCACTCTCACTCACACACTCGCACACACACACATTTGCACACACATGCACACAAACACACTCACACAAACACACACCTGCACACACACACTCACACACACTCGCACACACACACACTCACACACACCCACACACACACAATCACACTCACACTCACACACACACACACACTCACTCACACACTCGCACACACACACACTCACACACACACACTCACATGCACACACTCGCAGACACACACTCGCACATACACTCACACACACACTCGCACACACACACACTCACGCACACACTCACTCACACACACACTCACTCACACACACACACAAACACACCCCACACACGCACTCTCACTCACACACTCGCACACACACATTTGCACACACATGCACACAAACACACTCGCACAAACACACACATGCACACACACACTCACACACACTCGTACACATACACACATTCACACACACACTCACAAACACACTCAACCTCACACACACTTGCACACACACACACACTCGCACACACTCACACACACACTCACACACACAAACACCCCCCCACACACACTCTCACACTTTCACACACACACACTTGCACACCCACTCACACAGACACTCACATGCACACACTCGCACACACACACACTCGCACACACACACAAAATCACACCCCACACACACCCTCTCACACTCACACACTCGCACACACACACATTCGCACACACTCACACACACACAAACTCACACACACATACACACACGCACACACCCACTCTATCTCACACACTCACACACACACGTGCATGCACACACACCCACTCCCACACACACTAACTCACACTCGCACACACACTTGCACACGCACACACTCACACACACACACTTGGACACACACTCGCACACACACTCACACACTCACACGCACACACACACACTCACACACACACACTCGCACACACTCTCACGCACACACACACACACACACTCGCACACACACTCGCTCACGCACACACTCGCACACACACGCACACACACACACACACACACACACACACACACTCGCACACACACACTTGGACACACACAGCACAGGCCGGTATAGTATAGACTGGTACAGTACAGACTGGTACAGCACAGACCGGTACAGTACAGACTGGCACAGCAGAGACTTATACAGCACAGACCGGTACAGCACAGACTGGTACAGCACAGACTGGCACAGTACAGACTGGTACAGTACAGACCGGTACCGCACAGACTGGTACATCACAGATTGGTACCATACAGACTGATACGGTATAGACCAGTGCAGTACAGACTGGTACAGCACAGACTGGTACAGTACAGACCAGTACAGCACAGACTGGTACAGTACAGACTGGTACAGTACAGACCGGTACAGTACAGACTGATACAGTACAGACCGATACAGCACGGTCTGGTACAGCACAGACTGGCACAGCACAGACAAACACACCCCAGACACACACTCTCGCACCCACACACTCACACTCACACAATCAAACACACACTCACACACACACTCACACACACAGTCACACACACACTCGCAGACACACACACACACACTCACACACACTCACGCACACACTCACACTCACAGACACACTCACTCACACACTCGCACACACACATACACTCACACACACTCACGCACACACTCACTCGCACACACACTCACTCACACACTCGCACACACACACTCACGCACACACACAAACACACCCCACACACGCACTCTCACTCACACACTCGCACACACACACATTTGCACACACATGCACACAAACACACTCGCACAAACACACACCTGCACACACACACTCACACACACTCGCACACACACACACTCACACACACCCACACACTCACACAATCACACTCACACTCACACACACACACACACTCACTCACACACTCGCACACACACACACCCTCACACACACACACTCACATGCACACACTCGCACAGACACACACTCGCACATACACTCACACACACACTCGCACACACACACACTCACACATACTCACGCACACACTCACTCACACACACACTCACTCACACACACACACAAACACACCCCACACATGCACTCTCACTCACACACTCGCACACACACATTTGCACACACATGCACACAAACACACTCGCACAAACACACACATGCACACACACACTCACACACACTCGTACACATACACACACTCACACGCACACTCACAAACACACTCAACCTCACACACACTTGCACACACACACACACTCGCACACACTCACACACACACTCACACACACAAACACCCCCCCCACACACACTCTCACACTTTCACACACACACACTTGCACACCCACTCACACAGACACTCACATGCACACACTCGCACACACACACACTCGCACACACACACAAAATCACACCCCACACACACCCTCTCACACTCACACACTCGCACACACACACATTCGCACACACTCACACACACACAAACTCCCACACACATACACACACGCACACACCCACTCTATCACACACACTCACACACACACGTGCATGCACACACACCCACTCCCACACACACTAACTCACACTCGCACACACACTTGCACACGCACACACTCACACACACACACTTGGACACACACTCGCACACACACTCACACACTCACACGCACACACACACACTCACACACACACACTCACACACACTCTCACGCACACACACACACACACACTTGCACTCGCTCACGCACACACTCGCACACACACGCACACACACACACACACACACACACACACACACACTCGCACACACACACTTGGACACACACAGCACAGGCCGGTACAGTATAGACTGGTACAGTACAGACTGGTACAGCACAGACCGGTACAGTACAGACTGGCACAGCAGAGACTTATACAGCACAGACCGGTACAGCACAGACTGGTACAGCACAGACTGGTACAGTACAGACTGGTACAGTACAGACTGCTACAGCACAGACCGGTGCAGCACAATCTGGTACAGCACAGACTGGTACAGCATAGACCGGTACAGTACAGACTGGTACAGCACAGACTGGTACAGGACAGACTGGTACAGTACAGACTGGTACAGCACAGACCAGTACAGTACAGACTGGTACAGTACAGGCCAGTACTGTACAGACTGGTACAGTACAGACTGGTAAAATACAGACTGGTACATTACAGACTGGTACAGCACAGACTGGTACAGGACAGACTGGTACAGTACAGACCGGTACAGTACAGACTGATACAGTACAGACCGATACAGCACGGTCTGGTACAGCACAGACTGGCACAGCACAGACAAACACACCCCAGACACACACTCTCGCACCCACACACTCACACTCACACAATCAAACACACACTCACACACACACTCACACACACAGTCACACACACACTCGCAGACACACACACACACACTCACACACACTCACGCACACACTCACACTCACAGACACACTCACTCACACACTCGCACACACACATACACTCACACACACTCACGCACACACTCACTCGCACACACACTCACTCACACACTCGCACACACACACTCACGCACACACACAAACACACCCCACACACGCACTCTCACTCACACACTCGCACACACACACATTTGCACACACATGCACACAAACACACTCGCACAAACACACACCTGCACACACACACTCACACACACTCGCACACACACACACTCACACACACCCACACACTCACACAATCACACTCACACTCACACACACACACACACTCACTCACACACTCGCACACACACACACACTCACACACACACACTCACATGCACACACTCGCACAGACACACACTCGCACATACACTCACACACACACTCGCACACACACACACTCACACACACTCACGCACACACTCACTCACACACACACTCACTCACACACACACACAAACACACCCCACACACGCACTCTCACTCACACACTCGCACACACACATTTGCACACACATGCACACAAACACACTCGCACAAACACACACATGCACACACACACTCGTACACATACACACACTCACACACACACTCACAAACACACTCAACCTCACACACACTTGCACACACACACACACTCGCACACACTCACACACACACTCACACACACAAACACCCCCCCACACACACTCTCACACTTTCACACACACACACTTGCACACCCACTCACACAGACACTCACATGCACACACTCGCACACACACACACTCGCACACACACACAAAATCACACCCCACACACACCCTCTCACACTCACACACTCGCACACACACACACTCGCACAC
Source organism: Somniosus microcephalus (assembly GCF_052327205.1). Lineage (NCBI taxonomy): Eukaryota > Metazoa > Chordata > Chondrichthyes > Squaliformes > Somniosidae > Somniosus > Somniosus microcephalus. Next base: position 8,057,798 of record NC_140999.1, read on the forward strand.
ACACACATTCGCACACACTCACACACACACAAACTCACACACACATACACACACGCACACACCCACTCTATCACACACACTCACACACACACGTGCATGCACACACACCCACTCCCACACACACTAACTCACACTCGCACACACACTTGCACACGCACACACTCACACACACACACTTGGACACACACTCGCACACACACTCACACACTCACACGCACACACACACACTCACACACACACACTCACACACACTCTCACGCACACACACACACACACACTCGCACACACACTCGCTCACGCACACACTCGCACACACACGCACACACACACACACACACACACACACACACACTCGCACACACACACTTGGACACACACAGCACAGGCCGGTACAGTATAGACTGGTACAGTACAGACTGGTACAGCACAGACCGGTACAGTACAGACTGGCACAGCAGAGACTTATACAGCACAGACCGGTACAGCACAGACTGGTACAGCACAGACTGGTACAGTACAGACTGGTACAGTACAGACTGCTACAGCACAGACCGGTGCAGCACAATCTGGTACAGCACAGACTGGTACAGCATAGACCGGTACAGCACAGACTGGTACAGGACAGACTGGTACAGTACAGACTGGTACAGCACAGACCAGTACAGTACAGACTGGTACAGTACAGGCCAGTACTGTACAGACTGGTACAGTACAGACTGGTAAAATACAGACTGGTACATTACAGACTGGTACAGCACAGACTGGTACAGGACAGACTGGTACAGTACAGACTGGTACAGCACAGACAGGTACAGTACAGACTGGTACAGTACAGACTGGTACAGCACAGACTAGTACAGTACAGACTGGTACAGCACAGACTGGTACAGTACAGACTGGTACAGTACAGACAGGTACCGCACAGACTGGTACATCACAGATTGGTACCATACAGACTGATACGTTATAGACCAGTGCAGTACAGACTGGTACAACACAGACTGGTACAGTACAGACCAGTACAGCACAGACTGGTACAGTACAGCCTGGTACAGTACAGACCAGTACAGTACAGACTGGTACAGTACAGACCGGTACAGCACGGTCTGGTACAGCACACACTGGTACAGCACAGACAAACACACCCCAGACACACACTCTCGCACCCACACACTCACACAATCACACACACACTCACACACACACTCACACACACAGTCACACATACACTCGCACACACACACACTCACACACACTCACGCACACACTCACACACACACTCACTCACACACTCACGCACACACTCACTCACACACACACACCCACACACACACACATTTGCACACACATGCACACAAACACACTCGCACAAACACACACGTGCACACATACACTCACACACACTCGCACACACACACACTCACACACACCCACACACTCACACAATCACACTCACACTCACACACACTCACACACACAGTCACACACACACTCGCACACACACACACACACTCACACACACTCACGCACACACTCACACTCACACACTCACTCACACACTCGCACACACACACACTCACACACACACACACTCACATGCACACACTCGCACAGACACACACTTGCACACACACACAAACACACCCCACACACGCACTCTCACTCACACACTCGTACACACACACATTTGCACACACATGCACACAAACACACTCGCACAAACACACACGTGACACACACACACTCATACACATACACACACTTGCACACACACTCTCAAACACACTCAACCTCACACACACTTGCACACACACACACACTCGCACACACTCACACAGACACTCACACACACAAACACCCCCCCCACACACACTCTCACACTCACACACACACACTTGCACACCCACTCACACACACACTCACATGCACACACTCGCACAGACACACACTCGCACACACACACACACTCGCACACACACACAAAATCACACCCCACACACACCCTCTCACACACACACACTCGCATACACACTCTCGCACACACACACATTCGCACACATTCACACACACACAAACTCACACACACATACACACACTCACACACCCAGTCTATCACACACACTCACACACACACGTGCACGCACACGCACCCACTCCCACACACACTAACTCACACTCGCACACACACTTGCACACGCACACACTCGCACACACACACTTGGACACACACTCAAACACACACTCACACGCACACACACACTCACACACACACTCGCACACACACTCATGCACACACACTCACACACACACACTCGCGCACACACTCGCTCACGCACACACTCGCACACACACGCACACACACACACACTCGCACACACACACTTGGACACACACTCACACACTCACACACACACACTTGCATGCACACACACAAACATACATGCACTCGCACACACACTCACCCACACACATTCACCCACACACACACACTCGCACACACACACATTCGTTCACATACACACACACCTGCAGACACACACACACACTCGCTCACACACACTCACACACACACACTCGCACACACACACACGCACACACACTCACACACACACACTCGCACACACACTCGCTCACGCACACACTCGCACACACACGCACACACACACACACACACACTCGCACACACGCACTTGGACACACACTCACAAACACACTCACACACACACACTTGCATGCACACACACAAACATACATGCACTCGCACACACACTCACCCACACACACTCACCCACACACACACACTCGCACACACACACATTCACTCGCATACACACACACTTGCACACACACACTCTCGCTCACACACACTCACACACACACACACTCGCACACACACACTCTAACACCCAACACTCACCCACTCACACACACGCACTGGTAAACGCACACACTCGCACACACACGTACAAACACTCGCTCACACACACACACACTCGCACGCACACACAAGCACACTCACACACACACTCGCACACACACTCACACACAAGCTCACACACACTCCCACACTCACACACTCACACACACACACTCACACACACACTCGCACAAACACACTCGCACAAACACAAACTCGCACACACACACACTCGCACACACACAAACTCACACACATACATACACACTCTCTCACACACGCACACAATCACACACACACTCACATGCACACACTCGCACAGACGCACACTCGCACACACACTCACACACACACTCGCACACACACACACTCACACACACACATTCACACACACTCACACACACACAAACCCACACACACATACACACACTCACACACCCAGTCTATCACACACACTCACACACACACGTGCACGCACATGCACCCACTCCCACACACACTAACTCACACTCGCACACACACTTGCACATGCACACACCCGCACACACGCACTTGGACACACACTCGCACACACACTCGCTCACGCACACACTCGCACACACACACACACACACTCGCGCACACACACACTTGGACACACACTCACACACTCACACACACACACTTGCATGCACACACACAAACATACATGCACTCGCACACACACTCACCCACACACACTCACCCACACACACACACTCACACACACACACATTCGCTCACATACACACACACTTGCACACACACACACTCGCTCACACACACTCACACACACACACACTCGCACACACACACTCTAACACCCAGCACACACCCACTCACACACACACACTGGTACACACACACACTCACATGCTCGCACACACACACACTTGCATACACACACACTCACACATACACGTACAAACACTCGCTCACACACACACTCACACACACTCGCACGCACACACAAACACACTCACACACACACACTCGCACACACACTCACACACAAGCTCACACACACTCTCACACTCACACACTCGCACACACACACTCGCACACACACTCACTCAAACACACTCGCACAAACACACACTCGCACACACACACTCACACACACACAAACTCACACACATACATACATACTCTCTCACACACACACACAAGCTCACACACACTCTCACACACTCGCACACACACACACACTCGCGCACACATACACACTCACACACACACACGCATGCGCTCGCACGCACACACACACACTCACACAGACACGCACACACACACTCGCTCACACACACACACTCACACACACACACTCGCACACACATACACTCTCACACCCCACACACACACACACTCGCTCACACACACTTGTACACACACACGCTTGCTCACATACACACTCGCTCACACACACATACACTCACACACACACACTCGCACACACACACACTTGCACACGTGCACACACTCACACGCACACTCACACGCACACTCACGCACACACAGTCACACACACAGACACTCACACACACACTGACAAACAAGCTCACACTCACACACTCGCACAGACACACACTCACACGCACACACACTTGCACACACACACACTCACACACCCGCACACACACACACACAAACAACCCCCACACACTCTCACACTCACATACTCACACAAACACACTCGCACACACAAACTCACACACACACTCGCACACACACATGCACACTCGCACACACACACTCACGCACAAACTCACACACATACACACACACAGTCGCACACACACACTCACACTCACACACACACTCACACACACACACAGTCGCACACACACACTCACATGCGCACACTCGCACAGACACACACTCGCACACACACTCGCACACACACACACACACTCACACACACACACTCACACACACTCGCACACACACAAACAACCCCACACACGCACTCTCACACACTCGCGCACACACACACACTCGCACACACACTTACGCACACACACTCACACTTGCTCACGCACACACTCGCACACACACACACACTCGCACACACACACTTGGACACACACTCACAAACACACTCACACACACACTTGCATGCACACACACAAACATACATGCACTCGCACACACACTCACCCACACACACTCACCCACACACACACTTGCACACACACACATTCGCTCACATACACACACACTTGCACACACACACTCTCGCTCACACACACTCACACACACACACGCTCGCACACACACACTCTAACACCCAACACACACCCACTCACACGCACACACTGGTACACACACACACTCGCACACTCGCACACACACACACTTGCATACACACACACTCACACACACACATACAAACACTCGCTCACACACACAAACACATTCACACACACACACTCGCACACACACTCACACACAAGCTCACACACACTCTCACACTCACACACTCACACACTCGCACACACACTCGCACACACACTCGCACAAACACACTCGCACAAACACACACTCGCACACACACAAACTCACACACATACATACACACTCTCTCACACACACACACAATCACACACACACTCACATGCACACACTCGCACAGACGCACACTCGCACACACACTCACACACACACTCGCACACACACACACTCACACACACGCATTAGCACTCACTCAGACACGTACAAACTCACACACACATACACACACTCACACACCCAGTCTATTACACACACTCACACACACACATGTGCACGCACACGCACCCACTCCCACACACACTAAGTCACACTCGCACACACACTTGCACACACACACACACTCGCACACACACACTTGGACACACACTCGCACACACATTCACACGCACACACACACACTCGCACACACACACACACACACTCGCACGCACACACTCGCACACACACGCACACACACACACTCGCACACACACACACTTGCACACGTGCACACACTCACACGCACACTCACGCACACACAGTCACACACACAGACACTCACACACACACTGACAAACAAGCTCACACTCACACACTTGCACAGACACACACTCACACGCACACACACTCGCACAAACACACACTCGCACACACACAAACTCACACACATACATACACACTCTCTCACACACACACACAATCACACACACACTCACATGCATACACTCGCACAGACGCACACTCGCACACACACTCACACACACACTCGCACACACACACACTCACACACACGCATTAGCACTCACTCACACACGCACAAACTCACACACACATACACACACTCACACACCCAGTCTATCACACACACTCACACACACATGTGCATGCACACGCCCCCACTCCCACACACACTAAGTCACACTCGCACACACACTTGCACACACACACACTCGCACACACACACTTGGACACACACACACTCACACGCACACACACACACTCGCACACACACACACACACACACACTCACACGCACACACTCGCACACACATGCGCACACACACACTCGCACACACACACACTTGCACACGTGCACACACTCACACACACACTCACACGCACACTCACGCACACACAGTCACACACACAGACACTCACACACACTGACAAACAAGCTCACACTCACACACTCGCACAGACACACACTCACACGCACACACACTTGCACACACACACACTCACACACACCCACACACACACACAAACAACCCCCACACACACTCTCACACTCACATACTCGCACAAACACACTCGCACACACAAACTCACACACACACTCGCACACACACACGCACACTCGCACACACACACTCGCACACACAAACACTCGCGCACACACAAACTCACACACACTCACACACACACACTCACGCACAAACTCACACACATACACACACACACACTCTCACACGCGCACACTCGCACACACACACTCACGCTCACACACACACTCACACACACACACAGTCGCACACACACACTCATATGCGCACACTCGCACAGACACACACTCGCACACACACTCGCACACACACACACTCACACACACACACTCACACACACTCGCACACACACAAACAACCCCACACACGCACTCTCACACACTCGCGCACACACACACACTCGCACACTTACGCACACACACTCACACACACACACTCGCACACACACTTGCTCACGCACACACTCGCACACACACACACACACACACACACACACTCGCACACACACACTTGGACACACACTCACAAACACACTCACACACACTTGCATGCACACACACAAACATACGTGCACTCGCACACACACTCGCACACACACACACACACACTCACACACACACACTCACACACACTCGCACACACACAAACAACCCCACACACGCACTCTCACACACTCGCGCACACACACACTCGCACACACACTTACGCACACACACTCACACACACACACTCGCACACACACTCACACATACAAACACCCCCCACACACACTCTCACACTCACACACACAGACTCGCACACACACACTCACATACACTCACACACACACACTCACACACACATGCCCACACACACACACTCTCACACACACACACACTCGCACACACACACACACACTCGCACACACACACTCACACACACACTCGCACACACGCTCACACTCACACGCACTCAGGCACACTCACACACACACTCACACACTCACGCACACACTCACACTCACACACACACTCACTCACACACTCACACACACCCACTCACACACACGCACTCACATGCACACACTTGCACAGACACACACTCGCACACACACTCGCACACACACACACTCGCACACACACACACTCACACACACTCACGCACACACACACTCACACACACACTCACTCACACACTCGCACACACACACTCTCACACACCCACTGCCACATGCACATTCACACGCACACACTCACACAGACATACACTCGCACACACACACACTTGCACACTTGCACACACACACTCACTCACACACACACTCACACACACACAAACACCCCCCCCACACACACTCTCACACTCACATACTCGCACAAACACACTCGCAAACACACAAACTCACACACACACACGCACACACACTCACACACACACTCACATGCACACACTTGCACAGACACACACTCGCACACACACACACACACACTTGCACACACACACTCGCACACACGCTCACACACACACGCCTACACACACACACTCGCACACACACACACACTCACACACACACACACTCGCACACACACACTCACACACACACTCGCACACACGCTCACACTCACACGCACTCGCACACACTCACACACACACTCACACACACACACAAACACACCGCACATACTCTCACACTCACACACTCACACACTCACACACACACTCTCACACACACACTCACACACACACTCACACAAACACTCGCACACACACCCACTCACACACACACACTCACATGCACACACTTGTGCAGACACACACTCGCACACACACTCACACACACTCACACACACACACTCACACACGCACACACACTCACACACACACACACTCACTCACACACTCGCACACACACACACTCACACACACTCACACACACACAAACACAACCCAGGCACACACTCTCACACCCACACACTCACACAATCACACACACACTCACACACACACTCACACACACAGTCACACAAACACTCGCACACACACACACTCACACACACTCACGCACACACTCACACTCACACACACACTCACTCACACACTCGCACACACACCCACTCACACACACACACTCACATGCACACACTCGCACAGACACACACTCGCACACACACTCACACACACACTCGCACACACAGACACTCACACACACTCACGCACACACTCACTCACACACACTCACTCGCACACTCGCACACACACACTCACACACACACAAACACACCCCACACACGCACTCTCACTCACACATTCGCACACACACACACATTTGTACACACATGCACACAAACACACTCGCACAAACACACACGTGCACACACACACTCACACACACTTGCACACATACACACACTCACAATCACACACTCACAAACACACTCAACCTCACACACACTTGCACACACACATACACTCGCACACACTCACACACACACTCACACACACAAACATACCCCCCACACACACTCTCACACTCACACACTCACACACACACACTCGCACACACACACTCACATACACTCGCACACACACACTCACACACACATGCCCACACACACACACTCGCACACACACACACACTCCCACACACACTCGCACACACGCACACACTCACACTCACTCACACACTCACACACACACACACTCACACTCACATGCACACACTTGCACAGACACACACTCACACACACACTCACACACTCGCACACACACACTCACACACACTCATGCACACACTCACTCACACACTCACTCACACACTCGCACACACACACTCACACACACACAAACACACCCCACACACGCACTCTCACTCACACACTCGCACACACACACATTTGCACACACATGCACACAAACACACTCGCACAAACACACACGTGCACACACACACTCACACACACTGGCACACATGCACACACTCACACACACACACACAAGCACACCCCCCACACACACTCTCACACTCACACACACACTTGCACACCCACTCACACACACACTCACATGCACACACTCGCACAGACACACTCGCACGCACACACAAACACTCACACACAGACACTCACACACACACGCTCACTCACACACACTCACTCACACACACACTCGCAGAGGCACTCACACTCACACACACTTGCACACCCACTCACACACACACTCACATGCACACACTCGCACAGACACACACTCGCACACACACACACTCGCACACACACACAAAATCACACCCCACACACACCCTCTCACACTCACACACTCGCACACACACACACTCGCACACACACACATTCGCACACACTCACACACGCACGTGCATGCACACGCACCCACTCCCACACACTCTAACTCACACTCGCACACACACTTGCACACGCACACACTCGCACACACACACTTGGACACGCACTCACACACACACTCACACACACTCTCACACACACTCACGCACACACGCACACACACACTCGCACACACACACAAACACACTCACACACATACACTCGCACACACACTCACACATACACTCACACACACTCACACACAAGCTCACACACTCTCTCACACTCACACACTCTCACACACACTCGCACACACACTCGCACAAACACACTCACATGCACACACTCGCACAGACACACACTTGCACGCACACACACTCGCACACACACACGCTCACACTCGCATGCACACACAAACACTCACACACAGACACTCACACACACATGCTCACTCACACACACACACTCACACACACACTCGCACACACTCTCACACTCACACACTCTTGCACACCCACTCACACACACAATCACATGCACACACTCGCACAGACACACACTCGCACACATACACACTCGCACACACACACATTCGCACACTCACACACACACAAACTCACACACACATTCACACACTCACACACCCACTCTCTCACACACACTCACACACACACGTGCACACACACGCACCCACTCCCACGCACACTAACTCACACACACACACACTTACACACACACACTCGCACACACACACTTGGACACACACTCGCACACACACTCACACACTCACATGCACACACACACACTCACACAAACACTCGCACACACACTCACGCACACACACTCACACACACACACTCGCACACACACGCACTCACACACACACACACACTCGCACACACACACACTCGCTCACACACACTCACACACACACACTCGCACACACACACTCTCACACCCAACACACACCCACTCACACACACCCTGGTACACACACATGCTCGCACACACACACTCACACACACACACACACTCCTACACCCCACACACACACACTCGCACACACACACACTTGCATACACACACACACTCACACACACATGTACAAACAATCGCTCACACACACACTCACACACACACACACACTCGCACGCACACACAAACAAACTCACACACAGAAACTCACACACACTCACACACACACACTCACACACATACATACGCACTCTCTCACACACACACACAAGCTCACACACGCTCTCACACTCAGACACTCGCACACACACTTGCACACACTTGCACAAACACATTCACACAAACACACACTCACACACATACACACACACTCTCACACACACACACACAAGCTCACACACACACTCACACTAGCACACACACAAACAGTCGCACACACACACACTCTCGCGCACACATACACACTCACACAGACACACACGAGCGCGGTCGCACGCACACACACACACACACACACTCACACAGACACGCACACACACACTCGCTCACACACACACACTCACACACATGCACTCGCACACACATACTCTCTCACACCCCACACACACACACTCACTCACACACACTTGTACACACACACGCTTGCTCACATACACACTCGCTCACACACACATACACTCACGCACACACACTCGCACACACACACACTTGCACACTTGCACACTCACACACACACTCGCTCACACACCCACACACTCACACACACACACACTTGCACGCACACACAAACACACACACACACATGCACACACACACTCACACACACCCTCACACACAAGCTCACACTCACACACTCGCACAGACACACACTCACACACACACACACACTTGCACACACACACACACTCAAACACACTCATACACACACACACACACACACACACACACAAACAACCCCCACACACACTCTCACACTCACATACTCACACAAACACACTCGCACACACACACACTCACACAAACACTCGCACACACACGCACTCACACACACACAAACACACTCGCACACACACACACGCTCGCTCACACACACTCACACACACACTCACACTCTCACATCCAACACACACCCACTCACACACACACTGGTGCACACACATGCTCGCACACACACACACTCACACACACACACACTCCTACACCCCACACACACACACTCGCACACACACACACTTGCATACACACACACACTCAAACACACTCGTACACACACACACACAAACAACCCCCACACACACTCTCACACTCACATACACGCACAAACACACTCGCACACACACAAACTCACACACACACTCGCACACACACACGCACCCTCGCACACACACACACTCGCACACACAAATACTCACACACACACAAACTCACACACACTCACACACACACACACTCACACACAAACTCACACACATACACACACACACTCTCACACGCGCACACTCGCACACACATACACATTTGCACATACACACACACTCGCACACACACACTCGCTCACACACTCGCAAACACACAAACTCACACACTCACACTCACACACTCACACACACTCACACACACACACATTCGTACACACACACTGACATGCACACACTCGCACAGACACACACTTGCACACACACACACACTCGCACACACAAAGTCACACACATTCACACACACAAACAACCCCACACATGCACTCTCACACACTCGCGCACACACACACACTTGCACACACACACACACAAACACACTCGCACAGACATGTGCACACACACACTCACAAACACTTAAACACACACACACCCACACACACATACTCGCACACACTCTCACCCCCCCACACGCACACTCGCACACACACACTCGCTCACCCACACACACACACTCACACACCCACTCACACACACACACTCACACGCACACTCTCGCACAGACACACACTCGCACACACACACTCGCACACACACACATTTGCACACACATGCGCACAAACACACTCGCACAAACACACATGTGCCCACACACACTCACACACACTTGCACACATACACACACTCACACACACACACACTCACAAACACACTCAACCTCACACACACTTGCACACACACATACACTCGCACACACTCACAAAGTAACACACACACTCAAACACACAAACATACCCCCCACACAAACTCTGACACTCACACACTCACACACACACACTTGCACACCCACTCACACACACACTCACATGCACACACTCGCACAGACACACACTCGCACGCACACACACTCGCACACACACACGCTCACACTGACACTCGCACGCACACACAAACACTCACACACAGACACTCACACACACACGCTCACTCACACACACTTACACACACACTTGCACACGCACTCACACGCACTTGCGCACACACACACTCACACACACAAAATCACACCCCACACACACCCTCTCACACACACTCACAGGCACACACTCGCACAGACACACGCTCACACTGACACTCGTACGCACACACAAACACTCACACACAGACACTCACACACACACGCTCACTCACACACACACACTTACACACACACTTGCACACGCACTCACACGCACTTGCGCACACACACACTCACACACACACAAAATCACACCCCACACACACCCTCTCACACTCTCACACACACTCACATACACGCACTCTCACACTCACACACTCGCACACACACCCTCACACACACCCCACATGCACACACACTCACACAGACACACACACACTTACACACACACTCACACAAACACACTCGCACAAACACACACTCACACACATACACACACACTCTCACACACACACAAGCTCACACACACACTCACACCCGCACACACACAAACTCACACACACAGTCACACACACACACACTCGCGCACACATACACACTCACACACACACACACACACACACACATGCACTCGCATGCACACACACCCACTCACACACACATGCACACACACACTCGCACACACACACACTCGCTCACACACACACTCACACACACACTCGCACACACATACACTCTCACACCCCACACACACACTCGCGCACACACACACACTTGTAAACAAACGCACACACACTCACACACTCACATGCACACACATACACACCCACTCTCTCACACACACTCACACACACACGTGCACGCACACTCACCCACTCCCACACACACTAACTCCCACTTGCACACACACTTGCACACGCATACACTCGCACACACACACTTGGACACACACTCGCACAAACACTCGCACACTCACACGCACACACACAAACTCACACACACACTCGCACACACACTCACGCACACACACTCACACACACACACTCACACACACACAAACTCACACATACTTACACACACACACTCACACACATACACACCCACTCTCTCACACACACTCACACACACACGTGAACGCACACTCACCCACTCCCACACACACTAACTCCCACTTGCACACACACTTGCACATGCATACACTCGCACACACACACTTGGACACACACTCGCACAAACACTCAAACACTCACACACAAACACACACACTCACACACACACTCGCACACACACTCACGCACACACACTCACACACACACACACTCGCACACACACACATTCGCTCACATACACACACACTTGCACACACACACTCGCTCACACACACACACTCACACACACACACTCTCACACCCAACACACACCCACTCACACACAAACACAGGTACACACACACGCTCGCACACACACACTCGCACACACACACACTCCCACACCCCACACACACACACTCGCACACACACACACTTGCATACACACACATACTCACACACACACATACAAAAACTCGCTCACACACAC